>NC_056734.1:855785586-855953086 GCF_019279795.1 Protopterus annectens
CACATATCTCATTGTACAATGGAATGAACCTTCCATGCATCCTCTTAGATTCTGCTTGTGAGCAACCTAGTTCAACTAGTGGTTGTTTTAGTGGCGTCCATGCTGACTGTTTTAGTGGCACCTTGACTACTTCAGTGCCTCCTCCCCTGCTAATACATCAGTATCCTGAAAATCTTTAAGAAAGGCATGGTTTCAAATCCCTTGAGGCCTAACTTCTTTCTCTCCACATAAAGCAAATACTTCTCTTATACTATTCAAAAGTAATCTAAACGAATGGATAGGTGACCACAAAGTCACCACTGGTTTAACACCCATATCCTCGTAGATATGGACACCATGTAACTGTTCTACTTGTATTGGGGTTAGTCATACTTAAATTACTTATGGGTGGGTCAACAGGTAAATGTTCTATTAATTTATGGGTTATCCATACTTAAATTACTAGGGCTGAAAACACCATGGGAATGTATGGCCAGGCTTCTAATGATACTTATGGATCGATAGCCTTGTAAGTACCTGTTAGTGTATGGACGTATGAATCACTTCCTGATCAGTATTCCTATCCACCCAGAATCAGACCACAATCTGCTCATCCATTATGTGTTACTTAAGGAACTGATGGTACCCTCTGTGATGGCAGAGAAAACTGTAACACAAAATGTTGCAGGAAATGATTCATGGCAGCCAGTAACATATATTGTCCCTGCTGTGCCTGCCATATTCATAACATATACTAAAACTCATTAGTGTTGATAATAGACTGTGATGTAGTGTTCCTTCCATATGCATTTCTGAATCTCTCAGTCATGTTTTATGTCACCAAATATATAATCCATGTGCCTGATTAACATGGAATTCCTGATTTCCATAAAATTGTGCACTGATTTGCATGTGCACTATACCATCCTATTTTAAGCATTGTTTGGCCATGCAATCTACATTTTTGAATAGCCCATGCCCTCCATGTCACTGCTACACAGGCTCATCGTGCTGTACATTGCAGTAAACATCGACGGATACTAGCCTGTGTTTTGTTGTTGGCAAAGCTTGAAGTGCTGAAAGTTGTTTTGTTCATCTTTGAGTTTTGTCTTGAAACTCAATCCAGATTAAAATTACTATGAATGTTGAACTGAAATATGCTTGCAGTCCAGACATATTAAGTATTGTGATTGTATTAGAGCATCCTTGATATGAAGCAAGATATTTATTATTTTATAAACATATTTCTTGTTTTTCCTTTTTTTTATCGGCTTGTGTGTTAGGTGATTACTTCAGGCTTCAGATGGTAGACATTGTTTCAGAATGGGTTAATACTGTTTCAGAATGGGGTAATACTGTTTCAGAATGGGTTAATAAAAAACAGATTTGCAGATATCACTTCTGTTACAAGTGCAAGAATCATGACTATTGCTTCCTTTTCTATCTTTTTTACAAAATATCCTAACAAGCATTATTTCTGCATAGATTAAAACCGTAATGGCGTGTCTAATCACATCAAAACTAATGTACTTATTTTAATTAAGTTACCTCAGGCAATTAAGAGGATAATGTGAATATCAGAAAAATGAACGAGCACATTAATTAGTTTAATTCATTTATGAGAATGGATGCAAACAGTTTAATGCTTCTATTATATGCCTACAAGAAATGGTTACTTTATCATCAAATAAATGAATATCTTATATGGTTCATATTACATGCGATATTACCATTTTAGAATGACAATTTTTAATATAAAAATTGGCATTCAGGTACTACTACAAGTGTTTTTTTTACAAGCAAGAATTGTACTAGTTAAACTAAAACTGAGTAGGCACAGTGGATCATAGCATCAGTGTATACATTTTTTTTAGATATGCAAACTTTTATAAGAAATATGAAAATAACCACTCTTGAAATAGAGAATACGTGTGTGTGTTTGTGTCTGTGTATATATAAATATGTATGTGTGCGTGTGTGTGTGTGTGTGTGTGTGTGTGTGTGTGTGTGTGTGTGTGTGTGTGTGTGTGTGTGTGTGTGTGTGTGTGTGTGTGTGTGTGTGTGTGTGTGTGTGTGTGTGTGTGTATATTTATATATATATATATATATATATATATATGGGTCTACTTTAGATAATTGAAATGCCACTTACCTAACTCTGAAACAGCAGAGATGACAAAATCGAAAATCCACTTAAACAAACATGCACATTACCCACAAAAAACTACAGGTAAGTAACCTCTTGTCCATCATAGTGAACTTTGCCCCTTTCCCCACTGAAGTGCAATCTTGGAGTTGGTATATTCAGTTTGGGGGGGGGGGCATAGTGGGTTTCATGTGGTTCAGTTTTCATGTTTTGTTGTGCTGCAGCCAAATGGTTACTTATGTAGTTTTTTTGTCAGTGATGTATGTGTTTATTTAAGTGGATTTTTGATGCTGTCGTCTCGGCGTTTTCAGAGTCGGGTAGGTGGTGTTTTGATTATGTGAAGTAGACCTATATATATATATATATATATATATATATATATATATATATATATATATATATAAATAGTTAAATATATTTCTTAATTTATATCACCTGATTTATCCCTTTGAGGTTGTCAAACAAAATTGACTGGAATTAGTTGTTATATATAGATTGATGCTAGGTATAAATCTTTATACACATGGACTTTTTTTATTTTCACTGGTTTTGAATTTATTTATTATTTATTTCTTTAACATTTGTTTACCAGGATTGTCTGACTGGACACCAGGTGTCCTTTTTCAGTGGAGTCCTGGTGAGAAAAGTTGTTTAGAAGAATGATCTCAAAACATATATAGGTGAGCATAAACAAGTACAGTATATATACAATCAACTTCATAGAAATAAAAGTATACTAGATATTTACATTGTGTTCAGTCTGCATAGGGTAGAGTATATGACAGTGGAAATATATTCTATGTAATAGGGTGGAAGAGGTGGGTTAAGGGAGGGTTATTGCAGTTACATAGATGGTGTTCATAAAGGTGTAATTTAAGGAGATTTTTGAATGTGGTAGTGTGGTTTTGTAACCTGAGGTGTAGGGTAGGGTGTTCCATATTTTTGCAACTTCATAAGGGAATAGAGATTCCTCTGAGCTGTTTTTACATGGAATGACTTCTACTAGGGCTTTGTTACTGGATCATAGTTTCCTGCTTGTACTATGGAAGTTCAGTAGGCCTGTTAGGGCAGGAGTTTTGTTAGGGTGGTACAGTATTTGATGGGCTAAGTTGAGTTGTTGGTAGTGAAGTTGTTTAGGAAATTCTAACCAGTGCAGGCAGGAACTGGCAGTGGTGAGAGTGTGATTTAGTGCTAGTTGCCAGCCTAGCTATTTTGTTGTAGCATGTTGAAAGTTTGTTAAGGTTGCTTTTATTTAGATTTGTTAATACTGGGGACCATACCTCTCAACCTCTTAGTGCAAGAAATCTGGACAAAGCCCAACAAAATGGAGGGACAAAGGCTGAAAAATATGGACATATTTACAATATTTCTCTTACAATCTTAGAAAGTTGCTAGAGTAACAGGATTTCTTCTAAATTACATTTTTGAAGTATTTGAAGTCTGAAAATCAAAGTATGTCATTATTTAATGACTTCAGTCCTCAGGTCAACCCAGTGATTTGCAGGAAAATCACAAATTTTATGAGGAACATGCCAAAAATGTGAGACGAAAATCTGGACATTCTGCGAAAATCTGTACAGTTGAGAGGTATTCTGGGGACACATAGAATAGAGTTGATAGGAGATGAGTTCTGGCTAAGGCAGTTCTAGATTCAGGGGTTAGGAATTTGTTGCTATGATAGAGGTAACCTAGCTTTTTATGGACTTTGGAGATGGTTAGGGATATGTGTTTATTGTATTTAAGTTGGGGTCAATTGTAAGTCCTAGTAGTCTGGCCTCAGAAACAGGAGTTATGAGGGTCTTATTGGCAGAGAAAATGGAGAAAGTGGGGTGGGTAGTCTTTGCTGGGTTGAATAGCATTAGTTGTGTTTTTTTAGGGTTCAGTATTAGAGGTGAATTGTTTAGCCAGTTTTCTATTTCTGAGAAGGATTCTTGGGCTCGGGTTTGTAGCAGTTGGATGTTGGGTGCAGAGCAGATCAGGGTAGTGTGTCATCTGCATATTAGATAATGTCGGCTTTTGTGGTTGCTAAGTGGAGTTGGTTTGTAAAGACCTTGAATAGAAGGGGGCCAAGTATGGAACCTTGAGGTATACCACATTTGACTGGGAGTGGGGGGATATGGAGCTGTGCCATTTGACAGATTGAGAGCGGTTGCCTAGGTAGCTACAGAACCATTATAATGTAGCATTATCAAGGTTGAGTCCAGAGAGGGAGATAATAGTTTATTGTGGGGAACTGTGCCGAATGCTTTTGATAGATCTAGGAAGGTGGCAGAGACAAGTTGCCCTTGGTTTCTGTATGTGTTTATGGTATTGTTTAAGTTAATGAGGGCAGTGGTGGTACTATAGCCAGGTCAAGATCCATGTTGAGTTTGGGAGAGTAGGTTGTTGGAGAGTAGATGGGGGAGGAGTTGGTGATGGATGCATCTTTCTAGGATTTTTGATAGGGGTGAAAGTACTGTGATGGGGAGGTAGTTGGAAAGGCTGTTAGAGGGGCCGCCAATGTGAAGGGGGATAATGTATAAGGTTTTTCAAAAGGATGGAACATAGTGTTCATTGATGGATATATTTATTAGTATTGAGACTGGGTAAGCTATAGCCCTAGATGCAAGCTGGAGGAATTCGGCTTGGAGGCTGTCGACAGTGAGGGTTGTTGGTTTGAGCTTGGCTAGAAGTTTTTGGATGGTTGCTGTACATACTGGTTTGAGTGAGAAAGGGGTGGTATTTGATTTGGCTTTGATGGTTGGTGGGGTGATGGTGGGGTTTGTATCATTTATGAAGTTTAGTATGAAGGAGGTACAATAGTTGTTTAAGCTGGATGCTATGTCAAGGTTGGTGCCTTCTGTATTTGGTGGTGGTGTGGTGGCTTTTCCAGGTTGGAGGATGTTGTTCACTGCAGCCCAGAATTTTTGTGGTTGTTACTGTATGTATTTTGTAAAGTTAGGTAGTGATTTTGTTTGTTTATCCTAACCTGCTTTTTTGCCTTATTTCTAAGTTCTAAGTAAGTTTGTCTAGTTGTGGGTGTTTTAAATTGTTGCCAGGATTTCCATGCTTTGTCCCTTTGTTTTAATAAGGCCTTTGTGGTTTTAAGTAACTGGGGGTGGGGGGGCAGGATTACTATGTGCTCTAATTGTTTTCATTGGGACTAGTTGGTTTAGGATTGTTAGGAATGTGGAATTAAAGTATTCAACTGCATTGTCCAGGGGGAAGGTTTGTTGGGAGCCCAGTTGCAGGATTTTAATGTTTTTATGAATAGGCCTGAGGGGAAGTTTTTGGGGAAATAGGTTTGTAGTAGGGAGAGTGGATTGTTACATTTAAGTTTGTGTCACAGGAGAAAAGTTGGGTTATGATCATAGTGTACCATATTGGTGGGCAGTGTTGGATTGGCTAGTGAAGATCCAATCTAATATAGATTCTCTTTTGGTGGCATTATCTATATGGGTGGGGGGGTGGATGAATTGGGTAAAGTTATATAGGTTAATGTAGTTGGTAGGCGTTGGGGAGTGGGTGGAGTTCCAGTCGATGTTAACATTGCCTACCACTATGTTTTCATGAGGAATGGAGTGGAAAGCCCAGGGGAGTATTGATTCTAGGGTGTTTATGTTGTCACCTGGTGGGATATATATATACCTAGCAAGTTTAGATGTTTGTGTTGGTTTAGGAGGAGTGTGACAAGTAAAGTCTCAGTGTTATTCTAGTTTGTGGGTTTTTTTGTAAGAATTAGATCTTTAAATTAGATTTGTACAATAGGGCAATACCTCCACCTCTTTTCTGTGGTCAGTCTACCCTTAGAATTTTATAACCAGGTGGGGTTATAGAGTTGCCCTTGACATGTTTTTTTAAGCCAAGTCTCTGTTATGAGCATATGTTGGGGTTATATATAGGGATAGATGATTGCAGTTATTCTATTTTGTTCATGATACTATGGATGTTCAGATTTAGTATTAGTAGGTCAGTGGGTTTGTGCTTAAGTGGGATGTGGGTGTTATTTGCGTTTATGGGGGTAGATACTGGGCCTGGGTTGGGGTGGGTGTCACCTCCTAGTAGTAATTGAGCTGCTATGTTGGAAATGGTTTTGAAGTAGGAAACTAGTAGACAGTAATATTTGTAGCTAAGGTGTTTTTTAGTTTTTGGGATGTGGTTTATTGGTGGGGTGGTTAGGGGAGGCATGGCTATGGTTAATTAGGGATGTGTCTAAGTGTCTGTGTGGGTTGGATGCGGTAAGGGGTAAGGTGAGGAATTTGTTATAGTTGAGATGGGAGAGTGAATAATGATGGGAGATACTGGAGGAGATTAAATGGAGGGCTATAGATGAGAAAAATAGTAGTAGTATAGAAGGATGGCATTGGGGGTAGTCGGTGTGAGTCATGATAATAGAGTGAATTGGTTGTAAAAGGAGGGTAAGGAGGGAGATGGTCAGTAAGTCATATGGGTGGGCTGTGGGTGTGGTTGTTTTTGATTGGTTGGTTGGTGGGTGTGGTAAATGATCAGGTGATCATGGGTTAGAATAAATCTACGAGCAGTGGGGCATGTGGGAAATTGGGGCGGGGTAGAGGAGAGTAGCTAGCCCAAGCGTTAGTGAGGGTGAATGAAATGGTTCTGAATCATGGAGTGCAGGTGACTACAAAAAACAATTAGCAAGGAGGTGGATGAAGTAAGAATTGAGAAATTGCCAATACTGATTCTGTTATGATTATAGAAGACTACTAGTTATCTATTACAAACAAGAGGAGGTTTTGCAAGTGATAAATATCTAAAAATGGATTGAGTTGGGGGAGCAGATGGAGAAAATTCCCTTAAGAATCTTGGTTGTGGTGTTGTATGACCTGTAGGGGGCGGTAGGGGGCTACTGTTAAGAATACACTTTCCTACTGCCAACCATTGTGATGTGTAGCTATTAGGTTAGGCAGATATTATCCTTTTGCCTGGAACAGCAGAAGGTCTGATGGTTCTCCTGTTCTGGAATTTCAAATTTAAGAGTTATTTGATAGATTTCATTTTGCATTCAGATCATGGTTTAGTGTATAAAAGACTTCTACTATCCACAAACCCATCACGGATGGGATCATAAATGGGTTTACTACTTGTGCTCACATGGATGAAGTCCACAACATACTTGCTTACTGCCACTTGTTTGAAAAAGCTAGTGCGTGAACTCCCTCTAGTCTGATTTCCCATTGCTAAATAGATCTCCTAACACCTGGACCTTTAAAACTATATACCCTCAGAACTTAAATTCTAATGCTAAAACTCCTACCTAGTTCCCAGCCAGAGCCCTTGCTTTTAAACCCTAAATCTGTACTCCCCCTCCCTGGCCATAATGTCATCAATAGTCCATTAACCTAAATGTTCAACCCCCTCACTATCCCTAAATTCTCCAGTTGCTCCCTAACCTAAAAATCCCAAGTTGCCCCATAAACCTAAAAATCCACTCTTGCTGAAACTCACTTCCTGTTCCCTTACCCTAAAACTCCCTTCCCATTCCCTGACCCTAAAATTCCCATCTTACTGCTTCCACACAGCTGCTTGCCTAAACTTATATTTAAGTTCAAGTATGATCATCAACCTACATGAGCTATAAGGCACTCAAGTCCCTGGCCTCTAGGTAGTGGTGTTTCAGTGCTTGGGACTGGAATGCAAATAGTGTTCTCTTCATAGACATAAAGCACACTGCACAGCTCAAGTCAGCATGGGTAGCAGAGATCCGCTGGCTGTGACAAATTCTATGGCACTGCAAGAGGCAAATAACATGGTGACGATGATGGCATAATGTCATATAAATCAGGAATTCCATGTAAAGGAGCCATAGTGTATATACAAATGGTGACAACCAAAATGCCAGACAGATTTAGAAATGTATAAAATGGGCATGTTTTGCCATAATACATACCTGTTTTTTTACTCAGAGAATCATGGTGTTGGTGAGGGGATCAATGCTCAGGTCTGCAGCAGCAACCGTTTAACTGCATATGCTGTCAGCAACAATCAGAACCAGCACCAAAACAAATGTGCATTGCAACCTCCCATACCAAGTGACAAAGTACAACCAAAATCAGCTCACTGACCAGCAGATTATGAACAATTTCCATGTAGATAGGTTAGCTGTAAAGGAAGTGCTGAAAGTGTTACTCACATGCAGAATTTGAAGGGATGCATGGTATACCTATGGTATCCAAACAGTATGCCTCTTCTTGTGAATACTAATGCATGGGAACCTTTAACCATCTTAGCTATAAGAATGATTTAGCAATGTGCATGGGACACCATTGGGATATCACAAGCATCAGTCTCCCAAATCTGAAATCAGTTATTCAGTATCATAGTGCAGTATGTGGAAGAGTATATCTGGTTAACATAGGTTAGTATTAATATATCTGCTTTTGAACTATTTTAAGCCTCTCTAAGTTTCCCAACCCAAAGGTAAGAATCAAACCATGTATCTTGTGTTTGTGAGGTAAGCACCTTAACCATTATGCAAGTCCCCATTGTCTGACAGATGCCAATGGTTCCTGTGAAAGGAATTTCCAGGGGATAATCTGGCTGGTAGCTGTGTACACTAATGTTAGTAAAACTTGTTTTTACACAAAAGTATCATGCAAACAGGGAGAAGGTCATGTACACTGTGTTGTTTATGTGTTGCAGATGATGCCAGATATACCTTCTAGTTCTAGTTAATGATCACCATCTGCTTCCTCCCAGATTATGCAATTGGCTTAAAATACAGCACATGCAGAAATGTGAAATACAACAGAGCATGAAGGTGGTCTAGTGTAGGAACACTTCTGTTTACTAGGCAAATCAGGAGTGGCACTACAATAACATCCAGTGCTCTGCAGCAAGAATTCTTATATGTGAGCCATGCAGCACAGCTTGTCAATGTACAAATAAATGTAGCAGCAGTTAAACAGCTTGGCAGTGTTTTTCATTCTGGTTGCTGGAGCAAAAGAAGTTTAAGGTATAGATTTAGAGGATGAACATGCAGTTAGTTCCAAAGCTGAGGCGGAGGTTGATGTAATGCACTGCAGCATTGGCACAGGGGTGGGGTTTGGTCTATGTAGTCATGCACAACATGATGATACAAAGATTATGCGCAAGTGAGCAGTCTGCTTGTACATAGAGAATATCCTCATCATGCTGCAGTGTTATTGCCATTCTTAGCTAGGGGCATACAGTGGTTCCATGGTGCAGTTCTCTGCTGCATGTACATGATCCACAAATGTGTGTATCTGTGGGCACAAGTATGTGGTCACTCTTTTCTACCTTGCCTGAGCATGGTATACTTTGGAAATCAAGATTTTCCACCTTTTCTGCACAAGAACTTTGAGGATATATGAGTATATTAGAATATATTATAAGTGACCTAACAAAAACATCACTGTCATGCAAATTATGAGTACAAATCTGGCCACTGTGCAAAAAAAATAAATATGACAGACACAGAAAAAAATACATTTCCTTGACCTGTCAGATACAATCTCTGGGATTCAGAAGTGGTGCAGGTATGCTCATGGTCAGGCCTTCTCTGAATGTGCTTGATAAATCCTGATGCTCACCAAGAATGAATGCATGGAGGAAAGATTTTAAAGACAACTGCTCATTACAATTCCCAACTCATTGCTGAAGCAGGAACTGTACGAGACTGGTAAACGTACACAGCAGCGACAGCAAAATACAAGCACCAACAGTGCTCATTAGTCATGTTGCTTATGTTACATGCTAGTTTTATATAGCAGTACATCCTGTGCCTAAAATCCTTCTATATGACCTTTTCATTAATCCACCAGCCTAATTTATTCTCCATTATGTCCTTCTAAAAAACACACTTGCCTCACAAACTACAGAAGACAACAGCATCTATTGGCCCACTGTGTGGCTATGAACACAAGCAGTTAAGATGCAAATTCTCCAAAAGTTGAAAGTGTTATACTTGGTTAAATAAAGACCTTTTCACTCTTTTTCCTCCACTTTTCACTGAGGTTGAGGTCAGCTGGAATAGACTCCCTGGCTACTTTATACTGGCTTACTTATTCCACCCCCTGTCTATCCGTAGACATTTTACTTCCTTTCCCCCACATACATTTCGGTCTGAATAATTTAAAGCAATATCTACATCAAAGATGTACATTAAATACATTTTTTGGTAATGATTATAGCCATTTAACTGTATAACAGAGGGGAAGCTTACTTTCTTAATAACTCAATTAATTTCCACTGATTTTTTTTTTTCTCAGCGACAGGCTTTCCTGCTGGGGTAGCCCCACTGTGTTTGCCTTTGCTTCACTCACTCACTCTCTCTCAATCTGTTGTATTAATCTACCCTTCAATTTCTATAAAACCCACCTAGTCTAAATTTAAATTGAGTATCTTCTCCCACATTTGGCCAATCAACTAATCAAGACAACCTACTTCTTTTTCTTCCTGCCTTCAGCCCTCTCTTTCACTATAATATCTATAACACACACACACACACGCACACGCACGCACACACACACACACACACACACACACACACACACACACACACACACACACACGCGCGCGTGTTAATATATATATATATATATATATATATATATATATATATATATATATATATATATATATACTTTTTTATATATGTACGCAGTGGTGGTGCTGCGGTAGCATTGTCGCCTCACAGTAAGACGCTGTCCAGTTCGATTCTCAGCTAGAGCGTCTTTTGCGTGGAGACATGGGTGAATGGGCTTACCTTCATTGAAGGTTGTGCATCAGGGCTGGTAACTCGGCACGTAAAAATCAACTACCAATCATTAGCGGGCCGGTGTGGTGACCCCTAACTGGGAAAAGCCAAAAGACACAACATATGTATATATATATATATATATATATATATATATATATATATATACGTGTGTGTGTGTGTGTGTGTGTGTGTATATATATATATATATATATATATATATAAAACATTTCCTTTCATCACAACATACTAGCTTAAATCCCATTGCACTTAATTTCCCTCCAACCATATTACATGATTTATTTCCTACATTTCTCTTAAGTACACTTACTTTCTTTAATCTCCTCACTCTAAGTCATTCCACATTATATATCCCTAAACCACACTTCTCGTCTCTATATCTCCTCACCCATGTGAATTTACCTTCTCATTTCTATCACTCCACCTGCATACAAATTTTTAACCTCTACCTCCCCCCTCTTTCTATATACCACCACATCTAGACATGCTCTGTTCACACTTAAATATACTTTCTGCTCTATTCCTATTAATGGATCTAACCTCTTTTCATCTGCAGCACCACAAAAATACACTATCTCCAAGCACCTATATGCAAGTTTGTAATACTACCAATCATTTCACTATATCTCTTAACCTGTTCCCCTCAACTTTCATTCATCTAAAAAAAGAACAGTCATTCATCTTCATATTTTATACTCCTGATATTTAAGCCACATGATCAAATCAAAATGCAAGTGGCTCCCCAACATTCTGCACTCAGTCCTGTCTCTTAGACTATCTTCAGACATCCACGCAAACTCTGGTCATCCTCATAACACATCGAGTAAACTGCTTCTAGCAAATAGTCTTGCACCTCTCAACCCACAAAAATATCCAGCCTCCATCTTTATAATATAAATTTTAGAAGCACTGCAAATAAATTAGCAGACCTCCATGCCTGGATAACACACCACTCATCTGATGTCAATGTAGCTGCTGAAATATGACTGAAAGAAGATATTACAGGTGAGATGATTCTGGCTCCGGGATACAATATATTTAAAATAGATAGAAACAAGAAAAGGTGGGTGTTGTAGCTATACTTTACAGCAATTCCCTTACAGTGACTATTCATCCATCAAACCAAAGAAGCCAATAATGCTGACATTTGTAGATCTTTGCTAAAACAAAATAAACACAAGTCTCTATTTATAACAGGAATTTATATTTCCCCTGACAGCAATACAAACAAAATTCTTCTCCTGAACTTTCTTTTTCTCCTGGGCTTCCTCAAATATTCCAATCTAAATATTGACTGGCAGATCATAAGTAACAACTCCTCAAAAGATGCTACAAACCTAAATGCTCTAATCCAGCTTATTACATCTCCAACTAGATACAATAAATATACTGACAGAAAATTCACATTAGATCAAAATTTATAAACTCTCCAAACAAAATTATCTCCTCTGGTGGTCTCTGTGACACACAAAGAGATTTTTTGGATACCTTCACTAGAAGAGCCCACTACAATACCCATAAACAGCACCACTACAACCATAGCTGCAATATGTCCTCCTTCCAAAAGGATGTCTTCATCTCAAACTTCAACTCAATAAACTGTAACCATATACTAATCCTCCAACAAGATGAGGCTTTTTCACTATTTAGCACCACTTTTCTCAATATAGCAAACGTATGTAACCCAATAAGAATGAAAACATCAAAGCTTATCCATCCCTCTGGCTTTCCAGACAAGCAAAACAACTGGCAACCCTGATATAAAGCATGGAAAACTTAAAAAATGACAATAATAATAATAAAATAATCAAACCTACAAAAATACATATAACTTAAAAAATAGTACCAAGCAAAGGATTAAATCTGACAAACATCATATTATACTAATCTAAAAATGATAAACCAAAGCAACCCAAAACTCTTTAGATCATCAGTCAATGAACCAGTAAATATTGGCCAAATCAGCCAACATAGCCACTCTGCTGACACTTAAACAAACAACTTGGCCTTCCAATTCAATACCTACTTCATCGATTCTAAATCACAAATTCACCCCTGGGATCTCTCCTGTGTCCCTGCTAGACAGAGGCAGAGTAAACTAATCTTAAAAGGGTACCTTCTGTGACCTACTTTACAGAGGCACAGTAGGCTAATCTAATAGGGAGGTGGAAGCCAAATACACTCTGGCTAGGCTTATAAATGCCCTAGGGCAGATAGCCTAGTATCTACCTATGAACCTATGAACCTATAATTTCTCTCTTAAAACACTCAACCTCAGCTATCTTACCATCATCTTCAGTACCAGTAAACCACCATAAAACTCTTTCCCTTGAATCCATCTTCATGTATAGCATACAAAAAGAAAAACTTATACTAAAACCTATCATTCCTGCCTAGCTAACCTACTAGGAGAAAACATTAAAATGGTGGTGAATGCACAGGCCCAACCATATGCTATATTAATATCATTCATCATCATCATAAGCCCCCTTTTTCCCATGTTTCCACATGGGGTAGGGGTATTGTGTTAACTGTCACCAGCTCTCCCGATTCAGTGGCACACTCCTGCCTTCTTCAGCACTCATACCTGACTGTTTGCAGATCTTCTTTCACACAATCCATCCACCTTTTTGCTGGATGTCCTCACTTCCTCTTACATTCTTCCTGTCTGTCCCAAATCTTCCTCACCAGATTGTCTTCTGCTTTTATACACGTGCTCAAACCACCATAATCTGTTCTCTTGGATCTTTTCTGCAATTGGAGCTACTTTGGCTTCTGCTCTTATGTCCTTATTTCTTTGTCTGTCCCACAGTGTGCATCCTATCACCTTTCTCAGGCACTTCATTTCCATCACCTCTAGCTTCTTCAACTGTTGTGCCTTTACTGCCCAGGTGTCTGTACCATACAGTAGTACTGGTCATATCCCTGTCTTGTACACCTTACCTTTCAGCTTCTTTGACATTCTTCTGCCATATAATACACCTGATAGTCTATGCCAGTTGGCAGCAGCCCCTCTGATTCTAACTTTGACCTCTTAATTCAGACTATCCTTCTTCTCAAGTACTCCCCCCAGATACTTGAAGCTGTTTATCTGTTCCACTATCTTCCCTTCTATCTCTATTCTCAGCTACTTCTGATTTCTCCAATTTGCTGCCATTACCACCATCTTATCTGTTCTTATTTTCATCCCAAGTGCCTTCAGATTTGCATTCCATTGTCTTATCCTTTGCTGATGTTCTAGCTCAGAGTCAGCCTGTACTGCCACATCATCTGCATACAGTAGCTTTGTTGATCCGTCCCCTCCAACCTGTTTGCTAATGTAGTCTATCAGCAGTATGAACAGCAGTGGACTCTGAGCTGAACCCTGATGTACACCCACACCCACTGGGAACCCCTCTGTGAGGCCGAACACTGTTCGTACTTGAGTCATTGAGTCCTTGTACATAGCCTGCACTAATTCTACCAATGTTTCTGGGACTTCAAACCACCACAGTACTACCCAGATCCCCTTTCTTTGGACCTTGTCATATGCTTTCTCCAAGTCTAGGAATGCCCAGTTGGACTCTTTCCTCATCTCTAGCTTCTTCTCAAGCATCTGTTTCAATGCAAACATCGGGTCAGTTGTGCTGCATCCTGAACTGAATCCAAACTGCTCATCTCCCATCCTACATTCTACTACTCTGCATATCCATTTATAGATCACCCTCTCCAGAACTTTCATGCAATATGATAGGAGTTTGATGCCTCTGTACTGCCACAGTTGTGGATGTCCCCGTTGTTCTTGTAAACTGGCATGAGTATGCTTATTCTCCAGTCATCTGGGATACACCTTTCTCTCCATACTACTATTAGTATCCTCATGAGACATTTCTCCTCTATCTCACCCAACATCGTTATCATATCTGTGACCTCATCTGAACCTGCTGCTTTCCCTGACTCTGTCTTCATCTTCCTTAGTGCTATCTTAATATACTGATACATAAATGAAAGCTACAGGTATAACACATGGGAAAAAAGTTCATCCTACCCTTCCAGAAAGGTGTCACCCTCACAGAGCTCACCAACTACAGAAAAACTGTCATTCTATCCTTTCTATCAAACATCCTTGAGAAATGTATGGAATCACAACTGCTTCCTGTCACCACAGACAATAATCTGTTATCTCTAACACAGTAGAGTTTTCACTCTCACCATAACTCTGCTACTGCGATGCTTAGCTTCATAACCTCTGTAAATCAAAGCAGATGTGAGATAAACCTAGACTCCACAGTCTTTCCCTGAAGTGTCCAAAGTTTTTACACTGTTTCACATTCAAAACTACTCCAACAATTTTTCTTCTTAGGCTTAGTTGTACCCACACTCAATTTGTTTGGTAGCTACCTGTCCTGAGGCAGCAGATTATTGAATAGCAAAATAACATTTCTTTGTTCCCTTCCATAGCTGTGAGAGAACCCATGGTTCTATTCGAGGCCTTCCCTTATTCCAAATATTTGTTAAAGATCTAGACTTGGCAAGGAAGCACAAATCATCCAATATGTGAATGAAGCTACTCTGATGACCTGCCAAAAATTGGATATTATGCTATAACTATCCCAAGAATCTGTTATCTGTTGACTGGCAGCTACTCCTAAGCACCTACAAATCCAAACTCATTTTATTCATCCCTAAACAATTCTGCAATCAGAAATCTCTCTTTACATTAACTTTCAAACGGAACATCAGAATTAAGCTAGTAACACAAACTAAGGTTCTTTGTCATAACTGATAACTTAAACTTTTAGTACCACGCAAAAATGTAATACAAAAATTATAAATTGGTACCATATACAAGATAAAACCTTACATGTCAAATATGTAAGGAAATGCATTGCATCAAATTTCCTGCTTTTAAATCTTGTCTATGTAGCTCCCCTTATTAATCTAAATCTAAAGGTATCTCAGACCAATTTATTTCAGCAATGGTACAACCAATTAGCCAGGTCTTCCCATAGGAAAAAGACATCATCGACAAAACGCAAAAAATAGTAACAATGCACTAGCTAAACACATTAAAACACGTGGAGAAGAACATACTTTTAATTTTATGGTCATCAACACTATCATTCCTATGGTAAGGGAAGGTGACATAAAAATGTCTCTGAAAAAAGGGAGATCAACTGGATTTTAAAAATGAGAGCAGATAAGGGTAGAAGTCTCAATGAAAGAGCTTCACTGAGACCCATCATTAAATCAAGGTGAATAACAACCAAATAGAGTTAAAAATGAAGTTATCCTAAACCATGGGATGATATTTTAAGTGAAAACATTTTTATATATAAGGACTACTGTAAAATCCCATGTAGTACATTGTTCATAAACGTTTAGTCTAGTATATTAGGGATTTATTCTTGATACTGTTCTATTCTAAAAATGCACCGATATTATTGATAGCATTAATAATATAAGTAGTTGTGCAATTTTGATATTTTGATATAATGAACAGAATAGTACATTATTTAAACTCTTAGAAGCGTGTATTATTAAAGTTTTTAGATGCCTACTTATTCTATAATGTATAAGTAGGAATTGTTAAGATTCTTTGCATAAGTATGCCTTAAACATTTGTAGCGATTGCATTTTAATATTTTGATAGAATGTTTTATAGTTCAGTAAATTAACTTATTCATTGTATTATATACATTTTATTGAGAATGTTGATCATTCAGTTTCACAGTATAAGTGATAGTTAACTTTAAGACATTAATTAGATGATTGAGTATGACGTGATGCATATATAAGGTGAAGCAAAGATTTTTAAAATTTAATGGTCTGATGAAGCTGTAGTGAAAGCGCTTACCTTATCTTTAAGTTATTTATTTATTTATTTATTTTCAGAACAGGTACTCATATAATTATTTATAAAAGTCATGCCTGAATGTTTTCTGTCATATGTTCAGTGATGTCAAAATGCATCATATAAGGTATAAATACACTCAACCGTTTTGTAGAATAAAATCACCTTAAGTGGTGTATTTAGGTAAGACAATAAAATCACCTTAAGTGGTGTATTTAAGTATGCATGTATTGAATCTCCTGAAGTGGTATATTTGATAAAAAAGTGGAATGTTAATATTTGACTTAAATTTAACAATTGAACATGCATTTTACATGTGTTCATGCCCTGCACTTTAATGGAAAATGTATGGCATGTTTTTATATTATGCAATGTTTCCTCAGTTTTAAGTATTACATATTTTAAATTATTTACTGTTCACTATGAAGGCACTGCACCACAATTTATTTATTTATTTTTCATCTGTAACAACTGTTGTCTTCAGAAATTAATCATCAGTTGTGCAACTCTGAGTATGAAGTGGCAACAGTGTTAATTTATGTGACTAGATACTCATGCAATTATTTTTTTTATTTTGTTTTATTTTATTTTTAAGGAGTTTTTTTTCTCTTAATAGTGTGTTTAATATTTATTTTCTGGAAAATTGTCAGCTGTAACATTGATGAATTGAAACTCTTGAAAATGGTTAAGCCATTAAGGGTGTAAATCAGTGCAGTTTGAATGTTGTGATGTACAGCTTTCTTTCCAAATATTTTCTTTAATTGTTAGCACTTCCATTACTTAAATTAAATGCATGCAGATGCAACGTGTCTTAATAGTGAGTTACATTCTGCAGTAACATATTCTTTTATTGTTATTGTTTTAATTTTAATTTTTTTTTTAATAACTCATTGCCTTGCAAGTTAATCATAGGCATCTCTGTATAAAAGTCAGATTATAAGTAACTGAAATGTCTAGCCTGAATCACAGTAGGTCACGGTCAAATATGTTATATGTGAGATGTTCTAAGGCATGTGTAATGTTAAGTAGGGGCTGTCATGAGAGCTAGATGGTGACTTGCTGTGATGCCATGACCTACTTGATACAGGTGATCCTACAGACACTGATCACACAATGCTGTGGGACTTGGACCTTGAATGAGAAGCTCTACTGCATGTAGATCAATGCTGACGTAATTTGTTTGAATTCTGTTGTGCTTGTTCCCAAGTTCTGTTTCCACTGCCTTACTGAGAAACACTTTAGTGCAATGTGATATGCCCCCCTTATGTCTGGAGAGAACCCCATCCTCTTCCCCTTCCAACATTGACTCCTATTAGAGTTTGGTAAGTTCTGACTAATGATAGAACGGAGGTGGATATGGATGCTTATTTTGCCACCATAAAGATGAATGTGATTATGGAATTATCCCTACTCTTTGCCATTTTCATGTAGTGCTAGAAATCCTCACTTACATGATGGTGGATTCTGACCATTTTTAGCTGACTCTGTTACAGTGAACTGAGCCTTAATGTAATGTCACATTTGCTGCTGGGAAGCCAATGCTTTATGTGTTTCCTGAGGTAGCTGTGATGCATGCCTGTGCTATGTACCCCTTTGTAAAGCTGTCACTGTGGACACTGTTACTTCTGAATTTTTGCCATCATCCAGAAGATGTTCCTGTGTGTTTGGTGATACTGGAGTAGAGGTGCATAGGTTTTCTCCTTGCACAGTCTGTAGTATAATGTCACCATGCGTTGTCTTTCTCATTTAGAGGTACTTCCTGCAGAGTTACTAACATGTTGCAGGGTATGCAATTCTGCCATTAGGTTTGGGGGCTCTGCACCACTTTCCACATGCTTTCTCATAAATATAAATTATGTCATCATCATCATCATCACCCATTCTGCTGCTTATAGCGTCTAAATTTACTGGTATAGTGGAACTGTTTGCTTCTGCCTCTGACCCTGTAAAGAATGTATTGAATACATTACTGCTCAGATACTGGAGTACACTACTGTATGCTGTGTAATAAGATGTGGAGGACACTTACCATGTACTCTGTTAAATGTCATTATGTGCAGAAGTGGAGGCTTCACCTGTTAATAGTAATTGTCATGTGTCAGATGTAATTATTACAGTTCAACATTTATTTTTCTATGCAGCCATGTTACTGTGGTCAAACCAGTCTTCAGGATCAGATGCATGTTGATGCTGCAGACATGGATAATAGCCAATGTTCACATTTCTGATTATACCAGTGCCATTGTCATCAGTTTCATAAACATCTCTTCAAATGGAGAGGAGGTATTCCTCATCGGGTGTTAAAGGGATAAGTGTTTGAGCTCTCCAATAGTGGTACGGACAACTGCATTCTGCCGGGTCTTTGCTCTTACACATCCTGCCATGTTATTGGCACTGTGTGAATGTGAAGTTTCTTCTAACAACAGCATTTATACCCATAACTATCTGGTTCCAGGCCTTCGCCTTCTCAACTTATTTGGGTTGGTCTAATCCTTTGTTACATACTATCGTGGCTTTGAATGTCAACATTAATAATAACAAAGAAATGCATGATGGCAGTTTTTCACATCAGATATTCATTTTGGAGAAGAAAGTGCAAACTTTCAGATGCCTGCAATGGCAAAGATTAAGTTTCCAAGCATACTTGGAGGTGGGTATAGTGCTGCAAGGTCTTAGAATATTGAAAATGCCATTGTATGGCAACACATATTCATTCCTCCCTAAAAATGGCAACAATTTAAAAAATGACAACGATTACACTTAATGTTGAGCTGTGCTTATATGATGAACCAATTTTTCGTTGATAGAGAAAAAGATTACAAGTGAGATAGTTGCTCTGCAGAATATTATCTCTTCTATATCTTGTTTTAAGGATGGTATTAGCCTTTATAACGAGATGCTTGAAGGATTAATATGTCTATGAGCAACATTTAGAACAAACTAAAAGGCACAAATTGAATTGTGACATTAATGGTTTTTAAGCATGGCAATATTTTTTCATGGCTGAGACAGAAACCTTATAATGCTACAACTTCTACCAGTGAGGGCTCAAACTATGAATTGGACACCTTTAATTTATTAATGTCTGTGAATGGAATCTCCATTGAACAGTTACAGCAGAAGTTTGATTTTCCTTCTGTTCCACAAGGTGGTTCCATTTCCACCAATCAGAGAGCTCCAGACCCTGATGAGAGAAAATCTGCTGTGGCTAACCCTCACAATCAAATTAATGTGGGAGAGGATTTTCAGCAGCTACAGACTGCTATGAAAATACAGCTACCAAAGAGGTAGAAATGTGACAGAGAGGAATATCTAGAGGGAGAAGAAAAAGACTGGAAAAGGTACAATGGCTTTGGGACCCACAGCCATTCAGAAAACAGGAGATAAATGATGATCATGCAGTTCTAAATTAATCTTCATTGAGTTTAAAAGAAATGGATCATTCATTGCTGAAGAAGAGACTAACTTTTATCCCTACTAATAGTGATTCAGTTATAGATGCTCTAACTGATTTAAAAATGTTTACTCATAATTTAAATTTGAAACTCATATATAAGGATAGTGCACATGCAGGTAACGTTCTTAAAAGATCCAGTACATTTGTACCAGTAAGTGTCCCATTATTACATCATTTCACAACATTTGCGAAAAGCAGTTGCATGATTTATATGCTGAAAAACTTGTTAGTAAAAGGTATAACTTGACTAAGGAAGCACATGACTCATTGGTTAAATTACAGAATAACCCTGACATCATTATTAAACAAGCATACAAAGGTGGGGGTGATTGTAATTTTAGATAAAACTACCTATATGTCCTGTACAAATGAGTTTTTTAGTGATGAGAGCACTTTTCAGAAAATTATTACAAATGTTTTGAGTAATATCATATATATAGTCAGTAGTCATGTATATGAATTACAGTTATCGAATATTACCTTTGATATTTATAATTATTTAAAAGTCTCCTATCTTGTGACTTTCTTGCACGGGTTACCAAAGATACATAAACACTTTTATAGTCCTCCGCTGAGACCCATTGGTTCAGGTGAAGAATGTGTCGCTGAGGCAATTTCTCTGTATTTAGAGCACCTGTTAATTCCCTTACTAACCGAGGTATAAAGTTACATTAAAGATACAGGTAACTTTCTTAATAAATTACACCAGTGGTATGTCAGTAATCATGAGGTGAATTACTATTTTGTCACCTTGGATATTAATTCACTATTTACAGTCATACCCAATACTTATGGGATAGAAGCAGTTAGAAAATGTCTATGTAATAGTAACTATACTGCAAGGGAAATGGAGACTATTTGCTCATAAGTTTAATTAATTTCATGACATATTTGGATGACACCACAGAATTTTTAAGGTTTAAATTAAGTTACTCAAATGAAAAAATACATTTCTTTGACATCAGCCTAATTAAAGAAGGAGATGATATAACTAAAAAGATGTGCAGGCGGATAGATTCCTACATAGGAATAGCATGCATCCACAGCATGTGTTCAAAAGGATCATTAGAAGTCAGTCTTTGTGAGTGAGTAGGTTGAATACTAATGATGAGACTTACCACCAACAAATGCCAGATACAGCACAAGAATTCAGAGTGAAATATTACAGTGATGCCTTATTAGATGAGTCAAGATAATACATTAATAGAGAAAGGAAGGAATCAGCGAGACTTTATTTTATGAATAACGGGTACTATAGACATAGTAATGAGTAAACGATGGAGAATAATTTTATGAGGTACATTACTCGGTTCAGTATGAGAACCGATAAAGTTACAAAGATCATTAAAGATAATTGGAGTATCTTGAGTGCCCCATCCTGAGCTAAATACGTTTTTTGGAATAGAGTTGCATTTTGCTTATAGAAAAAGTAGGAATTTAAAACAGAGACTTTGTTATAGAATGACTAACACAGTAAAAAAAAAACTGTTCATAATAAGAAAAGTTCCTTTCCATGTTTTAACTTTATTAACTGTAAACATATTTCTAAAGTGATAGAATTTATGCATCCTGTTAATAAGAAAAATTTTGAAGTTCACTGCTTTGCTACCTGTAATTCTAAGAACGTGGTATATTTAGCCACTTGTTTGGCCTGCCCTACAGTTTATATAGGAAAGTATAGCAGGAAATTCAGGGATAGGATTACCGAGCACCTTTCTGATATAAGAAGGGGCATTATTACTAATTCTCTCGCTAAATATATTTTAAATAATGGTTCACAACATAAATTTAATTTCAAGGATATACAGAAACTTGTACCCAATATTAGGGGAGGAGATATAAATAATAAACTTGGATTTGCTGAGTATAACTGGATCATAAGGTTAAAAGCTGATAAATATCCCAGTCTTAATGCTACTGTGAGTATTAAACCAATTTTAAAGGACACCCAGATGAAACTTTAAACATATGTTATGCATATGTTATGATTTTATTAATTTTATTAATATTGTGATTTTAGAGTATGAGTTTTGATTAATTATAAATGTGGGTGCTTTATCTTTTTGTTGCATGCCACCTTAAAAGTGTCATTAAATTTAACTAGAAGTATTCAATAGTAAAATTAGCTTGAAATGTTTTTTTTTTTTTTAAATGTAATTGGTTGGCTATGTCATGTGTTTTGTACTTAAATGAATTAATTAAATTTGTTTATACTGCACTGAAGAAGGAGATTTTTCCTGAAAACCTTGTGGTTTTTAATTGTGATATTAAATGAGTTTTGTAGTCTCTCTGGCATTGTTAGTCTGGCTTTTTGGTTTAGTTTTTGCTATTGTCATTTGCCTTTGACAAAGTTTCTGTGGTTTGTGGTCTATTTTTTGTGAAGTGACTACATTACTACTCAGACACTGGAGTACACTACTGTATGCTGTATAATAAAATGTGGAGGACACTTACCATGCACACTCTGTTCAATCTCATTATGTGCAGGTGTAGGCTTCATCTGTTAATAGTAATTGTCATGTGTCAGATGTAATTATTACATTTCAACATTTATTTCTGTATGCAGCCATGTTACTATGGTCAAACCAGCCTTCCTGATCAAATTTCTGCTGCAGACATTGGTAATAGCCAATGTCCACATTTCTGATTATACCAGTGCCATTGCCATCTGTTTCATAAACATCCCAATGAATGGAGAGGGGTATTCCTCATCAGGTGCTAAAGGAATAAGTGTTTGAGCTCTCCAATAGTGGTACAGACAATTGCATTCTGCCTTGTCTTTGCTCTTACACATCCTGCCATATCATTAACACTGTGTGAATGTAAAGTTTATTCTACAAACAGCGTTTATGGCCATAACTACTTTGTTCCAGGCCTTCGCATTCTTAAATTTTTGGGTCTTCCTTTGCCAAAAAGCTGTTTGTCGTATGTCCTAAGGAGTGCGATGAGGATGTATTTCTTCTTCTTATTCTAAAATTGCCCTTTCTTTGCCTGGCACTTGCTGCTGTATCATTCATTTACCTAAGACAACATGCCAAAATACTATACTGAAATGCTGGATCTACTCATTAGGCATATAACACAGAATGAACGCATGCCCACATTCATTACAAATAAATGAAATATGTGAGTACAAAGCATGTATGATGACATAATGCCCATATTCATATACACATACAGAAAGTGCAAATTAGAACATTTACAATTGTGTTGTAGTAACCTGTACAGCATCAATAACAAATGTATACTAGTACTGCAAGCACTTAACATTACACTGTCATCTTATGCCATTGCTAAACAGACTTGAATCTTTCTGTATTTATACTGACATTTTTCATTCATGAGTGACAATCAGAAATCCACCAGTAAAGCAGTAAGTATTTTGTCACAACATCACATTTGGGAAAATGCAGTACTGACCCTGTGAACTACCGACCAATAAGCCTGACCAGTCTGATCTGTAAGGCTATGGAGCAAATCATTATGGAACTCATAAATGGAGAGATTGGTAACCTCCAGTTGCTGGACCCCACACAGTTCAGCTTCGTTAAGGGCAGATCATGCCTCCTGAACCTGGTGCATTTCTTTGAGACAGTTACTCAGGCTATAGATAAGGGAAAGGAAGTAAACACGGCTTACCTTGACCTTGCTAAAGCATTTGACACCATTCCCCATTCAGGTATTATTGATAAACTCACCAGCCTGGGCATAAACCCTTATGTCACAAGATGGATCACAAACTGGCTCTCAGACAGATCCCATAAAGTAAGAGTAGCAGGATCTATGTCCGAATCCAGGCCAGTAATGAGTGGTGTGCCTCAGGGCTCTGTCCTGGGGCCCCTCCTGTTTGGCATATACTTCTCAGAAGTACAGGCAAGCATGGAAGGGCTGTGGCTGACTAAGTTTGCGGATGACTGCAAACTGGATGCTATAATAGAGTCTCCGGCCGACATGGAGATCCTCCAGAAGGGCCTAAATGAGACTGATGCATGGTGTCAAAGCCATGGTCTCAAGCTAAATGCAAATAAATGCATAGTAATCCCCTTTGGAAAAAACAGAGTACCCGCAAACTACAACATAGGAGGTAATCCCCTGAAATCTGAAGAAGAAATAAGGGATCTAGGGACCCAAGTAGATAGTCAGCTTTCCTTTGATAACCATATTGCCAAAGTGGTTAGAAAATCCTTCTATTTGACCCATCTGACCACGAAAGGGTTCGCATCAAGATCTAAGGATGTAATGGTGCCCCTCTACTCTTCCCTCATCAGACCCATTGTTAAGTACAATGCACCAATTGGAATGTACCTGGCTAGACATCTCCAGCAGCTGGAGAGACCACAAAGGTACCTAACCAAGAGGATTACTGGGCTCAAACAGTTGCCCTATGCAGCACAATTGAAAAAGCTAAGACTGTTCTCTGTTGCATATCGCTTTCCCAGATGCGATCTCTGTCTAACGTACAGAGCCATGTCCAACCCAGAATTATTGAACATGCTCCATCTTAGCAAAACCAAATCTACTCGAGCTACATGCTCTAGGGATATAAACCTCAACACAGCAATGAATAGAACATGCTGGAGGGATAGAGTCCCTTCGCGGAGACTTCCCTTACTATGGAACAGGGTCCCAATATACATAAGACAGAGCCCCTCACTATCACTCTTCTTGAGGAACCTTGATGAGTGGATGAGTAACAGAAAGTTCACACCGGGGATCACACCAACAGCACTACCAGATAGGGGCCAAGGTTACTAGCTGCCAGTACAAGGGTCTAGGGAACTACTAAATGGGCAGTGAATACCGCACATCGTGGCAGGGCTAATATATGCCTTTGGGCAGATAGCCCAGTACCAACCTATGAACCTATGAACCTATAAGACTTCAATCACTTCAACGTATGTCCTTATATCTGTTGTAGTATAATCAACAAATGCCGCAAACAAAACGTTTAAAAAAATCTCTCTCACACTACTTCCCCATATATTTCCAGTGCTTTTGTCACAAATTCCAGTCCTTAAATGATACTCATGTCATAAGTATTTGTATTAATCATCTCCATATAACTCATCAATAGAAGACACACTCCTCCACGTAATAGTGTTATTTAACATCAGTATAAACTCCTTCTCAATATATGCAAATATTTTCATTATTGTTTTCTTACTTAGTTAAGTTTGCAGTTTATTAAACCACTGGTCTCTTATTCTGAGTGACAGCAATTTAATATTGCAGTCTTAAAGTTACTCAAGTAAATTCAGGCTCATTTATGTGTTTTGTAGGCAAATTATGCTTAGCTATGCTTATCTCTATTATTGCAATATATGAGTGTATAAGTTAACAAATACACATAATGGGGCCTCTGATAGCTGTGATCAAACTGGGCACAGCGGCTCTCAGCCAAGCAGTTCTCACAAATGAGTTAACAGCCCTAATACATTTCAAATGTCCCTATAATTATAAAAGGAAAATGGAGTCAGATGTTACTGTTTTCATAGGACTGATGAATAATCCATTCCCATTTTATATTCTGTGACCAAATCAGTTAGTAGTTTATATGACATGATAATGTCATCCATAGGAAGATGTATTTATACTGCAAAGTAAAAAAGGGAAAATATTTTACTGATGGAATACTTAAAAAGGCATGCTTAAAAACTAATTAATGCATGAACTTCAGTGCTGTTGTTCAATTAAAGACAGAAAATTACAGCATAGAAACAGAAACACATATAAGCAACTTAAAAAGTAATTGCTTCGTTAAATGAACTGTATTTGCCATGAAATGGAAAGGTGATGATATTCCTTAAAAATATTTCTTTATGACGAAGAAGTTTCGTAAAACCAGTTTCCAATAATAGCAGTTCTCTGTCTAATTCCTCTACATGGCTGCTAGATTTGGTTATAGTGATGTCACATCCTAGAAATTGTGGTTCTTAATGAGTGAAAAACTGCCATATACTTATATTCCTCATTCTGACACTGTCACTTGAAATACTTGAAACACCTGTTAAGGCACAAGGCTGAGTTCTGCACTGCGTTCACAAAGTGACCTAATTTATGGTCTGTCTCATAAGGGATTAGTACCTGGAGAAAAGTGAGTTATCAGTATGTGAAACAGAGTGGAAAAAATTGACATCTGGCAAGAGTTAGGTGAGCATCTGTCATCATTGTCATCCTTGACAGGGATAACCCACTCTTGCCTAAGTGCTGCCACAGGTACAATGACCGATAGAGACTTAGGCCTTACCAGCTAGCTGAGTGGATGGACTAGATGTGACTAGAAAGACAGCATCATGTTGTACAGATTTTTACATTATTTTACTCTTACCAAAATAGGCTTAAATCACATAGTATAGAAAAATTGCATAAAACAAGTAAATGCAAAAAGAAATGTATGTGTAAGTACAAATACGTATCTATATGTAATATAAAAGTACGAGTAAGTAAAAACATATCTGAAAACAGAAATGTATCTGTATACAAATATGGCACGTTCATGTGCTGAACCTCCTTTGTGTAGTAATACAAATGCATATGTGTTTGTAAGAAATATATGCAAGAATAATCATATATCTCTGTAAAAGACATATGTAAATCTGCACAAATATATTTACAAATATTTGTATTTACACGGAAATATGAAGAACATATTTACATTCTTATATAATTTCATATACTGTAGGTATTAGCTTAGCAATTAATTGTACTACAGTCAGATAATTTTTAGAAACAAAAGAATTAGTTTGTGCAGGCCACAGTTTTTTATTAATATGATAATTGTATAAGACAGTCATTTCTACCAAAACATTAAGTGAATATATAAGATGGCTGATATTAATTAGCCACCATTCTCTTGGCAGAGTGGAGGTGAGAGTGGGGATTAAAGCAACAAGGGAATGACCAGCACAGTGGATAATGACAAATGGAATGTTTGATTATTTTGGTATACCTTTCTACTTAATCTCCTTAAACAGTTACATTTATTAAGCAGAAAATTCTCAAAGCATACATTCCCACAAAATATTTGCAGTGCATTCTTCTGTAACATTAAATATGTTTAGCTTAATGCAAGTTGATCAGGAAGGAAGTCATACCATTCTTTCATTTATTACATTTTTGTCTATGTGTACAGCTTGTGTACAGCTTGTTTCTTTGTAAAGGTAAAAGTGTGTTGCTTAAAGCTAATTGACATGGTATTACTTTAAACTGCAAGTAAATTATACAAGGCATAGTGGAACGTGCAAACTACAATGGGAATGTATTAAATGTAGAAACAAATACCCATCCCCCAAAGAGACAAGCTGTACAGAGACATAAAAATGTACTACATGGAAGGAAATCATGCAATCCTTCGATTTCAGCTTGAACTGAAGGATAAATAATTATTTATAAAATAAAATAAAAATGCTGCTGAGGCGGAATAATAATTTAATAAAAAAGTGCATAAAACACAAAATATATACATGGTAAGTGCTTTCTCATAAAAATGCTTCTTCAGACCATGAAAATACACAATATGAACACGTCATATATACTTTCCCACATCTAATGAAATTCTTCGGTCACAGCATCATTAGTCAGTATAAAATTTAGCAAAAAAAGTTTCCTTAATTTAAGTTTAGGTCTTACAGAAACCTTACCATTTAGGCCCTTATTCTTATCTGCTTGCAAGTTTATCTTCTTCTTCTTCTTTCGGCTGCCCCTGTTAGGGGTCGCCACAGCAGATCAACGGTTTCCATTTCGTCCTGTCCTCTGCATCTTGCTCTGTCACACCAACGACCTGCATGTCCTCTCTCACCACATCCATAAACCTTATCTTAGGCCTTCCTCTTTTCCTCTTACCTGGCAGCTTCATCCTTAGCATCTTTTTCCCAATATACTCTGCATCCCTCCTCAGCACATGTCCAAACCAACGTAATCTTGCCTCTCTGGCTTCGTCTCCAAACCTTCCAACCTGGGCTAACCTTCTAATATACTTATTCCTAATCCTGTCCATCCTCGTCACACCCAGTGCAAATCTTAACATCTTCAACTCTGCCACATCAAGCTCTGACTCCTGCCTTTTTGTCAATGCCACTGTCTCCAACCCATATAACATAGCTGGTCTCACTACCCTCTTGTAGACCTTCCTTTCACTCTTACTGGTACTCGTCTGTCACAAATCACTCCTGACACTCTTCTCCACCCACTCCATCCTGCCTGTACTCTCTTCTTCACCTCTCTTCCACACTCACAATTACTCTGAACTGTTGATCCCAAGTACTTAAACTCATCCACCTTTGCCACCTCTACTCCCTGCATCCTCACCATTCCTCTATCCTCCCTCTCATTCACACACATATATTCTGTCTTAGTCCTGCTGACCTTCATTCCTCTTCTCTCTAGAGCATATCTCCACATCTCCAGGGTCTCCTCCACCTGTTCCCTACTCTCACTACAGATCACAATGTCATCTGCAAACATCATAGTCCACGGGGACTCCTGTATGATCTCGTCTGTCAACCTGTCCATCACCATTGCAAATAAGAAAGGGCTCAGAGCTGATCCTTGATGTAATCCCACCTCCACCTTAAACGCATCCATCACACCC
Source organism: Protopterus annectens (assembly GCF_019279795.1). Taxonomy (NCBI): domain Eukaryota; kingdom Metazoa; phylum Chordata; order Ceratodontiformes; family Protopteridae; genus Protopterus; species Protopterus annectens. Next base: position 855,814,329 of record NC_056734.1, read on the forward strand.
ACCGCAGACCTCACCGCTATCACACTACCCTCATACATATCCTGTACCACTCTTACATACTTCTCTGACACTCCCAACTTCCTCATACAATACCACAACTCCTCTCTAGGCACCCTGTCATATGCTTACTCTAAATCCACAAAGACACAATGCAACTCCTTCTGACCTTCTCTGTACTTCTCCATCAACACTCTCAGAGCAAACATCACATCTGTAGTGCTCTTTCCTGGCATGAAACCATACTGCTGATCACTAATCATCACCTCCCTTCTTAATCTAGCTTCCACTACTCTTTCCCATAACTTCATGCTGTGACTGATCAATTTAATCTGTCTGTAGTTACTACAGCTCTGCACATCACCCTTATTCTTAGAAAATTGGTACCAAAACACTTTTTCTCCATTCTTCAGGCATCCTCTCACTTTCCAAGATTTCATTAAACAATCTAGTTAAAAACTCCACTGCCATTTCACCTAAACACCTCCATGCTTCCACAGGTATATCATCTGCTTGCTTGCAAGTTTATACCTAACATAAAAATACATTCATATACACATATATCATTAAGCATGTTATTTAGGGTCTATATTAAATGAGTGAATGCTTAAAATAGCGAACGCTGATTTATTGACCCTTTAAAAGTGAAAGCTGACAATCCCAAAGACATTGAACAGCGATTTTTTTTTCCCAGGGAAAAAACTCTCTGGGCCGTTTTCGGGACTTTGCCAGTTCCACCACTATGGTGCGATCTTGGAGGTGGTATATTTAAGTAGGTGGGTTGGGGGCACATCCCCCCCACATCAGGTGGTGTGGGGCGGTGAAGCCGCCCACTTTATTTTGTGTTTTGAACTTTTTTTTTTTTTGGTGGAACAGCGATTTTTTTCCCTGGGGAAAAAATTGCTGTTTCGTGTCTTCAAGACTGTCAGCTTTCGCTCGTAAAGTGTCAATAAATCAGTATTCACTATTTTAAGCATTCAATGATTTAACATAGACCCATTATTTACACTTAAAACATAAAAATCAGTGTCTAGTACAACCAATGCCCCTCCCTTATTGGCCGGTTTTATAACAATAGTAGCATCTGCTTGCAACAACCAAAGAGCTAAACTTTCTTCCTTGGTCAAATTATAAAACTTTTTCCATCTAAACTAGATGCATTATTAAACAGGTCATTCAAATCATATTTACAAACATTGCAAACTGTCTCTAGAGCTGTATTCAATACCGGACAAAAAGTACCTGTTTTTTTATAAAAATTCACTCCTTGCTGATCTGGAAAAATCATTTGGAGCATAACATTTCTCGTGAACAGTCACAAGTCCAAGGAAACTTCCCCTAACCTAGTCATGCTCACAGGTATAAATAACAGTCGCTAGGTTGTTTTAAGTATATATAACATGCTTAATGATATATGTGTATATCAATGTATTTCTATGTTAGACATAAATAGAATATGTGAAAGTGTTAATTCCACACTATTAGATTGTATGTTGAACAATGATATTATGGAAGATTTGTATACCTTTTTTAAGGTTGATTCTGTTATGATACCCACATTCCAAAGTTTACTAAAGGGCACAAGAATATGTTTCATCCACCATTTAAACCAATAGTTTCTGGTCAGGGATGGATGACAGAGTTTATAGCCATATTTGTGGATAAACAGCTAAAAGTGGTATTGGATAGGATGAGCACCATTTTGTCTACTACAGAACAGTTTTATATGTCAATGTGGGCAACACTCCATTAGGTGATAACATTCTGTTTATGACCATAGATGTTTGTTCCTTATTCATGGTATTCCCAATGACATAGGATTGAGTAAGTCAAGAGATACTTGAATACACGCAGTGATTACACCACTAAATGTATACATCTATTATGTTTGTTTATTGAGACTATCTTGGAAAGTAATATTTTCTCATTTGGGGATGGCCTATATTGACAAAAATCAGGCATAGCGATGGGCACCCCATGTGCTAATAGTTACACAAACAGTGTCATGGCCCATTGGGAAACTATTAATATATCGAATAATAATCTGTATACACCACACATTAGATTTTATTGTAGATTTGTTGACGTTTTTATTCTGTGGACTCGGGGTTGTGATCGTTTTGACTCCTTTGTCACTTATGTACATAGTACCACCACTTTTTTTGAAGTTTTAGTGTGCAAATTTTCTAGATGTTAGGCTGGAAAGAGATCAGATGAATAAGACTGTGACCAGTAGGTATAGGAAACCCTGCCACAGAAATCATTTTTTACATCACCATAGGATTTATAATAACATCATACAAGGACAGACACCAAGACTACTCAGACTACATAGAGAGGAGAATTTTGAAGAAGAAATTGAGGTGATGTGCATTGAACTACAAGACAGAGGTTATTCAGTAAGAGAATTGCATACAGAATTAATGCATTCAAAAGCCATTAGGGATGGAAGGGGCAAACCCTACTTTTCAGAGAAAGATCCAATTGATGGTGATGGTGAACATAATGTGGGGCACAATCTGTTCAGAGAGGGGCTTCCCTTAACTATAACATCCTTTAACAATATTAAGTCAATTTGTAACATTATAGAGAGAAACTGGCATATTCTCACTTCTGATCACACAATTAATGGTGTCATTGGATCTAAGCCTAGTTTTAGATTTAGAAATAAAAACATTTCATGTGTTGTATTTGCTTTAAAATTATATATAACTATCTTCAAATACAATTCCTATAGTGTAGATACCATTTAAAACCTTTTGAAGAGGATTTTGATAAATGCTCATTTTAAAGTTGATCCAGATAAATTATTCACGGAAAGAATAAATTGTTAAGGGATCTTCAAACCTCAATGTTGAAAATCTAATAACACAGCGGTCTTATGTTATAAATCCTTTGCCAACAGAAATGCAATGATTTCCTGTCAAACTACACTTAAATCTATATAAATATACACAACATCATTGATGAGCTGCTCACAACTGAATCTTGTTTAGAATCTCCTCAGTCTAAGAGTTGTGATAGGTTTACCTGTTTGTGAATGAGTGCTCAGTGCAGATTTAAAGTATATATATATGCACACACACACACACACACACACACACACACACACACACACACACACACACACACACACACACACACACACACACAGTAAAACAAAAACTTTACTGGAAGTTATTTTAACTCAGTAGAAACTAATGATGGTTCTAGGTAACTCTCTGTATGCATTTGAGTGACACCACTAGGCATCAAATATTTCCTTGTCTTCATTCATTAATAATTCCAAAAACATGCTACATGTAAGTTATGGAAATATTTAATCTTAAAACTTACATTATGGGCAACACAGGTGCATTGATATTTGACATCTGTTTACTGCAGCTAAATCGATATTAAATGTTACTTATATTTGTGTATAATGTCATAGTTTTTATTTCTGTAAATATCTCAACATCCAAGTGACCAGAGAGAGCTGCTTAGCCTCATATGAAATATTTGAGATGGATGAATAGAATGCTGCAGACAGTATACAATTAGCTTCAGTGTTAACTGAGATATTCTAACTTGTTTAAACATTTAATAATTAGTATTCATGAACTTATTGAGACTTATTTGTTTTGAGTCATATAATCAAATGAGCTGATCATTGTAAAAATTACTTTACAGTGAACTGTTAGCCATTTGCACTTCTTTAGTAATGCATATGGCTGTATAGATATGAACATTTGAGCAGTGAAGATATAACTTGCTTTTGTCCCAAGGCTCAGGATGATACCATTAGAAAAGTATATCATTTGGAAGCTTTATTGTATGGCACTGGGTAAAGGATATCATGTGGTATTTTAGGAGGGGTAAAGTCTATCAAAACATGGACTGATGGACATGAGATTGAGTGCCTTGCTTTCCTTGAGAAATTGATGAAAGAAGTATAAAGAGTGCAGAAAACATATTAAGTGCACAAATAACATTTTTACGCACACTTGAATCTAAGATGCAAACGCCTAAGGTATTGAAGCTCATTGAACTGAGAGCTGAGAAGTAGATACATGAAGTACAATAAATGACAATGTAAAAATTATGAAAGTAATCATAACAAGTGTTGCCCTCATATACAATGATTTAAAATTGAATGACATTTTATAGCTTAGATGCTTTTTGGATATAGCAGCTTATTTAATGTTATCTGAAAAAAGACATTGATGCCTTTGTAGATAGACTCTTTTATGTGTTAAATGTTTAGCCTATAAATATGAAACTAAGAAGAGATGAACAAATTCTCTCACCCTTCTACCAATTTGTCCAAGTGAGGCTCATTTTATCACCTGTTTATTTCCCTTGTGTGTACAGGCCCCATTAACTTCTTAAATAAACTGAAGATGGTTTCAGGGAAGAAATTTGATTTAAACTTCATCTTTCCTAATGACAAATTTTATGTTGACATTTTTCATTTGTGTCCACTTTTCAAAGAAGGAAATAAAGTTCCTTTATATTCAAATCTGTCGTTCTTATAAAAAAACTACTTACTGCACTTGCTTCTGCTGAGCATCAGCTATAAAATTTCCTTGTACTGATTTTTGAAAGGTTTCGGTTTGATCTACTCTGTTTCTCTTCACGTCTTCAAGTTATTCATCATTACCTCTGTCCTCTCCTTTAACTCATTCTCCATTATTCTCCATCGTGGCCAAAACTGATTTCTGCAATTATGTGAATAATTTGAAACCAGTTGCAAAGAATTCTCAAAACAAAATGATTAAAAAGAATGGCTCCAGCTTACTCACTATGCATTCTCTGCACCACAGATTTCACCTTATGCTTCCATAATATAGAAAGCACATTTGATTTTTTGTTTGTCTCAAATCTCACCAACATATGTCTTGGCTGTTTTGGAGTTTCTGACTGATGTGACATATACAATCAATGTGCCCAAGCTACTTTAATCTGTACAATGCTTAACCATGTCCAGTTAGGTATTTTGTCTTTAACATATATGACAAATTCTAATTCTTCTGCAGTTGCAGGTCCCACAAAAATTCATATGGCCTTTTTGTGGGCTTAACCTTCCATTTTTAAATAGTTCTTTTACATCTGTCATGACAATATCTAATATTATTATTTCTTGCAAATCCATTTGAATAAAGCCTGGAGATTCTGGCCTCTGCTGATCACTTTCATTTTGATTTTTCTTTTTATCTACACACTCAGTTTTTCTCTTTGCTTTCTTTCTTGTTTTTTCTTGGCTCTCCTCTCAGTTTGAGTCATGTAAAATCACTTTGCACTTCTAAACCAAGTTTTACTTTTATTCACTGCATATGCAGCTCTAGGAATCTTAGAGAAATGTCAATATCCTTAATGCCGTGTCTCCTTAATGAGGGAGCACACTGGAGCACTCAGGAAACCCCCAAATGGATACAGGACGAATGTACACGAATTATGAAAGTCAATATACATTCGTAATACTATCTTTACTCAGGTCTAAGTAAATCTTATTCTACTTCTTGCATAACTGCTTTACCTTTTGACATGGCAATACCGTTTTATTTATTTGTCACAGTTTTGTAAATAAAATGTGTGTGAAATTTTTAAGACTGTATATTCTAATACCAAAATAAGAAATAAAAAATAAAAAAGCTATGTATAGTAGAGTTCCTCATTACGTCGCTTACATACATTGCTAGCACATGTCCCATTTGAAAATGTTTCACACAACCTTGGACACAGATATCTAATCCTAATACGTATATGAAATATGCTGAACATGTATTTGTCTGCCTTGTCTTTAACCACTTAAATTAGGGATACAGATAAAAAAATATGCAGTATGTGATTTTGTCTGTAAGAGCTATACCTTACAACATTGCTGTTGTGACAGAAGGTGGGAAGAAGGTATCAGCTCCACCTTATGTACTCACTGTAGCACTAGTGACCTAGGTTTGATCATTAAACCCTGATGTTGAAGAAGCTAGATAAGGGTTTGTATGTGTTTGTGTTTTGGTTGATGGTAAGTATCCCATAGCCTGCTATAACACTTTGGGAAACAAATCTAGTTGCAGAGTTTAAGTAGGTTGGCTTCTGATCTTTTATGTTACTCACCTAGATCTTAACTTCTTGATAGAAGTAAGCATACATTAGGTAATGTCATGTTCTTATTCTGCATGCAGTACATTTTGGGGTAGATAATAGACAGGACTACTGTAGAAGTTAAGAAAAAGGCTACATGTTCGGCCACGAGGAAAGAATTCTTACCATACCAGTGCCACAAAGACTAACTACATTTTATGTGTGAGAAATATGAAATCAGGATTTATGAAATGCAGGAGAACTGTGCTGATAAGTATACAAAGGGTGTAAATGGATGGTACAGAAAATTATATGCAAATGCAACTTGATAGATAGATGCAATATTTGTTTAAATTATAACAGAGTTTTCATTTCAATGTTTAACTTCATTTTGTGACTTTTACTTTTTGTCTCATTTGCAATTAAAACCTTGCAGAAGATGGTTAAGAAGTTATAAGTAAAATGTGATTGATTTGTGAAAACCAAAGCTTATTGAAAACATCATTGAGTGTCAATTAAATTAAATTTTGCTTCAGTAAAGCAGCCAAGAGTTATGGAGTTTAAGCTGCACCTTTATATTAAGGTAGATAGACAAGATGTGGTGAAACTGTAGGGCAGTGATTACAAAACATTTATTTGTTAGCCATGTTTTATCAGAAAGGGGAATGTATAATTTTGGCCACTGGCTCAAACAACAAAAGGTAATGGGCACAGACAAAACAGGGCAGTCCTTCAAAAGCATGTCGTGCCAGAAGTTAGAGATAGCAAGAACACATGCAGAAGTTGGGAGAATATGCAAATGCCATACAGACAGCTTGAGTTCTTAAACAGCAATTCTGACCATTCTGTCACTATACCAGCTATTAAAAGTTGAAAGAAATGCCCCCAAACAAATGAGCTGGGATACAAATTAGACAGAAAAGGCAAGAGAAATTCTGTATCATTTCTCTGTGCAGTTTCCAAAGGCACATTCCTGTATTGCCAGGCTTAGGTCAAGATGTTGATTAATCACCAACAGACATTTATTTATTTATTTATTTATTTATATGCATTTGTATATCATGATTGAACATTAATCACACCTAGCTGATTTCAGCCCCGATCTGGCATCAAATTGGTAGAACAATACAAAAAAAAAAGTAACAATTCGACAAACATATGAGTAAAAACAACAAAGTAGTGACAGGACTATAAGCTATACTTCAGTATCTGCAATGAGAAGTCAGTTTTCTTATTTACACACTAGATATAATAGGTAGGACTAACGATGCTACCTACTATACAGAAATAAAATGGAGGGATTATTAGGGGTGCTTGAGACAGGAATAGAAAGGTGGGGGAATGTCAGTCATACACCTTATTCAGTAAAGTGATATCACCCTATAAAGTGATATCACCCCAGAGGCTATAAAGTTATCTGAAGTTATCTGAATATGCCGGAGTAAAAACACTTGCAGTGGACTTGTTTATTGACATCCATTTTCCACTGTCTTCTGAATGTGGTGTAACAGGATAACCTTTATAAGTATGAAGAAAGAGATTCCCAGAATTTTGGTGCTAGAACAGAGCTCTAGTTTTTAAATTGTAATTGACAGATTTGTAGAACGCTACCCGAGTATGTCTGTGATCTAAGGCCTGAGGGTGTTAAAGTAGATTTTTTTTTTGTGGAGTGTTAGCAGCTAGTGAGGGAATTTTTCTGATTGCAATACCTTAAACAGTAAGAAACTTCACAGCAAGCATGGCTGGTGAAAAGATGCTGAAAATCTAGCCTATGCAGGAAATTACTAAAATACTTTTAAACTTCAGATTTTGTTTTCAGCTCACATTTTATTTTCTGTTTTAAGCAACGTAAAGAAAATTCTTCCAGAGCCACAAATGATTTACAGTTCTTTTCAAACTACCAAGCCACCTAAGTAGGCCCGTGTCTAAAACTGTGGTAAGCTGTTTTATAAGAAAAATTAGTTTAGCCCTTTTTGCTGTAATAACCACATTATGCAGTTAATAGAATCAGGAAATGTAAAGTTAAAGGCATCTTTCTCAGTCAATAATTTCCTGTCACGCCAAATATTTATTGGCTGCACATTGTTTAGTCTAAAATCAGATTTAGCTTCTTTATCAGATTGCCTGAAAAACTTTTCAATCTGGCACTGATTTTTGCTTCTTTAAGCTCTCTTTTCAAGTTTGAGTGTGCTGGCACAAAAATATATTCGTTGTAATATACACTAGCTCATATTCAGAAGTGTAGCAGAGGCTTCCTTCCCAGACTGCACCTCTCCCCAGCTTTGGGGAATTCTGGTAGTCACAGAAGTACAATAGTAAATACAGCAGTTAATTTACTAGCACAGCAGAATGTAACAATATGCTGGTGTACAGGTATGAAACTTATGTTTCTTGTGAGACACAAAGAAATCCCTAACAAAAAGAGATTGCATTAGAAAACATATAAATAAATAGCCCTCCCATGCTCTGTTAAGGTTGTTTTCTGAGATCATTTCACTATTTTTTTAGATGTACTGAACATTTTCTGTAATATGCTTGGAAAGGCAAAGAACAGCTTCTTGCTAATAGGACAGATACTGTATATAATGTGAGTTTGCATTGCGAATACGATATAGAGGATTATGCCTGGATCACCAACTGTAATTTACTTATTATGTCTTCGAGACATGGATCCCAAGAAATTCACCTCAAGAGCGAAGCTTGAGAGATGAATCTTGGCAAATATGTCAAGAACACGTAATGTTAAGTTATGATTGGAGATCCAATCATAATTCCTTGTAGCGCATGGAGGTTTGATTGTTCCATGTTACTAAATTCAGAAACACTAAAATAACTGGAAATGTGGTTGGGAACCACTTTGCATCTTCAGGTATTCCCTGTGTAAGGGAAGTAGCTAGTACCAAAATACATTTTGAGTGTAAAGTAATGCATTATTTATTTATTTATCTTTGTTGACTGTTAAAGATACCCTTTTTCAGCAGAGGCTGGGGAGACAAGCTCAAGTATTCACATAGGGTCTATATTACGTGATCGAATGGTCAAATAGTCGAACAAGCAATAGTCAACCCATAATATTCGAACCACCACAATGTCGAACGGTTCAATGGAGATCTCCATACAGTGCGAAAATGGAGGTTTTCCATTGTTTGCACTGTAGTGCGATCTCGAAGCTGGTATATTTAAGTAGCGGGGGGGTGTGGAAGGTGCAGGGGGGCTTGCCCCATTGCATAGAGTGTTTAAATGGTTTGTTTGGGTGGGTTTTTCATTTTTTTATTTTACATTTGAAATTGTGTTGGTTTGATTATTATGGGTCGACTATTACGTATTTGGCTATTTGACCATTCGATCACGTAATATAGACCCTTCACATACATACCTATACAATGTATCTTCATTTTCCACATTATGTATAATATTTTCATCTTGGATAAATATACATTTTTGCATACATAATAAGGTGTAACAGATGATTAATGCTAACCTTGTATGATACAATTTGTAACTATGGGAAAAAGAGAAGAGAAAATAAGAGATCACCTGTATAATTGTATAATGTTGTAGCATTCAGAAATACAAGGGAGGATAAAGACTGACACTGGGGATGAAGTTAGTAAGTAATGGTATGATGTGGGGGAATATAGATTAAGTAGGAGTAGGCAGTTAAGAAATGTAATTAGTTAAATGTTAAATGTAGATAGCACACAGAAACTGAGTTTCTGCTCTGCTTCTGTTTTTTAATGCTGAAATATCAGTTAAATAACACTCTGATTCACCACTTTTTTAGCCCCAGACAGGATCTTAACAGCACAGGGGGTACATACATTTTTTTAAACACCCTTCTAAGAGTCAACACTGGGTCTTACACTATAGTAGTGCTAAATGAGGATATCATTTAACCGATATTTGACTATAATAATGGTGATTCATGCACTTACAAATGTATTAACAGCTACTAGGATATCTGAAGAATTTAGGTTAGTGATTTCTGTATAACAACTTCAAATGCAATATAAAGATGAGTTAATTTCCCTGGAAAGAAGATTTTGCAACTAGGAAAAAAAAAAAGTAATGTGTGTGTGTGTGTGTGTGTGTGTGTGTGTGTGTGTGTGTGTGTGTGTGTGAGAGAGAGAGAGAGAGAGGTGTGTGTGTGTGTGTGTGTGTGTGTGTGTGTGTGTGTGTGTGTGTGTGTGTGTGTGAGCGCGGGGATGTGTGAAATCTAACGCAGTTGATTGGTTATAAAATGGAATTAAGGCTTATTTAGAAAGAAGAAAAAAAAAAAGAAATGTCTAATCTCTCCTAGAAAGCATTGCAAGTTAAACAATAAGAAAAAACAAGGAATGAATGAAGAATGGGGTGGAAGGAAAGGTAAGTGAAAGCTAAAAACTGGATATCTTGATTCGGTCTCATGTTACAGACTTTGAGGATTTGGTAAGTTTTACATTACTGAATGTTATAGTTGATATTACTAGGAATCACAGAGATATCTGTCAGTGTCTAGACTGCGGTGGTGCATCGGTTAGCGTTGTCACCTCACAGCAAGAGGTTCTTCGGTATGATTCTCGGCTGGCACATCTTCTGTGTGGAGTCTGCATGTCCTCCCCGCAGTTGAGTGATGTTAAAGACATGCAGATAGGTGCGTGTGTGAATGAAGGGTGGGCATCGGCTGGCACCTCGGCACCATAAAAATCCACTGCCAATCATTAGTGGACCGGAGTTCCTCTGTGGTTACCCCTAACCGGGAAAAGCCAAAAGACAAAGACAGAAATACCTGTCAGTGAAAATGGGGTTATGTTACATTGAATTTCTTAGGTGAAAATGTGATATTTCCTTTCTAGTCTGCCTTTTATGTATATTTGATATTCAGCCTTGCAAAATAACTTCTCTATTCCATCAAACTTTTCCAGGTGCTCAGTGTCCTTTTGAATATCTCCTTGGAATCTCATTCTGCCATTTATTTTGGTGGTTCATTCCAAGAGTTAACTCTTTATGAAAAAGTACTTTACAAGATCCAAACTGCAGTTGGCTTCTACAGTATGACAAACACACACATATCCATACATATGTACATGCTCATGTCAACATTTCAGTCACACAAAATGTAGAAGTAATTATGATTACTTTTAAAATAGACTGTTGACTACATTATTGCAATATGACATAACAAAGAAATGTGCTGAGGCTGAACTATACTCATGAAGACTTTAATAGAAAGGAACCAGGAATTTATAATTTGCCAGTAAACCTCTGATAAAAGATACATTGTCTTTTCCTTTATTTATTTTGTTGCCACATTTATTTTATAGTCAGTCAGACTAATGTGTGCTAATGTGCTGCTCAGGATTTCAGTTTCAGATGTTGATATTTTCAAGCTTTTCCATTTATACTTTGTAACCTATTACAGACAAACTCCGGCAAAAAATGATAATGTTGAAGATGTGGGAATAGATAGTAATGTTATTTGTTCTAAGATGGACAATATGGTTTAATCAACTTTTTCTGCAAATATGTGCCTGCATCCAGAAAGTAATATTGTTGAAAACTCCGGCAAAAAATGATAATGTTGAAGATGTGGGAATAGATAGTAATGTTATTTGTTCTAAGATGGACAATATGGTTTAATCAACTTTTTCTGCAAATATGTGCCTGCATCCAGAAAGTAATATTGTTGAATGTACCATTTCAAATAAAAAAAACTGCTTCTTATAAGCCTTGAAACATTGAAAGCTCTGTCTATGGGTATGTAGGGAGAAGACCATGAAAATATAATCTGAGTGGCAGCAGGCAGAAAGACAAGGTAGTATAAAGTGACTCTACATAGGTATTAAAAGGGCTAAGAAGAAGAAGCAATAATTTGTTATAAAAGAAATCATTAATCTAGAAAGTGCTTTCCAGTCAGAATTTCAGCAGCTGCCTTTCAGTTCTCTAACATCAATAGAAAAGACTCTTTTCTTCAGATGGAGAGCAGCATAGTTGAGTAGGAATAGAAGAAATTAAATGGTATTACAACAATTCCAAATTTTCATTGTCATCATACGGGAATTATCAGGCAGTCAGTGAAGCCACACAAGTTTTGCCTCCCATGGGTTTCCTTAGTCATGCTCATTTACTGATAGCCCTCAGACAGTGATGTTCCAACTTTCTACATGATGAGCTGAACATTTTTAAGTTTGACAGTTGTATTGACAGGTTAGATATGGGTGATGAATCCACTGCAATAATGGAAGACTAAAATAAGAGCTTTCACAAATAAAACAAAATGAATTAAAAAGTCTGATGCAATCATACTTATCCCACACTTTAACTAAACACAATGCACTGCGCTTTCTAGGAGGGCTGTCATTATATGTACTGTCATTGCAGACTTTGTAAAGCAGACCAAGAAACACAATTGAAGTTCGCACTGAAACTCTGATATTTTTTTCTTATTTAAGATCTTCTGAAATCTATATTTCAAAAAGAAGAATTTGTATGTGCAGTCTCAACTGCAGCAACTGTAACTATTTATATCTTGTCTTTATATTCTAGCTACCTTATTCAGACTCAACATGGGCCTGTCTTGTTTCTAACTGTCTCACTTTCTAGGCTACATATCCTTTCTTTTTCCTATGAATATGTTTATTTTGAATTTGAAAGGGAAAAATAAATACTAATTTTGTTCTTCTATTGAATTCTGGGGCTCTCTTATTATCAACTTAAACAGTATTATTTTAGACATATTATTTATACTATATAGCATTAGTAAGATCTTATTAACTGCCAACATTCAGAAATTTCTTTACATAATTTAACTGCACTGACAGGAAATAATTACTTTAAAATTGAACTAATGAAATAATTTTCTTTCTAAATACATTTGGAATATCAGTTTCTTGAATAATATCTAAAAAAGAAAGACAATTTAAATAATTTTCCTGTCAGAAATCATCTTGGAAATTTCTCTTTCATCACCTCTGTTCAAAATGAGTTCCAGTAAGGCAAACAGTCAGGATTCCAGCATCAAGAAAGAGCTTCAGTCTTTGATAACAACTATTCAGCAACTAACAACCAAAATGGACAAACTGGATACTAAAACTGATAACTTCATAGAAAAAACTACAAAACAAATGGATTTGTTACATCCGGAATGACATGCTTGACAAGCCACGCTGCTTCGCAAGGGACGGCTTGCACCTGTCACCCCTGGGATTCCGGATATTGGCTAATAGTGCCTTTTTAAACCTACCACCCTAGAAAACAAAAATGGGAAGAAACTGAGGTGCTCAATGCCAGAAGTCTAAATCTCAAAATACGCGCCACACGAGGCCCTTCTCAGTATGGAGAACATCGATGTCTGTGCTGTAACTGAAACCTGGTTCAAGGCTCCTGAGAGCACCCGGCACTATTAGGTTCTGTATCCATATTCATAAAAGATATACACACCTCCAGGTTGGTGGCAAACCACAAAGCCGGAAACCATCCAGGTGCAACTAACCATAGGCAAACTCTACAACAATCATTGCAGCATGCTACAGGCCACCCTCTCAAACTCAGGAACCACACAGCCTTCCTGAAGACACTGGAGGTATAAATGTATCTCCAAACACCATCATATTGGGTGACTTCAACTACCGAATATAGACTGGGAACATTACTCAAGCCCTAACTTTCTAGCCCAATGGTTCCTGGAGTTCATAAATTATACTAGATCTCATTGTCACAAACATGGGTCATTGGTGAGATCTGATCATAAACTAATCTCACTGGAAATCCACATCCCGCCCCACCCCAAACAAAAAGACTATAGTGAAGAACTTCTCAAACTTCCTACTCAAGACTCAAGACTGGTGTAGCTTCCCCCCTGAGCCAGAGGAAACCACATCATCCCAGCTGCGGAAAGTACAAGACTGGTGTGGTAATCCTCAAGGCCCCTGAGCCAGAGGAGGAAACCACATCCCAAGCGGAAGCCCTTACAAATGCCTTCTATGAACACCTCCAGGACTGCATGGATCAGGCAATCCCAAATAAAACCAAGACTCTAAGTCACCCTGATCATTATTAGTAAAAATACGAGCACTCATAAAATCAACTAAGGCCAATTTTGTTAGAAAATTGCCATGGATTCAAAGGACAATCATAAGGCCTTTTCAGCTATGTTAGGAACCTGGGTGGAAACTCCCAGATATGCTCAGAATTAGTCCCAAATGATACAAAAATCACTGAACCCACAGACATTGCCAACATACTGGCAGACAGGTTCTCTCCCCTAAAGGAGAGATAACTATCAGAAAGTGTAGCTCCCGGACAGTGTAGCCTCCCGGACATCTCAAATGCGCAGGTGAAAGCTGCTCTCTAAAGCTAAAAACACAGCATCAATGGGACCGGATGGTGTCCCTGGTGTGTGCTACACGAGCTAAATGAGGAATTAACCCGCACATAAGGCAGCTGTTTAATCTCAGCCTTACCACAGGATCTGTGGTCCCACTCTAAGGCGGCGCCCACGGACCCTGGTAATAACAAGTCTAGTCTGCAAGGCTATGGAGACGATCATAAGGGAGCTCATAAACAAAGATATAGGGGACTTGCAGACATTGGACCCGACCCAGTTTGGCTTTGTCAAGGGTAGATCATGCCTTTTGAACCGTCACCAAGACTATTGATGAGGGAAAGGCAGTCCATACAGCCTACCTTGACCTTGCAAGCTTTTCGACACAAATACCCCACTCGGGTATTGTAGAAAAACTTACCAGCTTAAATGTAAACCCATATGTCACAAGATGGGTTAAACTGCTGCAAGGACAGAACCCACAGGGTTAGAGTTGCTGAAGTGGTGTCCCACTATTGTTTGGCATCTACTTCTCAGAAGTACAGGCCAACATGGGAGAACTTTTGACAACAAAGTTTTGCGACGACTGCAAACTGGGCATATAGTGGAAAGTGCATTGACACGGATATCCTTCAGAAGGGACTCACGGAAACAGATAGCTGGTGCCAGAGCCATGGCCTGAAGTTAAACGCCAAAAATGTATAGTCATACTGGAAAAAAAAAAAGGTAACCCCAAGCTACCATATAGGTGGCAATCCACTCACAGAAGAGGTTATCAGGGACCCGGGGACCCAGGTTGACAGTGGCCTTTCTTTGACACTCACATTGCTAAAGTGGTTAGAAAGACCTTGTACATTGCCCACCTGATCATGAAGGGATTCACATCCAGATCTAGTGAGGTCATTGTTCCCTATCAGACCAATGATGGGATGTATCTCACCCGACATCTGCAGCAATTGGAGAGACCCCAAAAGTTCCTCACCAAAAGGATAAAGGGACTCCAAAATCTGTCATATGCTGCCAGATTGAAGAAACTCCAGCTCTATTCGACATACAAGGCCATGTCCAACCCGGAATTAATGGACATGCTCCACCTCAAAAAATCCAAATCCACCAAAACCACTAGAGCAAGCGACTAAACCTTAGCACGGATATAAATAGGACGTGCTGGAGGTTATCACTCAGAGACGGTCCATGTGAGGCAGATCACCTCGCTGACTCTGTTCAAGAGAAATCTAGACCTGTGGATGGAATCATCTCTGTGTCACTGCTGGACAGAGGCACAACAAACTAATGGGCACAGTATTTTTTCATATAAGGGGTGGCGTAAGCCACAAAAATTTGGGCTAGGCTTATAAATTGCCTTAGGGCAGATAGCCTAGTATAAACCTATGAACCTATGAACCTAAGACTTGCAACATCAGAAGGCTCAGATTATAGGTATAGAAGAGACTGTTAATGATATGGAGAACAGAATCCAGGAAGAAGAAATTAACATTGAGTTTTTGCTGAAACAGAACACACACCTACAATCCAAACTTGATGACCTGAATAATCTTAGTATTTTTGGACTGCCAGAAAATATAGAAGGTAACAACATTATTTCTTTGGTATTGAAAGAGCCCATAGGTCCTTATCTAATTTTAACCCTAATAAAAAGTATCCTAGATCATCGTAAGATTTTTATCATCTTATGACAAGGAGATGGTATTAAAATCTGCATGGGCTAAAGCACCTATAAAAATTAATGAGGCAAGACAATGACTATTCTTCCTTGGTAATAACTAAAAGAAAAGTTTTTGCCATTAATAAGAGAGCTTAAGAAAGCACAGTTCAAAACTCACCTTTTATTTCCTGCCAAACTAAAAATCTTTTACCTGAATTTTTGAAGACTTGGACTCTGCTTTGCTGTATATTAAAAATAAGATATTAGATAAAATAGAAGAAATGGAATGGGCAAGTAGGATGGCAACAGGAACTTCTTGGAAGACTTCAGAGAAGCAAAAAGACTAAAAACAAATGACATGTTCTATATTTTTTTCTTCTCTCTTAATCTCTTCAAATACAGTTACTGCATCTCCAGAAAGCCACAAATATTTTAAAGATTTATTCAAAGTTATTTTTCTGTGTGCAAAGAACTGTTTTTGTTTCATAAATAGTCAAACTCTCTGAGGAACAAATAACATGCTATGAATCAACTTGTTTCTCTTTGTGACCTAAGGTTAGTAATTTGATACATTTGTTTTAAATAATGGCATTCTTTCTAAACTATGCATTTAGTGAGGGAGTATGATGAAAAATATGGAATAAGTGAAATAATAACTTATTAGTTCTTTAAAATTATATATGATGTTTAAACAATGTTGCTAAATATTATACCATGACTTAATTGCTTACACATGACTTCAAATAATATGTCATGATATAATTGCAAATAATTAGAACTAAAATAGTTGTAAGTAATATGTCTCATGTTTAACTTTATTAATACAAACAGCAAGTAATATATCTTTGTAGATACTCTTTGTAGCTTCCTTTTTTTCTTTCTTCTTTTTTTTCTCTCTCTTTCTCTCTTATATGCACAGTTATATGCTTCTGATAATACTGATATATGTATATAATAAGATTTGTATGAGAAAATGAAATGGGGCATATAAAAATAAGTTGTATAATATGTTAAATAACTGTAGGCTTGGTTTCACTGTCATAGAGACTGTAATGACTTGTAAAATACTTTGCGAAGGTTTTGCACTGTTTAGATTCATTTGTATTACTAAATTAATGTCAGTCACTTGCTTTTACTAAAATTCCCGCCAGAATGTTAAGGGAGACAATTTGGGATGTGGGTTACCTCATGAATAGTGTCCTCGAGTCGGTTTAAAAGCTTCAACACTCAGAATACACGCAGAGAAGCTGAATGCAGTTATTTTGAACTTTGACCCCTGATTTCACACTGACACATCGCAGATTCAAGAAGAACACTGTTTCAGGAAGTAGAACTGCTGTAAATGCGACTTTGTGATGAAAAACGAACTTTATGACATCTAAATGTGAGTTATTCTCTATAACAACTTACTTATTTAAGATGTAATTTATAAAATATAAAGAGTCTTTATTTCTAACCAGATGGTAACAGACTTAATTAATTCTAAAATCATTTCGTGTCCTATATCAGATCATAATTCAATTGTCTTTGAGTTTATGATAAAAAGTACTTACAATGTTCAGATCAAAAGAATACCAGCATACTTAACTCAACTAAAAGACTATAAAGATTATATACTTTCAGAAGTGCAACATTTCTTAGACTTAAACAATACACCTGAAGTCTCCATCGTTTATGTTTGGGATGCTTTAAAATCATATTTATATGGACAAAGTATCAGATGGTATAATAATAAAAGGAAATCTTGGGACAAGGAATTACTAGATATTCTAAGCAAATTAGACTCATACAAACATAATAATAAAGAAAATATTATGGACAAGAAAGTCATTGAAGAAATAAATACATTAAATGAGAAATACAAAGAAATTTTAACTCATAAAGTTAAAATAACATTAGAGAAATAAAAGTTTTTGTCTAACTCAATAAGTCCCAAATACTTACATAGACTTAAAAATAAAAACAAAAAGGTTGAATAAACAAAATCATATCAAAGAAATTTTCTCTCCAAGGAAAATGAAGAATGTTTCTAGTTTACCAGAAATATTAGATTAATTTAGAAATCACTTTCACAACATTAATCATAATAACATTAACATGGATCCTAAAGATAAAATAAAGAAATTTATAACTACAAACATGAACAAAAAACTTAATAAACAACAGACTAAACTAATGGATAAAAATATTTCATATACAGAGGTTATTACACAAATAAACAAGCTTAAATCAAACAAAGCACCAGGTAATGATGGTATTATACCAGAGATCTATAAAATTCTTCCCAAAAGTACTTACTCATTAATACATAAGGTTTTTATTTTGGCCCAAAATGAGTTAACAACTTCCTCATCTTGGCAATACACATTTATTTCACCAATTTTAAAACCCAATAAAGACCTAACCAGATGCACTTCATATAGACCTATTTCATTACTTAATGTTGACTATAAAATGTTTATGAGTATTTTTGCTGATAGATTAAAGACAATCATCCCAGGCATTATAGATATAGACCAGACAGGCTTTATTGTAAATAGAAATACTTTTGATAATATAAGGCGAACTTTAACGTTAATTGATTTTGCAAATAGGAAAAAGAAAGATTTAACACTTATTAGTCTCGATATAAGTTCAGCATTTGATTCAGTAAGTTGGGACTGCTTGTTTATCTTACTGAAGTGCACAAACTTCTCTGATGCATTTGTAAATCTAATTGAACATCTATATAAAGGAGCATTGGCTTACATTAAGATAGGAACATATGTCTCACAAAAATACCCATTTTAAAGGTACAAAACAAGGGTGTCCACTCTCTCCACTATTATTTACTTTAATAATGGAGCCTTGGGCTAATTTGATCAGAAACAGTAGTGATATAAAAGGATTTGATATAGATGAAAATACAATATCTAAAATTCAACTTTTTGCAGATGATGTTCTAATTACATCAGCAGGATCTAACTCTTCTATGCAGTCCTTATTTGATAAAATGATGGATTTTAAAAATATCTCTGGTTTAATATTCAATGAAGAAAAAACTAAAATATTACCAATATACACACGAAAAAATTTCCTCATTAATGATTTTAACAAATATATACCCAACTCAGGTCAGATAACTTACTTAGGTATAATATTAACTAAAGATATCAAATCTATTATATATAATAATTATAGTAACTGTCTTCTTAATATACAAAATCTTTTCAATAGCTGGAACAATATGTTTTTTACCATGGAAGAGAGACTCACAATTATTAAAATGATAATATTCCTAAGATATTATACTTAATACAATCAATAATACTCCCACCTACAAAAATAATTATTAAGAAATTGAATTCACTAATGTTAAATTTCTTATGGGCACCTAATAGACCTAGGATTGCATTAAAGAAACATACTAATAGCTGGTCTCAAGGGGCATTTCATTTCCAGACTTTAATTTATATACTATCTCTTCTATTATAAAAGTTATTACTTTGTTAATAGATCAGTCATATGTTGCAAGATGGAAAGATTACTGGGAACTAATTAGCATTCACTTCATGAAAATCTCTTTAATACATAAAAATATTATTGTAAATAACCCCATGTTATGGTTACTAAAAGAATTTTGTACTTCATCTATTACACCAAAATATATAGTTAGTTAACCATTAAACATTATTATCAGTTATCGTAATTTTATATTCATGCATCCTAAGTATAAGGAATGGAATTTTATTCTATTCCCTATAATGTATACACAAGGTATGCTTTTGTCAACCACCTCTGAAAGAACTCTTTTAGTCACAGAGAATGATCTAAAGTATTGGTATCAGTTGCTGTCTGATAATAAAGTAAGAAGTTTAGACTTCTTAAAGCAAGAATTTGATTTGAGAGAAACGTGTTGGTTAGAAATTCAGACTTTTAGACAACATCTTATTAATAAAATTGATTTAATGTCTTTAACAGTTAAAGAATCTGTTCCAATACTGATTGATTACTTGATATTAAATTTACAACATAGAGTTTCTGATAAAGGTAAGCTCTCATACATACATAAAATTATCAGAGAAGAAACTCATTACAGTTCAGATACCTATTGGAATTATTTCATTTCCATTAATGGTGAATCACCAAAACAACAAGATAAACAATATATATTGGAATCTGTTTATAAAACTACTTCTTCCATTAATTGGAGACTTTTTACTTGGAAATTTTTACATAGATCCTTCTATACACCTTTAATGATGAATAAAATAAATAATAAAGACAACTTATGTAAAAGATGTAATGTAGAAATAAATGCTTGGGCACATATGTTTTATGACTGTATAAAATTGAAGGAATATTGGAAGTTAATCAATGATTTTTTGCAGGCCCTTTTCACAGATAATTTCATTGTTTCTAAATCACTTATATTATTTAACACTCCTGTTCCTAAAAGTGTTAAAAAAGTTAAACTTCCCTTATTATGGTCTATTCTAGCAGTGGCTAGAAAAATAATAACCAGAAATTGGATTTCAGATACCCCTCCTTCATTTAATGAATTTAAAAATGTTATGACTGAAGTGTGTCATATGGAATTGATGACAATAAAATCAAGAACTACTAGAAAAACATCTTATTATATTATATGGGATACTTTACAAAACCTGTTAAAAAAATCTTAGTTTCAATAGCAAGACATTATAGTTTAATCAATTGATTTGATTTGTAGTAGATGTCTCTGTAAATACTTTGGTTATTTTATTGAATGTTATAACTATTTCTATTTTAATTGCTAGTATAAAATTGTTATGATATTTATTTTGTATGTTAAAAACAATAAACTTGTTTTAAAAAAAAAGAAATTTCTTTACATAAAGAAAGGCAGAAGTAAATCTGACTCTAATAACAACAGACTAATTGGTCTTACCTTATTTTGAAGGAAACATGAAAAGGCTGTTTCTCAATCTTAGTGCAACGAACCGTAATGGGCTTGAGTTACCTGACATCTATCAGCGTGGTTTAAATCCACCTAGATTATGTGTCAGTAATTTAGTAGGAATTTATGACTATGTTAACTTGGGTCTACATTAGAACACCAAAGTTTCAAAACGTCGAGTGTTCTAATATCGACCTGTTTTCAGCGAACACTGAAAATATCGAAGAAACAGAAAACCACATTTTTTTCCAAGGGAAAGAATTCAGTTGTCCATTTCTGTTGCTTCAGTATTTTCAGTGCTGTGGTAGAAAGTTACGGGTCAGGTTCAGGTAAGTGTGCAATTGTGTGGACGTGAGGGTTTGGGCGGGTTGAGTGAGTTAGGGTTAGGGCACGGGTGAGGTGACTGTGCGAAAGTGATTGACCTTAAAGTTAGGGTTTGGGTTTAGGTAAGTGGATAGTTAGTGGTGTATGTATAGTTTAGTGTAGGGTTAGGTGTAAGAGTTTAGGTGTATGTGTGTGTGGATTGCTACTTGTTTGATGTGTTGTGTTGTATGTATGTGTTTTGGAACAGCACATTTTTTCCCTAGGAAAACATTCGCTGTTCTGTATGTTCGATATTTTAAATATTCGATTAATAAGGTTCGATATTAGAACACTCGAAGGTTTGAAACTTCGGTGTTCTAATATAGACCCTGTTAACTTGACCATTGAGTCAGGATTTAAATGTACTATTATGTACATGGACTTCACTAAGTCCCTTAATTCTACTCCTCTTGCTTTCCTTCTTACTAGTTTGATGTGTCTTGCTGTAAATCCTTTTGTTATCAAATGGATTTGGGAGCTGGTTTTCTTACTGGGAATAGAAAGTATAAATCTGGGGAATATATTCTACTTTGAGAGGGTATAGTATCAGGGATCCTTCAAGGTTCCACACTGAGATCTTTACTGATTGAAATCTTTTTTTTTGGATTTGAACTGTAGCACCAGCTGGTAATATAATTTCACTGATAGTTGACCTATAGCAGGCATAAACTAGTAATGAGTCTTCTTTAAGGTTATTTGACGTTTTCAGGCTGAAGAATAAAAACAAGTCAATATTGATCTGAAAGTGGACATTAATGTACTATGTAAACATGTACTTGAGAATACATAACATATATTTAAATTTCAAGTCTCTAATAATTTTTGGTATAATAAATATCTTGGTAACATTAATACACTGATAAAATTAATAGAATACCACTATCTGATATTATTAAATGCTACAGCAACATAAGGACTTAATGATTCCATGCTTATTAAGACTAGATTCAAAACAAGACCATCAGTTGGCAAATTAATTGATGGCATATAGGAAAATATGGTTTGCTTGGTACATTGTTGGAGTTGATGAAGTCACGTCTAATAAAAGCTTATCTGTGTGTGACTTGCTTTTTGTTACTTTAAATAAAGTATATTTTATTTTCAGACCAGTCATTTTCAGTATCCAGATGGTGAGTGCAAGCTGGTCTTGGAGTCATCTCCATCTCTGGGTTCTACTTGTTAAGTATTTACCCAGAGAGGTCTACCAAATTCAAAAATGGTATTACTTCGGATTTAACTCTGTACTTTTGACTGTCATCTTCACAGAAACCTTAGTTCAGTGCAGTTATGATAGGGTAATCATCTTTGAGGTAACAGTGCTCCCCTGGGTTTTGTGTTGTGCAGTGTCCTAGCTTGGGTTAATCATGTGGTGGAGTAGCTATGCTTCATTGCTCAGCTATGGATCTGAAGGAAGTTATGGCTGGAATTGCCATATCCTTTTAATATGTCATTAGTAAATGTACAAACTGTTATTATCTCTTTATATGACATAACAAACTAATGTGGTGAGGCTGAATTATTCTTATGAAGTCTTCCTGCTTGTTTTGATCTAGACATGAGGAGTGCCCTTAGGGGTGCAAGGATTTTCCTTCCAGAGTTCATGACTTCTTTTGAGCCTCTGTTTTGGTGTTACCCATATCAAAGCCATAGTTAGGATAAAGCAAAGGGGCAACTGAATTTGATCCAAGCTGTTAGGGGCAGGGTTAACACTGTGAAGATGTGCCCATTGGTATCTTCCAGTTAGCAGTGTGGTCGCTTGATTGTCAATAAATACTTAATCAGTACAATGGTTGCTTAAATGAGTTAAAAGATTGAGATAAGGCCTGGAGTGTGTGCGTATGCATGTGTGTGTGTGTGTGTGTGTGTGTGTGTGTGTGTGTGTGTGTGTGTGTGTGTGTGTGTGTGTGGGTGTGTGTGTATGTTTTTGGGTGTTTGTGTGTGGGTGTGTGTGGGTGTGTGCGTGTTAGTAACTATAGCAAGAAGCTAGTATACCTCTCACTACAGTTGAAACTAAAGACAGGAAAGAGCTACAGAGAAGAAACATAGTATTAGCTCTTTGCACTGCACCATGCTGTAAACTGTTCATCTTCAACTAAGTCTGGAGAACTTTTTTCTTGTTCTTCAGGGGTGCCAACAGGGGGATTACTCAGGTTGTCAACTGTTTCAGCTAGAGCTCTGATCCATAGGGTTAATTCTGCGTGACTTGAACATTATTGTGTATAGCCTTGTTAAAACATTTATTTGTATTTTAAAGGGATTCCGACTTGCTCAGGTTGTTTCTTCTGCTTAGAGATGTAATTAGGGTGGGGCAAAGGGGACAGCTGCCCCAGGAGCAAGGTGTTAGGGGGCATAATTGGGAGATGCCAATCGTCTGGTAGTGAAGAACTGGTATTTATTTCTGTAATGGCATTTCTGAATGCCTGCTCCACACACTGCTGGGGAGCATAGGAAGGGACTTGGCTTGCTGCTTTTTTTGCTTCACATGTGAGGAGTGCAGGCTAGTCAGTCAGTAGGTAACAGATCTTTTTGTTTTTTTTGTTTTTGACGAGTAGAGAAAGGCACCTGGCTTATTCTATGGATATGTGGAGTGCTAGTCACATCAGGAGCAGATTGGGTGCTTAAAAGATCCAGCTACAGTTCTGTGCCTGTTATTAATATCCATACACAGACATATAATGGACTCTGTGTCCCAGATGAATGTTGAAATCAGTGAGTCACTCACCAGGTGGTTTTCATGAATCTGAGGAGTTA
This sequence comes from Protopterus annectens, assembly GCF_019279795.1. Taxonomy (NCBI): domain Eukaryota; kingdom Metazoa; phylum Chordata; order Ceratodontiformes; family Protopteridae; genus Protopterus; species Protopterus annectens. Next base: position 855,838,386 of record NC_056734.1, read on the forward strand.
GGTGTCCCACAGCTCCTGCTTTATATTAATGTTTCCTCCTCATTTCTAATAATGTTAATGGGGAAGTAGACATCTACATTATGACCTTGACTGCTTCTTTCAATGATGTAGCACAAGTTATGTATACCCAGTCCATCTTATTTGAATTGAACCATGGTACAATCTAGAGATATGTGTGCTGAGAATCACGGCAGGTAGGCTAGTGAGATGATAGCCTTGCGCCAGTACATATTAAGATATGGTTTTGCTAGATAAACACTTAACAGTTTATCAGGATGAAAATCTACCAGGAGCAGTCTCTGTATTTGTTCTGGAAGGTTCTCATAGTGGCAAGCCCTCAAGCATCATTGTTCTAAGTGCTAGTCAGGCTTAGCAGCACATCTTTTCCTGCCATTTGGAAGTGTTTTATTCTCTGATAGACTGTGAGATAGCTGCACATTCTTGTTCCTACAGCAGAACTCCCATCCTGGACATGATCTGCGCTTACTATTATCACTTTTTCCTAAGCTTGCTGTTGTAGTTTCCCAAATGTATATGACATCATATGAAGTGGGACCCTTGCACCCATATCTGCTGACATCATGCCTACGGATGCTGGATCCAGGTCTTTACCAGACCATTATGTCCTTGCTTTGGGGGCATTTCCTTCAAAAGCATCATACAGTACATTTCCTTCAAATCTAAAGGAGGACTTGGTCATCACTAAACAGAAGAAGACTAGTGTAAATGCAGTTAATATGGAACAAAGACAGACCTCATCTCAGTTTTACTATTTATTGTTGATGTTTTTGAGAATGTTGCATATATGCATACAACTGAATTCCCATTTATGATATAAAACATTACTATCTTTCCCAGTCTAGCCTTTGGTCTTGAAATAGTACACAGACTTTGCCTGTAAAAGAGTTTTACTGACCACCTTCTGTTGAGAGCTCAACATCTTTACCTTGATCTTGGTCCTTTTAGACATCTCTTTGGCAATTGATATGAATGACTGTGGAAACCTGTTGGATCATTTCAGGCACACGTGTAACATCATGGGTGTACCTCTCAATGGTTTGCCTTTTACCTTTCTGGTATTGCCTAAGGTTACCTCTTCCTGTCCCTACTCCCTGACACGTTATGAGCTACAGTGGTCTACTTTTGCCCCACTTCTGGTGACCTCCTACATACTTCCATTGGAAGATATTATTCAGTGGAGAGGATTCTTATGATTCTTCATGGAGTAAGATATTATTCAATGGAGAGTTTTACAGTAGCATTGTTACTGATGACATACAGCTGTATCTCTCCTTCCTTCAAGAATAAATATCAGATATACCAAATTAGCTTCAGAGAAATGCATCTGTAACTAGATAACTGATAATTAGATTTGCTTCAATACCTCCAAGAAGGTTTCCATGGCTATTCATGACACTATGTATAATTTCTGTAGTCTGGTTATCTTCCTTGATATTATCTTCAGTGTTCACTAGAATTTGTGCCACAATTGTGGAATTTATAGGTGATTTTGATAAATACATCACCATTAAGGATTTGATGTCCACTACTGCCAAGTTCTCTTATTTCTGTCTGATGAATGTCACCTTATCATGCAACCTTATTCTACCTGCTGATCTTCCAGAGCTGGTACCTCCCTTGATTTCCTCAGGATTGAAACATTATAGTGCTCTGCAAATGGGGCTTTGAGACTCAGATGTTGATTGTTTACAACTGATGCAGAAATGTACTAAAACGGGTATCCCAGTACAGTTGCATATCATAAAGCTCCTGTTGTGGTTCATTAGATTGTTTGGCCTTTTGTGATAAAGATCTCCTTTATCTTAAGGAGATTTTGACCTTGTATGGACCTGGTTTTACCCTACTCTTTTCCAGCATTGAGAGTGCTGGAAGCCCCATTGGCCCATTTCAAGTTATATGGTGTTTTTTTTTTCCATGGGATATATGACAGAATGTTTGAGGATGCCCCCAGTGCTCACAAGTTTTAAATGATCACTTGAGGCATATATTGCTTTATAACTTTACAAAAAATGATATCTACAATTCCATTTTGCATACCGTATAGACCAAATGCAATGTGCAATAATAATCGTCTCATGAGTAAGCCTCTGTCAATTTAAACAAATAATATTCAGTGCAACTAACCTTCAGAATTGGGCCTATCCAGTGACTGCCATTCCATCAATGGTGTTGAAAAAGAAAAAAATGTTGTTTTTATTTATATAACATATTCATAAATGCACTCTTAAAGTTTTCCATAATGGTCATAGCACCATCGTAAACATGTATTTTATAGTACAATTTAACCATTTTTCATATCCTCCCCTCTTATCTACACAGATTCTCCTTCATCAAGTCGTCTTTTATATTTTCTTCACTGTCTCTTAAAATCCATTTCATTATTATTATTATTACCCTCTTTTCTTGTTAGTACCTGATTCAATAACAACCAATTATCTCCAGATCTTCTTTTCGACTTTGCATTGCTAAACCTGTTCCTCTAATTTCATTCATTGTTTCTATGGCTTCATTCCACTCTGGTTTATCTGACATTTTCTACTTGCACGTGATGGCTTTTACTGCTACTATTTTTGCTAACTTTATTAATGTATGTGTATTTATAGCCATTGATTGCTATGGTTCTCAACCTAATAACATTAGCTCTCTGGTAATTCTTATGTTTGAGTTTGTTACTCTCCTCAAAAGGTTTTGAAGGTCAACTTTCAAACATTCTAATGTTTGCTAGTTCCAGAAGATATGTTCCTAGGCCCCCCAATCCCCTTTACTACATATCTAGCAACCTCCCCAGGTAGTCTGTGAGAGTTTCTTTTGTAGCCTACTTGGTGTATAAAATACTTATGCAGGCATTTCCACATTTAAATTTTAAGTGCCACTAAACTTGTTGCAATAGTTTGTTCAGACATCTCTCTCTCTCTCTCTCTCTTTATACATTGCTGTTTAAGCTTTCACACCAACTAGTTATTAATTTATATAACTATAAAAAGTTGAAATAACACCAGCTACACAGCTGTCAAAGTTTCTGATATAAGTATCCCCCATAACCCTTTAAAAATCCTCAACAGTACACCCACATCATCTTTAGGGAACACTATATTAAAAATAAGGTTGTGGACTTTCTACTGCTAGTAAAATTTATTCACAATAAATATTCCAATGCCCTGATCTTCAGATAGTGTTAAAATGGCTCTGAATTACATTTTTCCTTATATTCGATGTTCAGTTAATCAACTTCAGAGATCTCACTACAGAACTTTCTAAACATTAGAAGACTTCCTAACTACTGTTGATAGAAAATCCAAGGGGTAGACTCCAAGTACTGCAAGCCAAAAGATGAGGCTAAACAATGCTTGATTGTCTGAACTGAAGGAGTCCTTACTAGTGTGATGTACTAACTCCAGATGTAAGTGAAGCCTTAGCTTATGGAGTCTTGAATTCAGTGTACTATGTAATATTTGGCAACCTTATATACAATGGAATTTGCCACTACATAGTTTTGAATATTTCTTCCTGTCCTTTGCAATTGCTTATCACATCCTTATATGCTGCAAATGATAGTTTATTCTATTCATCAGACTAAGTTTTTTTTCTAATTCCTGTTGAGTTCCCTTTGCATATGTTTGTGTTCTATCATCTACTATATACATGTATTCTTTTATGTATACTAAACTCTGATTTTGCTTGCTCCCAATTCATTATTTTACTTACACTTACAATTTATCCTCAATATATTTTCTCTGTGCATAAATATCTCCATCTCCTGATCAGCAGTTCTGTCATGTTTTTCTCCCCTTTCCCTCACACTGTACCCCGGGCAGACTATTTCCAGTAATAGTTCCATAGTATTTTCCCACTCCGTAGTTCCTTTAGAAAATTACAGCCATAAAGTCCAACTGTCTTTTCTTCTTCTCTAGTTAACAGCAGAATACAGAATCTTAATATTTAATTTCTTGTATCATTAATTTCTACTTGGGTATATAATCCCTGTACCAAATGAAATATATTAAACTAATTTGCGTGGTTAGATATTAGGTTCACAAATCCCATACTCCCATACCTATCTACTCCACAAGTAATACTATTTTGTCCTATTGTGATCTTGCATTTTTAGTGTTCCAAATAAAATTAGGTTCCTTATCCAGTCTCTCTTCTATTCTTTCTTCCAGTTTTATAGAACATGACTATCTTTTGTAAATAATCACAAAGTTATTTTTTTCCTGAATATCCTAACTAGCCATGCACCTCCTAGAAGGAAGAGACTAAAAACAATTTGTCTATCCAAAAAGAGTAGAATGCTAACGCAGGATAGAGAAAAAGCATGGAAAGAATGGCAAATATATAAAACACCTCTGTATCTTGAAAATTCAGAATGCTTTGCAATTGCAATAAAAAGCAAATTAATGAAGACAAAAAGCTATACTATAATAACTTTCAGAATAATAGTAAACACAACCATAAAAAAAGTCTGGACAACCATTAAAGAAATCTTGCATCCCAGCCAGAAATTCGGATGTGATCCCTGTCTCAATAACTCATCACTCAAAATAACAATGCAGTTCAACTCTTATTTCATAAATAGTATAGCATCACTGACCACAGATTTCCCAACATCTAATCCTAACCTTGCCCAGCAGCCATGTATCACTACATCCTCTTTCACCTTCAAATCTGAGTGCCCACATCCTATATAAAACTACTCCTAATCAAACTCAAACCATGTTCTACTACAGCTGATGACCTTCCAAGGAAATACACTAAAATAGTAGTCAATAGCATTACCTACCCTGTCTCAGTGCTTAAATATAGGGCAGTCCTGGAATCCCACATTCTTTCTCTCCAGAAAAGTCACATATTGTCCCTGTACACAAAGGGGGGAATTTAACAAACATTACTAACTTTAGACCTATAGCAATCTTATTCCCCTCTCCAAAATACTTGAAAAATGTATTGTATTCAAAAACAATTGCTAAACTGTCTCTTGCAGGAAAAAGTCCTATTCCCCATGCATCATGGCTTCTGTCCATCCCATAGTTCTAACACTGCACTTCCAACCTATACAGATGCTGTCAATAAAGATATTGATAATGGCAAATTAGTCCCCTGCTTATTTCTAGACTTGTCTAAAGCCTTCTACTTTACATGTCAGGAAGCGTTAACCACAACTGAAACACAGTTTTGTAGCTGACAACTCATGCTCAGCCCTAAAAATACCAGACTACTGTTTTTCCCCAAATATCTCTCTCCCATGGGAAACAGAATTTTAAGTCCTCTGGTTGATAATACCACCACTGAAGTAACTTCTCATAGCGAACTAATATGGATGGTAGTGGATGATAATCTTAAATTCATCTTGCATATACAAAATTGCATAAGAAATACTTGTCAAAAAACTGCTTTATAGAGCCAAACACTTTCTCTCACCAATGCAACTAAAGCTAGACTTGCCACTACCTGTCTCCTCTATCTCCCTCCTCCACACTTTGTTATAGCACTTCCACCCTTATTAGTCTTCAGACATCACAAAAACCAACATTTGAACAATAGGATAACAAAGTTGACAAATTTTCAGCAAATAACCCTTTCAAAACAGACCACTATATAGCACCAAAAAGTGTAAATTGTTTAGAACTTCATGATCAACTAACATACATATAGCATTTTAACACCTATAAAATTATCCAAAATCCATCTGTTTCCAGCACTAAATAACATTCTATACAGCTATACTCCTCGTTGGTCATTATGATGCAATGACCAAAAACTCCTGCCGGTCCACAAATCTATCCAATCTGCTGTGCTTTGTTTGCACTTGTACCATGTTGCTAAGGCCTGGAACTCCTTATTTTTATCCATTAGGTCACTTCCTAGACAAAAGCTTGCTCTGTTCTTGCTTAACACCAGAATAAACTATATCCCTAAATGTGATCAAATACCTATTCATACATTACATCTCCTTAATCTCTCTTCTTCACTCATTTCCTTACTTTTATCAATTGCTGTCTCAGGTTTTGTCTATAAATATACCATAAGTCTGCCTTTATCTCAGTTCTTATTGCAATTCTTGATTGTATTAAAGTAATATTCCTTTAATTTCTGTATAACCTGGCTAAAATTTCTCTAACTATTAAATCATTGACATATAAGTTGTATCTATTCTTAACAAATGTTTTTATTATTATGTCTAATTTGGTATAAGTATTTAAACAGTATTTGTTTTTTGTATTATTTTTAAAGACTGTAAAATTATTGTTCTTAAAATATTTTGTAATACTTTGGAGGTTTTCTGCCTGGGCAACTGCTGAAAATGGGATCCTACTTAGTTGGACTTTTCCAGCAATCAAATATCAATAAATAAATAAATGAATTAAAACATTGTTATAGTTTGTATTTTACTCTCCTTATTCATAACCATCATTTTTGTTTGTCATATTAATCTAGATATTGTCAGTTTTGTTTCTTCCCACATTACTTTTGCTTCTAAGTTAACTTTTCTTCTTACCAATCTAACCAAGTACCTAATATTCTCATAGCCCCAAAGGTAAGGGTATGATGACACCATATTGAATGCTGCGGTATCATTTAACACAATTGCCTTCGCTTTACTTTTGTTTATTTGTAAACAGCTCTTCTACTGTACTCCCTTAAAACTGTAAAAAAACTTTATGTATACCTTGATCTTGGTCAATTACATAGACATCATCAGTAAATAATGCCAGTTTTGTTATATGCTATATCAGATATACAATTCTATTGTTGATTCTGTTATTTTAATGCCTAAGGGTTGTAAGTATAACAAAAATGTAACATGGAATGAGATTTCTCTGACAAGTATCCTGCTACTGTTACATAAACATAAGTTTCGGTCTGATCAAATATTCCCATTATGAACTCTGTCCGTTTCATAGTTTAACAAATTTGAACAAGCCTAAACATATTCATTTCTAGCTGACTTTCAGATTCCTTATCTGCATTCAGTCTTATCAGTAATAGCACAAACCTACTACTTTCTACTTGAAGTTATATCAGTAATTACTTAGTAAGGTTATCAAAGGTTTGTCTCGCTTCAATAATTCAATACTTTTTTTCGATTGATAATCCACTTCAGTTTTGAGGCCAATCTTTTAGTTAAAATAGTCATACAATTTTTGAGGTTGTGACTTTGAGGCTGAAAGTGTGAGGGATTGTCTTTCTGCCTCTTCTTCCATAGTGTGTGTGTGTGTGTGTGTGTGTGTGTGTGTGTGTGTGTGTGTGTGTGTGTGTGTGTGTGTGTGTGTGTGTGTGTGTGTGTATGTGCATGCGTGTGCATGCGTGTGCGTGTGTGTGTCTGTATGAGTGAAAGTACAGAAACTAAATACTTATATGATCAATATGATCAATATGTATATGTTGGATGTGAAATGCATTCTCCAGCAGTAAATTATATATCCTAAAGCAACTATCAAAAATCAGGAAGAAGAACGATTCCATATCAAAAATATTTAAAAAGTATGTACTAATAATAAAAAAAAAAAATACAGAGCAATTTTCTACGTGCAATAATGCCAGGGCGGTTGCTAGCATATAAATAACAGCATCTCAGGGCAGTCAGGCACTGTTGAGAGTCCTATTAAGGCTGCTTTTTTTTTTTTTTACTATCCACTGTTTTCCAAAGGTGAAGCATTATTTATTTATTTATTTGTTGCATTTGTTGACTGGGAAAGTTCACTGTGCCTATGAAGAGTCCATTTTCAGTGACGGCCCAGGGAGAAAAGCTCCACAATATTACAAAGCACCACAATATTACATACAAGAGAACTATTAAATACAAATGAAACAATGTTAATACATAGAAAAGTTGCTTACAAAACAAGTGTAAAAAGCATATATGTAACAGAGATAATGCACATTAACTATAAGCATGTTAACTACAAACAATGGTAGAGAGAAAAGGTAACACATAGGATGAACATAATGTGGGAGGTCAATATCACGTGGAAGAAAGTGATAGTAGAAGAGGTAAAGTGTGATGATGTGATAGTAGATATGGCAAAGTGAATAGAAGTCAGTTGTGAGCAGGAAAGAAAGATGCAGAAGTATGTGGGTTATGAGCAAGAGTATAGGTATATTGTAGTGTGGGGCTAGAAGCAAAGGAGTATTGATATACAGGTACAAAGCAAGAGAAAAAAGGATGAGTTAGAAGTATGAAGTAGGTGGGAGAGAAAAACAGGAAGGTAACAGACAAGATTTGAAGAGAGTACTAAAAAAGTTTGATAGTGATAGGTTCTAGAGTGGGATATCAGGTGTTTATGTGTTGTGGTGGGGTACAGGAGCATATCCAGTGAGAGAGGAGATGAACTTTTAAGGGCTTTTTGAAGAAGGCAAGATTGCTGATAATTCTGAGAGAGGGAGGAAGAGCATTCCATAGCTTGGAGATGGCATAGGAATATAGCATTTTGTCAGCTGAGAGTTTGGGTTTCTCTATAGACAGCAACATTTTGTTTTCTGGCCTGAGGTTGTAAGTGGTATGGTATTTGGTCAGTATGAATGACAGGGAAGGGCAGCTTTCTGGTTGGAAGATTAACTTGGAGGCTATGGTTAATTGTAGGTAAGTAAAGTAGTGGGGAGATTCTAGCTAATTGAGTTGATGCAGTGAGGAGCAGTGGTGTTAGAGTATTTTGAGTTTGTAGCAAATCTGACGATTTTATTGTAGCAGGAGTCAAGCTTACTTTCTAGGGAGGATTGTAGGTTGTTGAAGATGGAGGCACCTAGACCACTGGGAAATATCTGAGTGATGTGTTTTGCCATGTGTTACACCACTTAGCCATCCACACCTCAGCAAATCACTTCCACAGATTTTCCCTTAAATTTCTCCCTCTGATAAAACTCTACCCTTCTTGTCATTTTTACCAGATCAAAGAGGTTAGAGTTACAAGTATTAAATACAGGTTGTGTCAATCACATTTCTTCTTGGCACTTTACTGAAGTATTTCTAAGTTACCATTTAAGAGGACTTTCCAAAACCAAAGGCTCTGCTGTATTATGCCACTAACATACTAAGACAGAAAACATCTTTTTAAGTCAAGATGCGATGAAGAAACATAAACTTTTCTTTTCTGTAAAATGTATATTCATGGGAGAGAACAAAATCCCTATTTATTTGTACTGTTAAAGTACATGCATGCATATATTTAGTTCAGACAGCAAGAGAATTGCAACTATTCAACTAAATGAGTCCTTTGTCCCTGGTGATGACATTTCAATATTCCCATTTTCGTCAGTATTTTTTCCTGCTAGTGTTGGACTTGGTACTTTTTCTCAGTGGTATGTGATATATTCACAGTGTGAGATCTTTTGATTTGTAATTCCTCATCCACTATTCTAGTCCACGTGTGCATTTAGTCCATCATTAATATTTTACAGTTTGCTCCTTCCACTTTTTCAGGCATGGCAGAGAATCTTAAGATTATCTTTTCAAGAGCAAACCTGTAGTTCAATGTCATTTTCATTTCTTCTTGAATTAATTCATCTTCCAATAATGAATCCTTCATTTCTGCCTTTTCTTTCTGGAGGTTTATAGTGTCATCTGTGTTTCAGGTCAGTAAATGCCCTATTTCCTTCACTTTTTTTTGGTTATGTTTTTTGTATTCATCTAAAGTCCCACAGATTTAACTACATTGCCCCCTGGATTGTGCAAGCCTTGCACAGCATGCAGGATTAGTGCAGGATCTCCAGCAAGGAATATGTCTCTCATGAAATCCAGGAATAGTCTGTAGGGGCGTGCACGAGCGCTTCTGCACTAGTCCTGCATGGACTTAGCCCCTGTATGCAAATTACCCCATGTGCAGGAGAAATCCATGCAAATGAGGTGAATTTGTAATCAGGGAAGCTGAAAACCGGCTGTGCAGGACTAGTGTAATCTGCAGAATTATACTCCGCCAGTAACAGAGTACATTTCTGCAAATTCCAAAACAGAGCCATGACAGCCCCAAATAAAGGGTGCATATCATTTAGGAAGCATGCCAATGGCCAGGTATAAGACCAATGGCATTGAAAACAGTTGAAAAAATAAAAAAAATCAACTTTTTTTTTTTTAGCTGATCTCAGCTGTTTAAGCATAGGGCAGTGGCACGCAAACGGGATCGGGCTAAAAATAAAAATCCTAAAATAAGCATTCTAACCAAAATCACTATTCTGCCATTATAGTCAATGGCAGGCAGAAGACAACATGGCCAGTGAATAGTGGTTGCTAAGGGGGGAGGCTCAGTGTGAGACATGTAACTATGAATTAGCAGGCAATCCTATGGAAATGAGGGAATGATAGTGAATCCCAGATTTCCCCTGTATGCTAGTCAGCTCCCAACAGTGTAAGAGCAGGAATGGCTTGGTGCAAGCCTAGGAGTTAGCTGACATCATGGGGGGTGTGTCAGGCATACTGCAAGCAATTTGGAGCCCCGTGGCTCAGGTTTTCTCCTAGCTTAGCACAGCTAGGCAAGGGTGTGTGTTTGAGGCTACCTAGCACTCTTTACATTGCCTAAGTGGGTGTGTGCACCGCGCACCGGGTTTTAAAGGAAAAAAAAAGTAAGGAAAAAAAAAGTAAACCAGGAAATAGCAGCTCTGTGCACATTTGAGCACTGTGTTTGCACGGTGCACCCCCGGGCTTAAACAGGAAGGCAATGTGAAGGGAAAACAGCAGTAGGAAGGTGATCTAGGAGAATTAGCATACCTGGCAGCTGAAATGTATCAGAATCAGCCAATTACACAGGCAGCAGACCAGCCCAGTCCAGAACACTACTATACACTATGCAAACACCTTCCCCTCTGGTTTTTCCCATACTCTACTCCACTTGTGTATACAAGTGGGGAAGTTTTAACAGACAAAACAACAAAATGATAGGGGCTTCAATAGCTATCATACAACAACTTGTGGAAGAGGCTGAGGGTGGTGAGGATGTGAATACTGTTGACCAACCCACAGTGAAGAGATGGAGAAGAGTGTACAGACCCAGGTTAATCTGCCAGGAGTTACATGAGCTAGAGATAGTGGACCACTATAGGGTGGACAGGGACCTCCTACAGCAAATTGTTGAGCTGTGCCGGCCACACCTGATGCACAGAACTAACAGAGGGGAAGGGGAACCCATCCCAGTGGATACCAAGGTATGTATGGGCCTAAGAATACTAGCTACAGGTACCTTCCAAAGTCTGACTGGGGATATGATGGGAATCTCAGAGGCATCAGCATCCAGGGTACTCCACCAATTCCTGGATGCCATGTCAGCACATGCTAGTGAGCACGTATATTTCCCCAACACCCATGAGGCGTTGGCCAGCATAATGCAACTGTTTCACCAAACAGCAGAATACCCTGAGATAGTGGGTGCTATACATTGCATGAACATATGCATCAAAAGCACCAACCGGTGTGCGGGGTAGTGTCTACACCAACCGCAAAGGCTTCCCCTCCATCAACTGCCAGGTCATGTGCGATGCCCAGGGCATAATAATGAATGTGTGTTCTGGCTGCCCTGGAAGCTATCACGATACCCACATCTGGCATCTGACGCAGCTGTACCACAGATTTGCCAATGGGGACATCCCTTACGGTCACTTAGTGGGGGATGCTGGATACGTACTGGAGCCATGGCTGATGACACCCATCAGAAATGCACACACACCCGAACAAGAACTCCATAATGAGGCACACACATAGACCAGAATTATAATATTGCATGTGTTTGGGATTTTCAAGTTACGGTTCCAGTGCCTGGACTTATCCGGTAGGGCATTGCAGTACTCACCAGCTACATGTACTCAAATTGTCATCATATGTGCCATGCTACACAATATGATCCTGTAGAAACAGCTGCAAGAGAAACAGCACAGGGCAGGCCCATACAGCCCCTCACCATTACCAGGGCCTGCGCAGGCACAGAGTGACTCAAAGGAGGAACAACCTGAGCTTGCCCCAGTAGGCAGACGGAGGCATGCCCAGTACACCCTGGCCTTGGCAAAGAGGCAACACATAGCACATACACTGACACAGGAGGGACCCAGGGAATAACACCTCTCTCTGACTCTCACATACAGTAAAAGGGATGCCAAATGTGAAACTACCTATGCCCAACCATGTGTAGGGAGTGTACTATGTACATCCGACATAGGCAACCCTGCAGCACCACCCTCAATACTGGGGCACCCCAAGGTAAGTCACTCAACCTACCAATTATTGAATGGAGTAGAATGTGTTGTTACCTGTATCTATGGTATGGATATGAGCATGCAAGGGAATAGGGTGGATGAATGGTATGCCAGCAGATAGTAGACACCTATAGTGGCACCATGAGATCTGTAACAAATACTGGTGTCACCACAGTAGCCAGTACTACACAGGGTAACAATACCCACTGCAGGAAATGTGCTGGGCCACATATGTGTCCATATGACTCACACATGCCAGTCAGGGAGGTTCACATACCTAACAACAGTCTCAGCCAGCAGGACAGGTGTAGACAAATGCAAACAAAGGCTGTATGATGGCTTCTGAATGATGCCTATGGGTAAACTCCCCCCAGGCCTACACAGACAGACTACAGCAGGTCAGGCAGTGGGATGCTAGTTCTGAAGGGTAGGAAGTCAGAAACTAATATGTAGGTCAAGCAAAGCTAAAACATGTAGTACACTGATATGTCTCTAGTCAGCATGATAGGTTAGAATATAGAATGAAATGGAGTACCTGACATACCAGTGCAGTCATAGCAAATGTGTACAAGTTGTGGAACTGACAGGAATAAGGAAAGGTTGGACGAGAGGCAGCCCCCAAGCTTAAATACCACCCCGCGGGATCCCAACTCATTACCGCCGACCAGAGAAGACACTCCAAGTGCGAATGCACTAAAAAGACTGTGTTTGACTCTAAATCAAAACACCTAGTAGTTGCCCAAGGCAGCCCCCAAGCTTAAATACCACCGGATCCCAACTCATTACACCAGAGAAGACACTCCAAGTGCGAATGCACTAAAAAGACTGTGTTTGGCTCTAAATCAAAACACCTAGTAGTTGCCCAAGGCAGCCCCCAAGCTTAAATACCACCCCGCGGGATCCCAACTCATTACCAGAGAAGACACTCCAAGTGCGAATGCACAAAAAAGACTGTGTTTGACTCTAAATCAAAACAACTAGTAGTTGCCCAAGGCAGCCCCCAAGCTTAAATACCACCCCGCGGGATACCAACTCATTACCACCAGAGAAGACACTCCAAGTGCGAATGCACTAAAAAGACTGTGTTTGACTCTAAATCAAAACACCTAGTAGTTGCCCAAGGCAGCCCCAAGCTTAAATACCAACCCGGGATCCCAACTCATTACCACCAGAGAAGACACTCCAAGTGCGAATGCACTAAAAAGACTGTGTTTGACTCTAAATCAAAACACCTAGTAGTTGCCCAAGGCAGCCCCAAGCTTAAATACCACCAGCGGGATCCCAACTCATTACCGACCAGAGAAGACACTCCAAGTGCGAATGCACTAAAAGACTGTGTTTGACTCTAAATCAAAACACCTAGTAGTTGCCCAAGGCAGCCCCAAGCTTAAATACCACCCCGGGATCCCAACTCATTACCGACCAGAGAAGACACTCCAAGTGCGAATGCACTAAAAAGACTGTGTTTGACTCTAAATCAAAACACCTAGTAGTTGCCCAAGGCAGCCCCAAGCTTAAATACCACCCCGGGATCCCAACTCATTACTGCCGACCAGAGAAGACACTCCAAGTGCGAATGCACTAAAAAGACTGTGTTTGACTCTAAATCAAAACACCTAGTAGTTGCCCAAGGCAGCCCCAAGCTTAAATACCACCGGGATCCCAACTCATTAACCAGAGAAGACACTCCAAGTGCGAATGCACTAAAAAGACTGTGTTTGACTCTAAATCAAAACACCTAGTAGTTGCCCAAGGCAGCCCCCAAGCTTAAATACCACCCTGCGGGATCCCAACTCATCACGACCAGAGAAGACACTCCAAGTGCGAATGCACTAAAAGACTGTGTTTGACTCTAAATCAAAACACCTAGTAGTTGCCCAAGGCAGCCCCAAGCTTAAATACCACCCAGCGGGATCCCAACTCATTACACCAGAGAAGACACTCCAAGTGCGAATGCACTAAAAGACTGTGTTTGACTCTAAATCAAAACACCTAGTAGTTGCCCAAGGCAGCCCCCAAGCTTAAATACCACCCCGCGGGATCCAAACTCATTACACCAGAGAAGACACTCCAAGTCCGAATGCACTAAAAAGAATGTGTTTGACTCTAAATCAAAACTCCTAGTAGTTGCCCAAGGCAGCACCCAAGCTTAAATACCACCGGATCCCAACTCATTACCACCAGAGAAGACACTCCAAGTGCGAATGCACTAAAAAGACTGTGTTTGACTCTAAATCAAAACACCTAGTAGTTGCCCAAGGCAGCCCCAAGCTTAAATACCACCCAGCGGGATCCCAACTCATTACCGACCAGAAGACACTCCAAGTGCGAATGCACTAAAAGACTGTGTTTGACTCTAAATCAAAACACCTAGTAGTTGCCCAAGGCAGCCCAAGCTTAAATACCACCAGCGGGATCCCAACTCATTACCACCAGAGAAGACACTCCAAGTGCGAATGCACTAAAAAGACTGTGTTTGACTCTAAATCAAAACACCTAGTAGTTGCCCAAGGCAGCCCCAAGCTTAAATACCACCGGGATCCCAACTCATTACCGACCAGAGAAGACACTCCAAGTGCGAATGCACTAAAAGACTGTGTTTGACTCTAAATCAAAACACCTAGTAGTTGCCCAAGGCAGCCCCAAGCTTAAATACCACCCGGGATCCCAACTCATTACCCCGACCAGAGAAGACACTCCAAGTGCGAATGCACTAAAAAGACTGTGTTTGACTCTAAATCAAAACACCTAGTAGTTGCCCAAGGCAGCCCCCAAGCTTAAATACCACCCAGCGGGATCCCAACTCATTACACCAGAAGACACTCCAAGTGCGAATGCACTAAAAAGACTGTGTTTGACTCTAAATCAAAACACCTAGTAGTTGCCCAAGGTAAAGCACCGACCAGCCTAAACGTGTTTTATATCACATCTACTGCAAAAGAACTTACTTTATTGAAAAATCATACAAAACAGTATTTTTAAACCTGCTGTTAAATACCAGTATTTTTATACCTGCTGTTAAATACCTTTAAACCTGAAGAAATCCTGTAAGCCAGGTTTCTTTACTCCCATGTGGTATTTCCGCCTCTACGACTGATTAGAGGAATAGTGTTGGGTTAGATCTGTATACTACACGGACGCTTCTCCCATCATTAGGGTAGGTTGTATACTAATTCCTACCTTGCTGCATTTACCCATTTTAACGGGGAAATTGAGAACATTTGTTTGTTTGTATTTTGTCATTGTACTCATTTAGAGCTCGCTTTAAAGAACTATACAGTACCTAATTATCACACTGTACTGATGTTTAATTGAGCGTTTAGACTTCAGCCTAAGCACACTGCTCAATGCGTGTAAACTTGTCGTAACTGTTATTTTGAACTGATTTTGAACTGCTGCATCTAAAATCTTGCTGTTACTTAGATTTAGGTCTGAACAAGTGATAGAACTGGGCATAGTACTCTGTGTAGTGTACTATTTAAAGCTAGCTGCTGCCCCACGGAGCACGCTAACCAAAGTCTAAACTTTGCTACATCTTTGTTTACAGCATTTCCTATATGTTGGAAGTCGCTGCTTTGCAGTATTGATTTGTACATAGATTTAGGTCTGAACAAGTGATAAAACTAAGCACCGTACTCTGTTTAGTGTTCTGTTTAAAGAGTGCGTGTTGCTTTTGCTGTGCGCACAACCACAGTTTAAACCTTGCTGATTTTGTTTATAGCATTTCCTATTTGCTGCGGTTTAGCACCAGTGTTAAAATAGTCTGAAACTGGCAATTCTATGTTTATGCCTCCCTATGGCTCTTACCATAAGTAAGATTAATTTATACTAACGTCAGTTATCTTCTTTCCTTATTTCTCTACTTTAGGCAGCCCCAAGCTTAAATACCACCCTTGGGATCCCAACTCATTACATGACCAGAGACACTCCAAGTGCGAATGCACTAAAAAGACTGTGTTTGACTCTAAATCAAAACACCTAGTAGTTGCCCAAGGTAAAGCACCGACCAGCCTAAACGTGTTTTATATCAACCTACTGCAAAAGAACTTACTTTATTGAAAAATCATACAAAACAGTATTTTTAAACCTGCTGTTAAATACCAGTATTTTTATACCTGCTGTTAAATACCTTTAAACCTGAAGAAATCTGTCATGTGTGCCCGAGGTTTTTTTCATTCTCCCATGTGGTATTTCGCTCCACGACTGATTAGAGGAATAGTGTTGGGTTAGATCTGTATACTACGGGACGCTTCTCCCATCATTAGGCAGCCCCCAAGCTTAAATACCACCCCGGGATCCCCCAACATTACCGCCCACCCAGAGAAGACACTCCAAGTGCGAATGCACTAAAAGACTGTGTTTGACTCTAAATCAAAACACCTAGTAGTTGCCCAAGGCAGCCCCCAAGCTTAAATACCACCCCGGGATCCCAACTCATCGCCGACCAGAGAAGACACCCAAGTGCGAATGCACTAAAAAGCCTATGTTTGACTCTAATTCAAAACACCTAGTAGTTGCCCAAGGTAAAGCACCCGACCAGCCTAAACGTGTTTTATATCACGTACCTACTGCAAAAAGAACTTACTTTATTGAAAAATCATACAAAACAGTATTTTTAAACCTGCTGTTAAATACCAGTATTTTTATACCTGCTGTTAAATACCTTTAAACCTGAAGAAATCCCTCAGTAAGCCCGCGAGGTTTCATTACTCCCATGTGGTATTTCCGCCTCTACGACTGATTAGAGGAATAGTGTTGGGTTAGATCTGTATACTACACGGACGCTTCTCCCATCATTAGGGCAGCCCCCAAGCTTAAATACCACCCCGCGGGATCCCAACTCATTACCCGACCCAGAGAGACACTCCAAGTGCGAATGCACTAAAAAGACTGTGTTTGACTCTAAATCAAAACACCTAGTAGTTGCCCAAGGTAAAGCACCGACCAACCTAAGCGTGTTTTATATCACGACCTACTGCAAAAGAACTTACTTTATTGAAAAATCATACAAAACAGTATTTTTAAACCTGCTGTTAAATACCAGTATTTTTATACCTGCTGTTAAATACCTTTAAACCTGAAGAAATCCCTGCGGTGTGCCTTGCCTCCGCCGCTTCACGCCGCTCTGGGCTCGCGCGCCCCCCCCTGCCCCCTATTCCCACCGCCCCAGTACCTCTACATTTATTGGACGCTAAGCCCATCCCCCTTACCACCATCCAATTACGACTGTCCCTCACCCAGTACCACTTCCTCCCTTTCTCCACCAGTCTTCAATACAAAGTCTACTCCTCCAGTCCGCCCACCCCTTTTCCCTCCCACTGTCACTTCCTCCTGCCTCCTCCTTCCTCCAGTACTCACCAACTTGCAGCAAGGTAGTTCCCACAGCTAACACTACCTACCTACCCCCTCAACATGAATAAAATCACTATTAATGCGTTCTCCTCAAAACAATACTACTTACCTTATTTTATTTGGTAACTAGATATGAACCCCTTGACCCAGGTGGCCCCAACTCCCCTTATGGTCAGCCCTCCTGCACTCCCATGACTCCTCCAAAGACATTCAACCCGCTCATTATCCTGCTATTAATGTGTGCTCCAACAATATCCACCCTACCCACTGGAAACATCCTCAATAAAGGGACATCTTAAACTTCTAATGAAACTCCAAAGATTTCTGGATTATTTAAAAAAATCCATAACAAAAGATGGTGACATCCACCCTAACCCAGGCCCCACCACTAACATTGACCCAAACCCTCTGAACACTGCTATAAGTCCAGCAGGCTCCCTATGTATGCTACACCTTAACCTAAGAAGTATTAATAACAAAGTACACAGCTTGCTGACATCATGTGTCTCTCAGAAACTTGGCTCAAACCTAGCACTAAGGATGAGGAAGTCATCCCACCTGGGTATAACATCCTCAGAGCCGACAGAACCACTAAAAAAGGTGGTGGAATAGCAGTCATGTTCAAGAACTCCTTGAATATCATTAGGAATCCACTCCAACCTCCAAAAGTCCATAACCAGGAATTACTTGCCCTGAAGCTATCCCTAAACAACCAAAAAAGTATTAATCTCCTAGTCATATATCTCCTCCAGGCAACAATAACTCTGAGTTGGCTTTCCACCTTCTATCCCCAGGAAGCGATTATTTTAGGAGATGTTAACATCGACTGGTCTCTACTCCTCCCAACACAATCCACTCCCCATTAACTTACATGGATTTTCCCAACTTATTCATTCCCCCAGTAGAATTGGAAATGCCCAAAAAAGGAGAGCATCATAGACTGGATCCTTACTAACAAGAATCCTTCCAACTATACCTCAGGGACCCTCCCTAACGACCTTAGTGACCACCTTATCACTTTTATTATTAAAAACAAATGCACAACTACAAACCCCCCTCTCACCAGATTAGTCAGAAACAGCAAGAATTTTGTTCCTGATCAATTCCTTGCTGACCTCCGTGCTTGTAACTGGTCCATCCTAAAAACTCTACCCTTAGATCAGGTCATACTTTAATGACACCTTCCTTAAAATACTTGACTAAGCGACTCATTAGAACTAAGGAAGGCTAACTAATGATTCTAAAACTAAAATTAAACTCAGAGACCAGGCCTGGAACAAATGGAGAACCACTAAACCCCTCTAGATGCTTAGAAACTCAACCAAAGCTGCCGTTATATCTGACAAAAACAATATTTCTGTCACCTACAAGACAAATATCAAAATAATCCCAAATTCTGGCAGGGTTCAATCACCTCCTCCATCCAGGCAAATCCACTACCCCCACACCAGAATCACTCATGGACAAAAATCCCAGTGAAATAGCTAACACCTTTAATTCCTTTTTACTGAGACCATCCAGTCCCTTGCTAGTCAGCTCACTTCACCCCTGTGGCTCCCACCCCAACTACCTACCCCACTCAAACTACCTTTAATTTAAAACCCACCTCCACCTACTACCTTAAACCAACCACCCTAGCGGCTGACTTTCCAGCCAAATACTTACAAATAGCTTCTGATGCCATAGCCTACCCTGTATCAATCTTAATCAACCGGTCAATTGCTGAAGCCTCTATTCCCTCAATCTGGAAAATCATATCATTCCTCTCCACAAAGGAGGGTTATCCACTGCCACAACAAACTATAGTCCCATAGCCATTCTCTCCCCTATCTAAAATTTTGGACGCTGCATTCACAAGCAACTCATCACCCACCTCACACAAAATAACCTCCTGTCCAACACCCACCACGGCTTCCTCCCCATCATAGCACAACCACGGCTCTCCTCTCCTTTGTTGATTCAATTAACATCAACCGAATAACAAACTAATTTCCTTTTCTAGACCTATGATATGGTCAACCATAACCAGCTGCTCCATACATTGGAAACTTTTAATCTTAGCAAAACTACCATAAATTGGTTTAATGCATACCTCACAGGCAGAAAACAGTGGCAAAACAAGATTTCAGACCTACTCCCCATGAACATCGGTGTCCCCCAAGGATCTATTCTTGGTCCCCTTCTTTTCTCCGTCTTTATCAATGGTCTACACTCTATCCTCCCCAAAGCCACCTGCAAATAATATGCAGATGACTCCACTCTTATCTGCTCGGACGACTCTCTCACCAAACTCCAAGTCACAACCCAAAACTGCTTTTCTATTGTCGAAAAATGGTTCTCAGATCTAAAACTCCTACTTAATCCAACTAAAACCAAATTGCTCCTATTCTACCCCTCCCCAGCGACTTCTTATGGCACAGAACCTCCACATACCCCCACCTTAACCTTCATTGTGTCCTCTAAAAATTTATCCTGTCACCCACACATCCATGTAAACCAGGCCATTAAATCACTTAACAAGAAACTTGGGTCCATGTATAAAATAAAGAATTCTTAACCCCCACACCAAACTAACCATTGCCCTCCCCCACCTCTACCCACACTCCTCTATGCCTCCCCAATATTCTCCTTCCTTCACAAGAAAGAGCTTAATAAACTATCCACTACCTATAACCACATAGCTAGATTCATTACGACTACCCTACTGCATCCATCACTGTCTAAATCTAAAAACACTGGGTTGGCTAGAATTGGCCAGCATTCTTAAATTTAATGAACTTACAGAGGCATTCAAAATCATAAAACACCCTGAAAAACTCCCTCACTGAACAATATACTTACCCCTACTCTAATCTAACATCCCTAAGGTCATCCAAAAGTATTCAAGTATTAACTATTAAATCTACTAACTCGGGGGTGTGATGCTGTCACGCCAATTCCATTGGCAAAAACAACCTTAGACTTATACCCACTCTCCACCAATTCAAAATACAACTTGAACTCTTAAAATCTCAATGGCTATGTGTCCATGCTAATCAGACTAATAGCTCAGGGCTCCCAACTCAACCCGAGGGTCCACTATTAAGCCCTAATTACTCATATTTACTAACTTATATCACTAATTGAAATTTTCTTTTTACCTACTATTATACTTTTGTATTTTTAATGTTGCCTGTCTCAATTTCCTAGCTTATGTCACTATATTTTTATATTTTATATTTTTTATGTACCTCCACTGAAAATGGATATGTATCCAGTTGGACTAACCCGGTCAACAAATGTAAAATAAAATAAAATAAAATAAATAAATAAATAAAATAAGTGTCAGGTGTGCTCCCCCATCCTACGTAGAAATGTAGTAACAGTCAGGTGTGCCCCCCCAATCCTGTGTAGAAATGTAGAAACAGTCAGGTCTGTCCTCCCACAATCCTATGTAGAAATGTAGGAACAGTCAGGTGTGCCCCTTTCCCCAACCCAGCGTAGAACTGTAGTAACAGTCAGGTGTGCTTCCCTCCCACAATCCTGATTAGGAATGTAGAAACAGTCAGGTGTGCTCCCCCCAACCCTACTTAGAAATGTAGTAACAGTCCGGTGTGCCCCTAAAACCTATTTAGAAATGTGTAATAAAAGAAAACAAATGCACCCAAATTACACAGACACTGACTTTAATCGAGTAAAGCAAAAAACAGAGTAAGCGCTTTCACGACCAAAAACTGTTGTTTCATCAAACTCAGAAAAAACACAGCAGCATATATAGTATTACTACTCAGAAAAAACACTGCAACCATATATAGTATTACTACTATATACGGATGCTGTGTTTTTTCTGAGTTTGTTTGATGAAGCAACAGTTTTTGGTCGTAAACGTGCTTACTCTGTTGTTTTATTCGATTAAAGTCAGTGTCTGTGTAAGTCGGGTGCATTTGTTTTTCTTTTATTACACGTTGTTTTTGCACCAAACCTCACCATCAGGTTGTTTTACTTTATTCACTATTTAGAAATGTAGTAATGGTTTGGTGTGCCCCCCCAATCCGATGTACACAAATCGTAACAGTCAGGTGTGCTCCCCACAACAATATGTAGAAATGTAGTAACAAGTATGTGTAGGTATAATACCAGTGGAGAACAGATGCACATAAGTGGCCAAGGTAGCAAGATCGGTTGTAGCATCTGCACATTATGCAGGTATGTGTGTGTTAGGTTGGTGTGTGCTTCATATTGTGTGAGAGTTGTCGGTATGTTTGCATGTTGAGGTAAGACCTGGTGGCCATTGCTCACTACTGCTGATGACAGGGACAAGTCCTCACAACTGCACTGCCAAATACAATACCCCCAGTATAACACAAGCTAGCAGTAAGCCATTGTTAATGTATGGTGGTAATATGTGTCACCATTTGAAAGACTGACATGGCATGGCTTTTGAGCTAGATATACAAGTAGTACACAGGGGAAAGAACCCCAGACATACAGTATATATTGTGTCACTGTGAAATGGACACACCCTTGGAATAGTACATGCAGGTATGAATCACATTATCTGGTCCTGTAGTAGGGGATAACGGTGTTGTCTGCCCAAACACTCACAGATCACAAAGGAGGTAGGACTGATGTATTGGGAAACAGTTGATGTACCTGCAAATGCAAGCATAACTAGAATGCCCAATGCATATCTGTGTGACAGATGCAAGTAATGCCCATAGCACACATGCACCCAGCTCACACAAACACCATCCACAGGTACCTCTCTGTTTGTACCCCTGCTGTGGGGAAATGGTACAATATGACTCCACCTGTATATGACAATAGTGAAAGAGTGCAGCATGCAGTGCAGGTGTCCCATGCAGGTGAGCTGCTAGCTGTAGATAGCACCCTGCCAGCATCCACACCACCTGATCAAGACTGATAGAAGGTATTGGCATGAACACCTAGCACACCTACCCTGTCACCCCAGGGGAATGTACTGTATGGCGGTCTGAGACTGTAGGACTGACAGAATGCAAAGGCCTTCCACATCTGGCCCACATCAACACCTAATGGCCCACAGGCCCTGGCCAAGGGCCTGTGTCTCACACATACTGCCAATGCATGTTATGTCATGGACACCCAAATAACAACACAAAACACTCCACATAAGCCATATGCAAGGCCATGTGGACAAACCACAGTAACATGTCCACCATGTCCCACTGCATGAACTGTGGACCAACACAGCTGTGATGGGGTGATAACCTTAGGGGAATGTATCAGAGAATGTATGCATAATGTAAGGAAGAGGATAGAATAACAGAGGGGGGTGGGAGCGTGGGCAGCATGGAATGTGCAAAGTCCAACACAAAGCTGTGTGCACACACAGTGTTCCCTGGCTGTAAACACATAAATGGGTGGCTACATATCTGCCCATACACCATAATAGGGGTAATATCCTGATTCATGGACTCTGCCTCTGGGTAAACTGTACAGCTGTAAAGTATTGCCATAGAACTATAAGGCCATACTGTCATGTTGATGGATGTACAAGTATGGGATCCTCTGCCAGCACTGTACCAAGGTGCTGAACCGGATATACAGACCCAGCAGCAAGTGTTTGCAGCTCCCCCTCCAGGATGGGATAAACTACCATGAATATGTAGGCATCTGCCCACAATACCGCACACAGCTGCAGTCATCCTTGTCCCCCAAGACATCACTGTGAGCAGGAATGTCCACCTGACAGTACTTGAGGACAGAAAACAACACAGTGCATAACAGTACACATGCCTGATTATCTCTGCTAACAGCAGTACCATGTAGATGAAGCAGCACAGACACAATCACTTACAGTACACACTATCCTCTGCACACTTTTTCCCCATATTGCCAAATGATCGATGGATACCCTGCAGAAACAGTTTGCTACTTGTAGGTGTACAACACAAATGTCTGCACTGAAGTACAAACTACCTGGAATCAATCCACACATTCAATACAGAAGGGCATACTGGGCATGCTCACACACCTAGAGAAATGAAGGCAGTGTCAGACAACAACATACTAAAAGGTCATACTGGGCATGCTCATACACTTAAACAAATGAAGACTATGTCTGCAAACAACAGTGGACCAGACATATCTGGCAGTTGCAGATGTTAGTGCAGATACTCCTCAGTTTGCACCCCTCATGCTTTGTACACACAGTGGATAGGAACACAGACATATATCCAAGGACAACACACTATAATAAGCCAAAAGTAGATGTACATAGATGTGTGGAAGAAAGTGACTGTGGCAAGGAGCCAACCATTATGAGGCCTATCCCACCCAGCACACAGTCAAATGGCTACAACCACATGAGGTTCAGATGTCACTCATTGTAGATACCAGCAACCGGTATATGTCAGCATTACAGATTATGTGGTGAAAGTGCGAGCTGTGCAACATGACTGTACAAGGAAGTAGTCATCTCGCAGCTGTATACACATACCTGTGGAATATAACCCTGTGTGTGCCCGCATGTGGTGTGTCCACCTCTAGATGAATGGGTTATGGCCCATGCACACACAATGCCCTCCCCATAGCCCTACTATGACAAGCCTGCTGAGGTCATCCACTTTGAAATACACCTTTGGGAAAATTGTACCCCAGTTATCACCATGGCATGTCCTATAACTGCATGCTGCTGTAGTGTGATAAACTAGTTAGATAGGAGTTCTAATCTCAGGCATGGCAAGTGTGTGTGTATGTGCGTGTGTGTGTGTGTGTGTGTGTGTGTGTGTGTGTGTGTGTGTGTGTGTGTGTGTGTGTGTGTGTGTGTGTGTGTGTGTGTGTGTGTGTGTGTCAGTGTAGAAAGCAATGCTGTTTTAGGCTAGTCACACTCCCTACAATTCAAATGCCCTACTTTGGCAAGGCTGCTGATGTCATCCAATTTGAAATACACCTTTGGGAAAATTGCAGCCCAGTAATCTCTGTGGTGTCTCCTATAACTGTGTACTACTGTAGTGTGATAAACTAGTTAGGTAGGAGTTCTAATCCTAGACATGGCAACTGTGTGTGTGTCTGTATAGAAAGCAATGTTTTTTAGGCTAGTCACACTCCATACAATTCAAACACCCTACTTTGACAAGGCTGCTGATGTCATCCACCTTGAAATACACCTTTGGGAAAAATGCAGCCCAGTCATCTCCGTGGTGCATCATATAACTGTGTACTGCTGTAGTGTGATAAAAGAGGTAGAAGTTCTAATCCCAAACATGGCAACTGTGTGTGTGTGTGTGTGTGTGTGTGTGTGTGTGTGTGTGTGTGTGTGTGTGTGTGTGTGTGTGTCTGTAGAAAGCAATGCTTTTTAGGCTAGTCACACTCACTACAATTCAAATGCCCTAGTTTGGCAAGGCTGCTGATGTCATCCACCTTGAAATATAACTTTGGGAAAGTTGTAGCCCAGTAATCTCTGTGGCACATTCCATAACTGCATACTGCTTTAGTGTAATAAAGTAGTTAGGTAGAAGTTCTAATCCCAGACATGGCTACTGTTTGTGGGTGTGTGTCTCTGTCTGTGTAGAGAGCAATGATTTTTAGGCTAGTCACATGCAGTACAATTCAAATGCCCTACTTTGACAATGCTGCTGATATCATTTACTGTGAAATACACCTTTTGAAAAGCTGTAGCCCATTAATTTCTGTGGTGTGTCCTATAACTGTGCACTCTATAGTGTGATAAAATAGTTATGCAGGAGTTCTAATCCCAGATTTGGCAACTGTGTGTGTGTCTGTCTGTCTGTGTAGAGAGCAATGTTTTTTAGGCTAGTCACACTCATGACCCTTCAAATGTCCTACTCTGGCAAGGCTGCTGATGTCATTCACTGTGAAATACACATTTGGGGAATAGTTACTCCAGTTATACCTGCGGTGCGTCCTATAACTGCTTCATGCTGTAGTGTGATATAGATCTCTGGTAGGGGTTCTCACTACACACATGGCAGTTGTGGATGTTTTGTGTGTGTTTCTATGTCTGTGTAGGGAGCAATGCATTTTAGGCTAGTCACACTCACTGCAATTCAAATGCCCTACTTTGGCAATCCTGCTGATGTCATTCATTGTGAAATATACCTTTGGGGAAAAATACTCCAGTAATCTCTGTGGTGCGTCCTATAACTGCAGAGTGCTGTAGTGTAATAGTTAGGTAGGAGTTATAATCCCACATATGACAGGGGTGCGTGGGTGTGTGTGTGTCTGTGTTTGTAATCCATATCATGTGTGGAGGTGGATGTGAGTGTGTAACAACTGGATTCATTGTGAAGAGGGTTTTGTAAATTTCTTATATGGTGGCCCTAGTATATATCACAATGTCCACTGTACAGGGATAACAGATGTGAAATAGCCTAGAGGCTGGGGTGCAAATCCATACCCCTAGATGTGACATCAAGGCCAGGTGAACAAATTGAGCAATCCTATTATTACCTAGAGAACACTATCAACCCATCTCTCATACACACACACACACACACACACACACACACACACACACACACACACACACACACACATGCACACACACCTATCCATGAGATACATGAGCTGGCAATTATTACGCACATAGTGGGGTGATACACACAGCTGGGACATCCCCTGCCGTTCTAGCCTTTTGGAGGCACTGCTCCAAGAGGTCCCCCTTACACCACTTCAGGTCGACATAGTGATGCCTTACCTGCTCAGCAGTTTGGGGTATGCCAGTGGCACTGATGAGGTGATGGGTGAGATGGTCTCAGACTTCTGCCTTATATTGGGAACTCTTGTATTGGCCCTGCAGCAGTGTCTGCTCATGGTCTTTGACAAGGAGTCCTGCCATGACTCTGGACTCCTGGATGCATCAGCGCTGCGTTCGAAAGCGCACTCCCTCTTTCCTTGCTGACATGGTGCATGCAAGGGGAAGCTGCAATCAGTTATGAGATGTATTCTCACCTGTTGGTTATAAGTAGGGCCGATTTCTCACAGTTTACCGTGATTGGCCAGTTTTGAAAAGGCTAAGCTATGGGGAAAGCTGCTTACCTAAGGTTGGCATTGTTTAAAGGGGTATACTACTGGGCACAATGAGTTAGCTGGTCTACACATTGCTTGCACCTCCTAAGCTGGCCTGTGCAATGTTTAGCATTGCTTACATTAGACTTTGCATTATATTGTCATTTTGGCATTGATGTCTTATTCATTACATCTTATATATTTCCCTGGTATCCATGATTCCTTTGTATGTGCACTGTATGGGTTCCTTGTGTTTTATTGGGGAATTCAACACTCTATTACAATTACACCTCACTTATGGGCTTACTGCTATACTCCAGTTCGCATATTTATGTTATGTAGTGGGTTATAGAACATATGACTGTATAATGATTCCGTTCACAGGTTCAGTTTGATTTTACTATAGTGAGGACTTGTTTGCTGATACCTCATTCTGCTGTATTGCTGTGATGACTTGGTGGTTAACTACTTTGACTATAGTGTATAGGGTCCTGGGTTCAGGACCTGCAAGACTGTTTATTTTGTTGATGGGCAGAACAAGGGCCATTGGATTCAGAGTGATTAAGGCACTTTTGAGTAGTTGTAAGCGGGTTTGCGTGGGTTTGTGCGAGGGTAATCAATGCTAACCTCCGGTTAAATATGCTTACAGAGTGTTAGCTTCAAAATTGCTTAACCTGTGTGCGCATTGCTTACCCCCACACAAACTGGCTTAAACCCGCTTACTAGTGCTTAAATATGCTTACTACTGCTTATTGGTGCTTACACTTGCTTACTAGTGCTTATTCCCGCTTACAATTGCACTGATTTAGACAGTAATATCTAATGGTTCTTGGGAAGGTGGGGGTTTGGAAGCTGTATGGAGTTATCATTCATTACACATTTTATCTTCCATTTCTATCCAAGATTCCTATGTACTTATACTGTATGGGGCACATGTGCTTATCTAGGGACTTTGCAACATTATGACACCGACACCTCACATGTGCATTTAATGCAGTACACCACTTCACAATTATATGTTATTTAGTAGGTTATACAGCAAAATAATGTTCATAAACTGATTTCACATGGAAAATGGAATGTGCTGCAGTGGGACTTGAACCAGGAATGCCTGCATACAAAGCGAATTCTCTGCCCACTACACTATTGCTATATTGTTTTATTTGCATATATCTTCCATGTTATCCTCTTCAGCCATTTAAGCTGCATTAACCATAGCTAAGCTATGGGCACACCTGCACATCTACGGTTAGCTTTAATCGGATTTTTAATAAAAAAAAAAAAAGGGTGTGTTCATTTTATTTGTATTTGCTTGTTGTTGTACATGAGGGGGAATGTTGGTGGGGATATCCGGACACCTATTAGTGGTCTCGCTCATTTCTTAGACCTTTCTGCTGTTCTTCATTGTGGGGGGGTGTATATTCTGAGAGCTCTGCTCTCAGACACGCCCCCTGCACTCTTACATGCTCCATTTAAGATTAGGAGCTCAGTCAGCGTGTCTCATTAATATGCATGGTGTGCTGCCATCCCACTCCTAAACAGCTGCTTCCATGCAGGACTAAGCTAATCCTGCACAGATGATTAGTAAATCCAGGGGGGGTGTTTATTTTTTTCCATGGTAGCTCTATCTGGATCATCTGCTTCCTGCTCCAACTACCTTCAAATCTGCCTCTTTTGTCCTTCAGCCCACTGGCACCTTTTCATCCTGCATGGATTCTCTCTTCGTTTTATTATTATTTTTTTATTATTATTATCATTCACTGTTTTCTTTGTTTTTCTACTAGTATACATGGTAAAAAGAATGTTATCTACCAGAAAATTTAGTTTATTGCTGCCTTACTGATTCTGAGTTTGTGGAAGCGATTTCTAGCTGTCTATGCATTTTCTTATATCTTTTTGGTCTTACTTATGAAGTGTGTCTTTGACCTTACGCATTCTATTGCTATATTTTATTTATTTATTTATTTATTTATTTTTATTGTTACTATTTATTTATCACTAGATTTTTTCATTGATTTTATTGTACGCATGCTTGAAATTTGAATTCCTTAAGGAAGGCTGGTGTTCAGTTCCTTTTTCCTGGTAGTCTAATAAGTGATTTCATCACCTAAAGGACAATATTTGCTCTCCCTTTGAGAGTTGTTAGCAGTATGGGTTTACCTTAGCTTGTCTGATGTCCTGTTCTGCATTTTTTAAATTTGCTAAAACATTTTACTGCCCTTAACCTATTATAGTGCTTTATTTATGCTTGATTTATATGCGTCAGTCATTTTCAGAAGTCAAGTGGCAGAGAAGAATGAGAGATTGGTTTTCCAGTTTCTGTGAATGATTACTCTTTCTCCCAGGTGCAGCAACCTCAGACTGAGAACACATAAGTAAGTAAAGTATGTGGGAGGCTGTCTGCAATTTAAAAGAGATTACTTTCATTATTTATTTATTTTATTTGCATGAATTTGAATGTTCTGTTGGAGGTAAAAGATTTCATGTCAAAATGTAAGAGAAAGTCATTTCATAGCTTGGTAATTTCAGTCAGACATCTTAAAATCCAGTACTTTTCCTCACAGAACTAAATACATTTTTGCATGAAACAGAATTCTATATTACATGTTTGGACGTGCTTGAATAAGAAGAGGATTGTTGTTTTTTTTACTACTGGTTCATTTATCATTTAAGCTTTGAACAGTAAATTCTATAGTTATAAGAATGCTTTTAGAGATACAAAGCTTTGCCTTGTCAGTAATGTTGTCAGCTATAGTCTAGTATGAATGAGATGATAACCATGTTAAACACAGTCTGAAATATTTAAAAGTTGTTGTAACACAGTGCTGAATACTGTGCTGCATTGTGTAGGGTTGGTCCTGTGGCTATGTTGAATGCTAATGAGGGAGCACACCTACCACAACCATAGTATGGGGGTCAGGGAGTGGGGGCAGACACTAGATAGAAAGAGTAACACATCTGTGATGTCTCTTAACAATAGCCGAATCACAAAGGGGAGTGGGGATCAGGAGAATCACTTGACACCAGACATACAGTCAACACCAGGCACTACTCTACTGTTAAGTGCTACTAAGTGCTATAATGGTACAGACATTACTATAATGCTCTGGGATGGGAGAGGGGGCACTGGCTACCAGGGATTCTACAAATGAACCATTACAGCCCTTAAACTCTTATGATGATGGAGGACAGGGTAACCTTGGGAAAGAGGATACTTTAGAGGGTTATGTATGATGATTGTGATGTGTGTGTGTGTGTGTGTGTGTGTGTGTGTGTGTGTGTGTGTGTGTGTGTGTGTGTGTGTGTGTGTGTGTGTGTGTGTGTGTGTATACTCACGTTTGTGTATGTTTGAATACTTACCTTTCTGTGGGAGAGCGCCTGTGTGGAGAGGGGTGGAACACCAATGCTTACATGAACAGCAGTTAACAACCACAATGTGCAGAGCAGCAATCATCTTTACTTTGTTGTAGTAACTGTGATTGAGAGGCGTGCAGATTAGCTGATAATGAGGTCTTATCTAGTTGCGGCTAATATGTCTCTGAATCACAAATTGTCTCATTGTGGGAAAAGGGTATACCTTACACTAAGCCCTATAACAAATTCACAGGAAGATCTCATCAAAACCTGAACCTCAGAAGTGATTTCTGAGTTCTGAAGATTAATTATATTGAATAGTAATTACTGATAATTATAACATTTCTATAAGAGAAGTGGTTAAGATATGAGAAACACTGAAATATCATGAAGGAATGGAAGAAGGAAAACCAGAAAATGATAACCAAGTATAATTTTCATTAGTTGTTATACTTTATTTCTGTGACTACAAGCAGATGTACAATTCCCATGATAATTGATTTGCTTTTAATATGACATAAATTCAGTCAGTCTGCTGAAGAAGTATCATATCAGTCGAATAAAACATGTTCTGTCTGTTTCCAAATAATAAAATATTTTAAACGTATCTCCTACCACAGTGTTTATTTTCATCTTCCCAATATTAATATGATTATAAAACTAATGATCACATGATGTAATGCAGATTTAACATTACATAAAAAAGCATTCGCAATCTTAGTGTTTCTTCTGTGCACTGCCACCTTGCTGCACTTTGCCTCATGTCAACAGATAGAAAAAAGTACAAAAGAAAGTTGCCTTTAAAGGCAAATGTATGTTCTGTACAGTGTTTTGCATAACTGATACAAATGAATGACTGGCAGTATACATCTCCATACCTCTCAACTTTCCAAATTTTAACAGACTATCCAGATTTGTGCTTCCTATGTTAGCTGTTCCTCATAAAATGTTTGTCGTTGGGGCTTGAAGTCACTAAATAGTGACATACATTTGAGTTTCAGACTTCATATCCTTCATAAAAATGCATGCTAAAATAAATGCTATTATTCTAGCAGCATTCTAAGTTTATAATACATATATTTAAAAACTGTCTCTATTTTTGGGCCTTCATTCCAGCGATAGTTTAGGCTTCATTAATAGTTTTGTGCTAAGAAGTTGAGAGATATGCTTGGATCTTAATAAGGAGATGCAATTTTTTAAACAAAGGTCATGCCCTGATAATTAATTCAACAAACAGCTGATTCACCTCCTATATTCCACCAGTGACTGGAAAACAAAATAAATGAATGGGGAAGAGACATATACACTCATTTCAGCATATTTCTTGCTTACAGGGAGAGAGAGTATGAAATCTGTAGCTGAAAAAACAGACAGTTGTAAAATTGGTTTATCTTCAATATGATTTGCAAAACAATGTTTTGCAAAATATTGGCGGAGGGCCTCTACACCCCTGGAAGCATTAATTACACACCCTGGAGGACATTATTGTGCTTAGACAATGGTGTCTGTAAAATTGTTGTTTTACTTACTTATATATTTTTAAATACTATTTGATTTTTTAATATATTTTTGATGTAAAATAGTTCCTCCACCTAATGTTTCATACTTGCTGTAGTCTATGTTAATGGTGTTGGAGGAAGCATTTTACATCAAGCATATATAAAAAATAATAATAGTGCTTAAAAATAATAAGCAAGTGAAACACATTTTAACATACAGCCCATTCTCTCTCCCATACACACATACACAGCCTATTCTGCTTTCACACACACACACACACACACACACACACACACACACACACACACACACACACACACACACACACACACACACACACACACACAGTTAAAGTCTCCTCTTCTTTCATACCAGATACAGATTTGTTGTATTCAGGACTGTTTGCAAGCTTCTGAGCCCCCAAAGCTTTTCTGTGTTGGAGGGAGGCCTTCTAGCTTATCAGTGGGAGTGGTAAGCTCTAGGCAGCCTATCTGCCAGAAGAGTGGTTTCTGGCCCAGAAACTGTAGTTTATTGGTCATTTGGGCAGTTTTTCCATCTTTTTCAACTTTCTGGTTTAAAAGCCTGCTTTTGCACTTGTTTCCCACCTTCCCTGTAACTAGTTTAGTGCAGATACAGATTTGCTGTATCCTTGACTGTTTGTAAGCTTCTGAGCCCCCAAAGCATTTCTGTGTTGGAGGGAGGCCTTCTAGCTTATCAGTGGGAGTTGTAAGCACTAGGTAGCCTATCTACAACAAGATCCAGATCCAGATTCTTAGTTTATCTTTTAGTTTAGTTTAGCTTATTCATGCTCAGCACTTGTTCAGAACTTGTTGTAAGCACTAAATAAAGTACAAATTACTACAGCACTCAACCTTCCTCATTACCTAGAGGAAAACAGTTTTGTACTTACTTTCCTCACTTGTCTAGAGGAAAATAGTTTTTTATTCAGGCATGTCCAAGGGTCAGCTCCCAGTATTCTTTCCTGTCTATCTGATGAATCTTGGGGCAAAGTAGCAATTGCCTCATGTACACAGAAAACCCTCTCCTCCTACCACCCAACACTACAACCTGTGAGAGATGCACTTATCTAGCCAAACTGGAGGTAAAGCTCTCTCCAACCAAGACTGAACTTGACAGTCAAGAGCCTGCACCGCACCACACTCATAACATAGTCCCACTAAACCTTCACCACCAAAATCCACACATAGAAACACAAAAACATTCACGGAGGCTCTCAATAATAATCTGCTCAAGCAACAGAGACCTCCAAAGCATAAACGCAAGCAACCTCCCCCCACCAACACAACCCAAATGACACATAACCTACAAACTCAGTGTGCCACTCAACCACAGCCCCTAAGGCAAAACAACGTACCCAACACACTAGTCATAGGTGACTCTATAGTCAGGCACACTGATGTCCCACTCACCAGGCTAAACAAGGAAAACATTACTGTCAGCTGCCTGTCAGGTGCCAGTATCCACCACATAACCCATGCACTCAGGTCACTCCACAGCAAGTACAAATATGACT
Organism: Protopterus annectens; assembly: GCF_019279795.1. Classification (NCBI taxonomy): domain Eukaryota; kingdom Metazoa; phylum Chordata; order Ceratodontiformes; family Protopteridae; genus Protopterus; species Protopterus annectens. The sequence goes on from NC_056734.1 coordinate 855,871,312, forward strand.
ATGTGATTGTCCATGTTGGTGTGAATGACCTGAGACGTACCTTCCTGGACTACATGAAAAGAGACATGGAAGAGCTCTCCAATCTTGTAGCCCAGACAGGTATGACCCTAGCCCTGAGTAGCATCCTGCCATCACCCAGAATGATACCGCAGTACAAGGACAAAATGATTGACTTCAACAATTGGCTAAGCTTCTAGTGTCATTCTAAGGGGATCCAGTATCTGTCTGCCTGGGACAACATGGTCGACAGACCACAATGCTTTGCCAGAGATGGCCTGCACGTGTCACCCCTGGGATTCTGGATACTGGCAAAGGCTCTTGCCGCCTCTATAGTGCCTTTTTTAGGCAAGGTTCAAATGACAAATTCACCACCGTAACAGGAACAGGCAAGCAAAAACTGAGGGTAATGCTACTCAGTGCTAGAAGTCTAAATCTCAAAATGTACTCACTCGAAGCACTCCTTAAAATGGAGAACATCGATATCTGTGCAGTGACTGAGACCTGGTTCAAGGGTCCAGAGAGCACCCCTGCATTACCAGGCTATAACTCATACCACACTTTTCAACCATCTAACCCGGACCGGAACACAAAAGGTGGAGGTGTGTCCATATTCAACAAGGATATCCACACCTCCAGGCTAGTTGTTCAGCATAATGCATCTGAGTTTATCCAAGTGAAACTAACTCTGGGCAAAATTGCAATCCAAATTGTAGCTTGCTACAGATCCCCCACCATGCCCCAGGATTCCCACTCATCTTTTCTTAACATACTGTAAAATATTAGGGTTCAACCAAACACCCTAATATTGGGCGATTTCAAGTACCCCACCATTAACTGGGAAAACTACTCATGCACCAACTCCTTCGCTCAGTGCTTTCTGGAATTCATAAATTCCTATGCCCTGGATCAACTTATCCACACCCCCACCAGGGGTAACAATATCCTAGACCTAGTCATTACCAACATGAGTGACTAGTGTTCCACACCTGAAGTCAACTCCTCGTTAGTCAGATCTGACCATAAGCTAATCATCCTAGATATCCACATCCCATCCCCCCCCATTAAGGAAACCATGGTAAAAAATTTCTCCAAAGACAACTTCATGCTTCTTAAGACAGAAGTGGTGAACCTCATGACACACATGCAGATGGACAATACAGTTACGACTGCTGAATCCTATGCAAATGCACTCTATAAGCACTTACATCAGTGCATGGATCATGCTATCCCAAACAGAACCAAGCTGCTATCCTCCAAAAAAAGGAAGCCAATCTGGTGGTCCCCTGCCATAAACAAACTCTAGAACAGAAGGAGGAAACTGTTGCAAAAGAGAGTAAAATCCCATGAGTGGAGGAACTCCCTGGTCAGCCTCAGCAAGAAGCTGAGATCCCTTATAAGATCCTCCAAAGCTAGCTACGAAAACAAGATCACCACTGATTCTAAGGATAACCATAAAGCATTCTATAGCTATGTCAAGAATCTCAATAGCAACAACCAGATCTGCTCTGAGTTACAGCACAATGGCACAAAAATTACAGAACCAACTGATATTGCCAACATCCTGGCAGATAAGTTCAGTGTCGCACCCCCTAAAGGGCCCATATCTTTACAGGAAGAATGCAGAGTCCCTGTAATCACAACTACACAGGTAAAAGCAGCACTCACTAAAGCCAAAAACACAGCATACATGGGATCGGACAACATCCCAGGCTGCATTTTACGCGGATTTCAGAATGAACTGGCTCCCCACCTAAGCACCATTTTCAGTCATAGCCACACATCTGGCTTTGGGCCCACTAAATGGTGCACAGCAACAGTTATCCCACTCCACAAATGGGGAGCCACCACTGATCCTGGTAACTATTGCCCTATTAGTCTGACGAGCCTGGTCTGCAAGGCCATGGAACGTATCAGCATGGAATTCATAAACAAAGACATTGGTAAATTCCAAACTCTGGACCCCATGCAGTTCAGGTTTGTGAAAGGCAGATCATGCCTCCTAAACCTGGTTGACTTCTTTGAGGCAGTCACCAAAGCCGTAGATGAGGGTAAGGTGGTTCACACAGCCTATCTTGACCTTGCCAAGGCTTTCAACACCATCCCCCATTCTGGAATTATAGCTAAACTCACTAAACTAGGTATAAATTCCTATGTCACAAAATGGGTTGCCAACTAGTTCACTGACAGAACCCACAATGTAAAAGTTGCAGACTCCAAATCTTACTTCAAACCAGTGACAAGTGGAGTACCACAGGGTTCAGTCCTGGGATATCTACTGTTTGGTATCTACTTCTCTAAAGCACAGGCTAACACATAAGGCCTCTGGCTAATGAAGTTCACAGATGACTGCAAACTAGGAGCTATGGCCAAGTCCCCAAATGATGTGGACATCCTACAGAAGGGCCTCACTGAGACAGATGCCTGGTGTCAGAGCCATGGCCTCAAGCTCAATGCCAAAAAGTGCATTGTTATACCCTTTGGTAAAAACTCTGTACCCTGGAACTACAACATAGGCAGCAGTCTTTTTAACACCAAATGTGTGATAAGAGACCTTATGACCCAGGTGGACAGTAATCTCTCCATTGATAATCGCATTGCCACAGTAGTCAGGAAATCCTTCTATGTGGCACACCTCATCAAAAAAGGGTTCTCATCCAGGAAAAAATAGGTTATTGTTCCCCTCTACTTGACACTCATTAGACCCATTATAGAGTACAACGCCCCTTTTGGAATGTACCTCACAAGACATCTGCAGCAGCTGGAAATGCCACAGAAGTACCTCACAGAGAGGATTGCTAGCATCAAACAGATGCCCTACACTGACTGTCTCAAAAAACTCCAGCTTTACTCAGTCGCATATCATCTACTCTGAGGTGATAACTACCTAACATATAAAGCTATGTCAAACCCAGAACTGTTGCACGTACTACACCTAAAGAAATCCCAATCCGTCCGAGCTACAACCTCAAGGGTCCTAAACCTTGTCAACACAATAAACAGGACATGCTGAAGGGATAGTTTCCTGTCCCAGAGACTTCCCATACTCTGGAACAAGCTACCCATCTATGTCAAGCAAAGTTCCTCATTAACACTCTTCAAGAAAATTCTTGATGAGTGGATGGGAAATAGGAAATACACCCCGGGGTCACTTCTGTGGCTCTGCTCGATAGGGGCACAGAAAATTAACTTTCTTGGGTTGGAGTAAGCAAGGGAACTTTGTAGGCTAGGCTTACTTAGGCCCTTGGGCCGATAGCCTAGTACCTACCTATGAACATATGAACCTATACACACATTCACTCACACAAGATCAGTCTAAGTCTCTCTGTCTTGATCTCTCTCACACATAGTCTCCTCTGCTTACATATATGCATTCAGTCTGACATCACTCTCGCTTTGTCTCTCATTCTCTGATCTGTCTCTCTCACACACACACACACACATGCACACACGCACACACACACACACACACACACACACACACACACACACACACACACACACACACACACACACACACAAACACAAACTTCCTTTTTTTAGTTGTCTTCTTTTTTTATATTTTATACTCACTAAACAGCAAAAGAGCTGCTTAGTGAATGTAAATAATGGCAGCCATTCCATTTTCTCAGTCTGAGCTCCTCAGCAGCTTGATAAGCTGCCGTGAAGCAGCAGACTTGTTGTTCTCAGCGGGCATTAGTTGTACATTAATACCCTGCTGGAGAGCACTTGTTCTCCAATCAGGGTACTGATGTACAGTTTGCCCATTGTCTAATTGTACATTAATACCCTGCTGGAGAGCACTTGTTCTCCAATCAGGGTACTGATGTACAGTTTGCCCATTGTCTAATTGTACATTAATACCCTGCTGGAGAGCACTTGTTCTCCAATCAGGGTACTGATGTACAGTTTGCCCCATTGTCTAATTGTACATTAATACCCTGCTGGCGAGCACTTGTTCTCCAATCAGGGTGCTGATGTACAGTTTGCCGATTGTCTAATTGTACATTAATACCCTGCTGGAGAGCACTTGTTCTCCAATCAGGGTATTGATGTACAGTTTGCCCATTGTCTAATTGTACATTAATACCCTGCTGGAGAGCACTTGTTCTCCAATCGGGGTACTGATGTACAGTTTGTCCATTGTCTAATTGTACATTAATACCCTGCTGGAGAGCACTTGTTCTCCAATCGGGGTACTGATGTACAGTTTGCCCATTGTCTAATTGTACATTAATACCCTGCTGGAGAGCACTTGTTCTCCAATCAGGGTACTGATGTACAGTTTGCCCATTGTCTAATTGTACATTAATACCCTGCTGGAGAGCACTTGTTCTCCAATCAGGGTACTGATGTACAGTTTGCCCATTGCCTGAATGTACATTAATGCCAGGGTACTAATTAATTTCAATAATTGGCTTAAGTTCTGGTGTCATTCAAAGGGGATCTAATGCCTGTCAGCTTGGGATGATATGCTCGACAAGCCACGATGCTTCGCTAAGGACGGCTTGCACCTGTCACCCCTGGGCTTTCGGATATTGGCAAAGGCTCTTGCTACCCCCATAGTGCCTTTTTTAGGCAAGGCTCAAAAGATAAACCCACCTCCATAGGTATCACAAGGGATAAGAAACTAAGAGTAATGCTACTCAACGCCAGAAGGCTAAACCTCAAGATGCACGCACTCGAAACTCTCCTTAGCATGGAGAACATCGATATCTGTGCAGTAACAGAAACCTGGTTCAGGGCTCCCGAGAGTACCCCAGCACTACCAGGTTATACCTCATACCATGCTTTTCGGCCCCAAAACTTGGACCGAACCACAAAACGAGGGGGAGTATCGATATTCATCAAAGATACCCACACCTCCAGGTTGGTGGCAAAGCACGAAGCATCAGAGACTATCCATGTGCAACTAACAGTGGGTAAAACTGCCTTCCAGTTTATAGCCTGCTACAGACCACCCTCCCAAACCCAGGAACCCCACTCGACCTTCCTGAGAACACTGGAAAATATGAAGGTCTCTCCAAACACCATTTTATTGGGCGACTTCAACTACCCAAACATAGACTGGGAGCATTACTCTAGCTCCAACACCCTAGCCCAAAGGTTCCTAGAATTTATAAACTCAAATGCTATGGAACAACTTGTTACCACTCCCACAAGAGGGGAAAACATACTGGACCTGATCATCACCAACATGGGGACTCTATGCTCCAGACCAGAAGTGTATCCCTCACTGGTAAGATCAGACCATAAACTAATCTCACTGGATATTCACATCCCGACCCCACCCCTGCCCAGAAAACTACAGTGAAAAACTTCTCTAAAGCAAATTTCACACTCCTCAAAACTGAGATGGAATCCTTCAAAGCCCCGGGCCTGTGGATAATACAGCCCAGACCGCAAAATCCTTTATAAATGCATTCTATGAACACCTTCAGGAATGCATGGATCATGCGATCCCAAATAAAACCAAGACCCAATCCTCCAAAGGCAGACGTCCTGTCTGGTGGACCCCAGCCATAAACAAACTATACAATAGAAGGAGGAAGCTACTAAATGATAGAGCAAAATCCCAAAAAGGGAAGGCATCACAGATCAGTATTAGCAAAAAACTACGGGCACACATAAAATTGTCTAAGGCCAGCTTCGAGAGAAAAATTGCACAGGACACTAAGGATAATCACAAGGCTTTCTTTAGTTATGTTAGGAACCTGGATGGTAATTCCCAAATATGCTCAGAATGAGTCCAAAATGACAAAAAATACACCGAACCCACAGACATTGCCAACATCCTAGCTGACAGGTTCAGCAAACTTCTCCCTCCCTCCCCACCAAAGGGCAAATATCTATCCCAGCAGAGTGCTGCCCCCCTGACATCTCAGATGCTCAGGTAAGAGCCGCCCTCTCCAAAACAAAAAACACAGCATCAATGGGACCAGATGGTGTCCCGGCTCGTCCTACATGAACTCCAAGAAGAGCTAAACCCAAACATAAAACTACTGTTCAATCTCAGCCTTACTACAGGATATGTGCCCAAAGAGTGGCGTACAGCAACAGCGGTCCCTCTCCATAAAGGTGGTGCCTCAACGGATGCTGGAAACTATCGCCCCATAAGCCTGACTAGCTTGGTCTGCAAAGCTATGGAAAGGATCATCATGGACCTCATAAATAAAGATATTGGGGACCTACAAACACTGGATCCTACCCAGTTCGGCTTTGTTAAGGGCAGATCCTGCCTCTTAAACCTGGTTGATTTCTTTGAAACAGTCACCAAGGCCATTGACGAGAGGAAGGTGGTCCACACAGCCTACCTGGACCTCGCAAAAGCCTTTGATACAATACCCCACTCGGGCATTATAGATAAGCTCGCCAGCTTAAATATAAACCCCTATGTAACTAGATGGATTGCAAACTGGCTCAAGGACAGAACCCACATGGTTAGAATTGCTGGAGCCATGTCAGACTCCAAACCAGTTACAAGTGGTGTCCCACAAGGCTCAGTCCTGGGACCTCTCTTGTTCGGTATATATTTCTTGGAGGTACAGGCCAACACGGAAGGACTGTGGCTGACCAAGTTTGCAGATGACTGCAAACTGGGCGCCATAATCGACTCTCCAGTCGACACAAGCATCCTCCAAAAGGGCCTCATAGAAACAGACAACTGGTGCCAGAGCCATGGCCTCAAGCTAAATGCCAAAAAGTGTATAGTCATCCCCTTTGGCAAAAACAAAGTGCCCACAAATTAACACATAGGTGGTAATCCATTAAGTACAGAAGAAGTAATTAGGGACCTGGGGACCCAAGTTGATAGCAATCTCTCATTTGACAACCATGTGGCCAAAGTGGTTAGAAAAACATTTTATATAGCCCACCTAATCATGAAGGGATTCACATCTAGATCAGGGGACGTCATCGTGCCTCTTTACTCATCCCTCATCAGGCCCATAATTGAGTACAATGCCACTTTTGGGATGTACCTTACCAAACACCTGCAGCAACTGGAAAGACCCCAAAAGTACCTCACCAAGAGGATCAAAGGGCTCAAACAGATGCCATATGCTGCCCGGTTAAAGAAACTCCAGCTCTACTAAGTGGCATACTGCCTGTTCAGAGGCGATCTGTGCCTGACGTATAAAGCCATGTCCAACCCGGAATTAATGGATATGCTGCACCTCAGAAAATCCAAATCCCATCGAGCTACGTGCTTGAGAGACTTGAACCTCAGCACTGAAATAAATAGGAGATGCGGGAGGGACAGATTCATAACCCAGAGGCTCCCTTCACTCTGGAATAAAATCCCAGTCCAGGTTAGGCAGAGTCCCTCATTGACTCTCTTCAAGAGGAATCTTGATGAGTGGATGGGAGATCGTAGGTTTACCCCGGGTATCACTTCTGTGTCACTGTTAGAAAGAGGCACAGTATACTAACCTCGAAAAAGGGCATAGCAAAATAAATTTAAAATGGGTGCTGAAAGCCAAACACATTCTGGCTAGGCTTATAAATGCCCTAGGGCAGATAGCCTAGTATGAACCTATGAACCTATGAACCTATGTACAGTTTGCCCATTGTCTAATTGTACATTAATACCATGCTGGAGAGCAATTGTTCTCCAATCAGGGTACTGATGTACAGTTTGCCCATTGTCTAATTGTACATTAATACCCTGCTGGAGAGCACTTGCTTGTTCTCCAATCAGAGTACTGATGTACAGTTTGCCCATTGTCTAATTGTACATTAATACCCTGCTGGAGAGCACTTGCGTGTTCTCCAATCAGGGTACTGATGTACAGTTTGCCCATTGTCTAATTGTACATTAATACCCTGCTGGAGAGCACTTGTTCTCCAATCAGGGTACTGATGTACAGTCTGCCCATTGTCTAATTGCACATTAATACCCTGCTGGAAGCACTTGTTCTCCAATCAGGGTACTGATGTACAGTTTGCCCATTGTCTAATTGTACATTAATACCCTGCTGGAGAGCACTTGTTCTCCAATCAGGGTACTGATGTACAGTCTGCCCATTGTCTAATTGCACATTAATACCCTGCTGGAAGCACTTGTTCTCCAATCAGGGTACTGATGTACAGTTTGCCCATTGTCTAATTGTACATTAATACCTTGCTGGAGAGCACTTGTTCTCCAATCTGGGTACTGATGTACAGTTTGCCCATTGTCTAAACATCATCGGCTTTGTTTGCAGGCACAGCAAAAGCAAAAAAGCATGTTGTGATGATTAGAGATATTGAAAAGTTCAAGGATAAGTGACAGGATATGTTTGTAAGGCACGTGAGGTGACATTGGATTATTTGCACTCCTTTCTGTTACTTAACACTATAAGATAGTACTACTGTGTGATCGCAGGTCAGTGTTTTACTTACTAGACTGTAGTATGGTTTGTTTTAATAAAAAATATTATCAATAAGTAAATTATGTTAACAAATGTGACACAACTGATCAAATGTACATTCACATTGCAGACTGAATAATGTACCTTTAAATCATCAGTTTATTATGAAATTATGTTGTTTAGACAGATGTTTCCATGGCAGTCTGGTCATACAAGAATATATGCACATTAATTATTTTACCATCTGGGGGCATTAGCTTTATATATTCAAGATGTATTAAGCATGAAATTTTGAACAGATAGAACTTTAAATAATTAAAAATCAAATCTGACATGCTTTCCTTTCATTAAGACAAACATTTATGAACATTTATGTTAATTTTCATATTGTGTAATACCAAATAATAATAGTTCCAAAAACTAATCAAGCGTATTATGACAGGACATATTATTCCAAGGGCTAAACTGGCTGATTGGACAGATGTAAGCAATAAGACACTACTGAGTTGCAATGACATGTTTTTTCCTTTCTTTTTTATGGTCAGGAGGGTTTATTTGTCCCACAAGTTGCTTGATTTTTCTCACTGTGTAATCGTGTTCAGCACTACAGAATTGTGTACTGCTCTGGTGAAATGTTTAAACAGTTGTACATATTGACTTTTAACAAAACAGATCTTACTTTCTGAACATGCATTTATTTGTAAGAACACTATAACACAATACAAAAATACTGAATTCTTGCTAAGCTAATTGTTTTTTTTAAGTAAACAACATTGTAAAATCTAATGGTAGAATCTGACATTCTCTACTGTCTTAAATAAAGTTATGGTCTAAGACTGAAATTATCCAGCTGTATCAGTGTTTTATGCCTAATAAGAAATAAGCTATAGATACTTAATCATATGAAATGGTTGTAGCCTGACTTTAGTGGTACAAGATTCATTTCCCTCACCCTCCATTTCCTAACTGAGTGACTCTGAGTATGTAACTTAACCAGACACCAGGTCCCATGATGTATCTGGAAAGGGTCCATAAAGATCAGTAGCCTACCCCAGAAAACAAAATACAAATACAGTAAAATAAGTTACTATTTGCAACATGCAGTGTTTTTGTTTTGTAATGCTATTACTGTGGAATACCTGGATTTTTACGGTTTTGTTTGTAGTCACATGGTGCATGTCTCCAGCTGTACCCAAAAGAACCTTAATTTCATTTTCCGTCTCTGCAGGTATCTCTTTGCAGTGAATATCTGCATTCCGCAGTAAATAAATGTGTATCTACTTAGACATAATGGACAGTGTATTGCATGGCACGGTTCGTTTCCTTAAAGAGACTGATGCTGCAGGTCTTTTTTCAGTCTTCTCATTCGCATGTATAAAATAGTTTTATGCTGTATAACTTGTTAAGTGATATGTTTTTGGCGGAGACATAACTTCATTTGGTTTGAAGGCAAAATAATACATACATTTCTGATGTTCTCTTTGGACTAAATAGGTCTACAGCTACTACATGTACGACTTCTCTTATGGCTGCCTTCTTATTTGACTGTAATGATATCCATACAGCTTTTAGAAGCTTGATTATCAATATGAGGTCTTGTATTTAATTTTAGGCTCATAGCTCCATAGGTAAGTACTAGGCAATCAGTCTGTAGAATATTTCAAGCTTAACCAAAAAGTAAAAAAAAATAAAATTTCCCTCTAGCTTCAATGAGGGTAAGACAAGATAGACAGATTAGAATTTGAGGGTGCCAAATCAACTATCCAGGTTTTCCTTGAAGGTGACAAGGGTGCTACTGTGCCTAACATGTAGAGCAAGTTTGCTCCAGAGGTGATGGATACACTGAGACATGAATCTATCACTCCAGTTTGTCTTATGTATCTGCTGGTAAAGGTTTAGTTCCTCTAATTGAATATTTGATATACCATTAGTTCTTGACAGAATAGGAAATCAGATAGGGTCAGATCTTTCATGGCACGAAAGGCTAGACATAGATCTCCATGGAGGAGACTGTAAGAGACTGAGTAGAAAGAAAGGGCTGCCAGTCTCTACAAATAACTAAGATTTTTGAGGACACTGATCTTCTTAGCTATGAATCTCCGAAGTCTCTCAAGTTGTGTGGAATGTTTAGATAAATACATGTCAAAAGGTGCATTATATTCAGTAATATGTCTAATACGATATGAGTAAGGGGGGATTAAGACTTTTCTGGATCAAATGGAGATGACTCTGGAAATTAGATGGGACAGATAAAAGGCTTTCTAAACAACTGAGGAGACATGATGGTCAAACGATAAGAAATTATCAACAAGAGTACCCAGAATCCCTTACAACAGTGTCTGATTGGAGGCAGTGCATCTCCTGTATGATAAGTGGAACTATTTTGTTTACACAGATGAACTATGCTACATTTGTTTACATTTAATTTTAGACCATTGACTTTGCACCAATTGTTAAGATGGTCTAAGCTGTGTTGGAGCAATTGTGAGTCCGTTGAAGATTGAATAACAACACCCACTTTACAGTCATCTGCAAACTTAGTTAACCAAAGGCCAGAAGTCCTGTCCTGAAGGTCTGAGAAATATATGTCAAATAGGATAGGGCCCAAATATGAGTCCTATAGTATACCACTGGTAACTTTGTTGCTTTCAGAAGTGGCACCTGCTATCCTTTGCAGAATATAAGGATTTATATACATATTTACAAATCTCTCAGTAATACCTGCATGGGTAATAGTGACAAATAATAGGTCTAAATATGCTGAATGCTCTGCATAACCACTATCCACTGCCTCTGTTACATTTTCAAAGTAATTACCAAGATTAAAGAGATAGGACTTTCCTTTGACAAGGCCAAATTGATGAGGGTCCAAGGTTAAGAAATTTTCAATGTCCAGATTAATGAGATGTGAGATAATGGTCTCCATAGCTTTACATAGGAGGCTTGTGGGACTAATGGGTCTGTTTTTAACAGATTCCATGGCTGGACCACCCTGGTTGTTTTCCATGCTTCGAGAATGTAATCATTGGAGAGGTGTAGATTCCAGAGATTAAGCAGGGATTGATAAAGGTCATATTTGTCACTGATAATCAGGCCACCTACTATGTTGTCAGGGCCCATAGATGCAGTATTCATAGATTTTGTAAGGGCTGAGAGAACTTGGTCCATAGTAATTCCAGAGTAATTGAAGGGGGTGATGAACCTATGGGATAGCTATAAATGTCAGTGGAATAAAATTAGCACTAAATCTTTTAGCTATTATTTCAGCTATTTCCTTTGAGTCAGAAAATGTAGTACACTCTTTGGTGTTAGCCCTTAACCTCCTGACATGGCTAAACAAAGATTTGCAGTTATGGTTGGTTTTAGTGGTTATTTTAAGTTCATACTCAGCTTTGAGCTTCCTAATGGTTTCCTTACACTCTTTGTGAGTTTGCATAAGTGAGCTGTGAAGGTAGGTTTAATGAGACCTCTTTTAAGCATTAAGCCATTTCTTTCTCTTGTTATATAAATTATTTATATGGGCATTTCACCACTGGGGTTTGTTTTTAAACTTCTCATTATATTTTCTGCAGATAAGGACTGCCTTATCAATACAGCTATACAAGGAGGAGTAGAAGTCAGAGGCATTAGTAGCAGCTTTAGCAACAGGGTCCTCCTACAGTGAAGGATTGCAGCAGAATTTACTTAAGTTATCAAGGAACTGAAGAAAGTTTGCTTTGGCGAGGTCCCTAAACACAGAGTTACTTACAGGGGAAATATCACTAGTCTTAAAAGAATAGGTCACTTAATTATGGTATGATTTAACAAGACATGGTGATATATATGGAGATGTGCAACGATGTGGCCATTGTGCTCAGAAGGAGACAAAGGTGGTGTTCTATAGCTAGCTATAAAGTTGGAATTAATCTTGTTTAAGGTGATTTGGACTTCAAGGAGTTCACATGTTGTATCCCAAGCAATGTGTCATGAGTTGATGAAATGCTTGACAAATACTGATACGCCCCAACAATTGCCTGTGGGTCTGAAGATGTAGTAGTCATTAAAAACAGGGATAAAAGAGGTGCTTTCATTTTTCTGAAACCATGGTTCTGTAACTACACATAAATGAATATGTCCAAATTACAGGAGAGCCTAAAGTTTGGGCATTGAGTGTTAAGACTTCTAACACTGAGTGCATCCACATTAATGCATTCTAAATTAGAATTTTCTAGGTTGGAATGTCCATCAGATGGACTCTGTCTTAAAAGAGGCACTATGGAGACTGCAAAGGCTTTAGCCAGAATGCAAATGCCTTGGTAAGAGAGGTGCAGGCCATCCCTAGCAAAGCAGGAAGATTTGTTAGCTATCTCATCCAAAGCTGACACATACTGGAGCCCCCTAAATGACACCAACTACATAACCAATTATTAAAGCCTATTATCTTGTCTTTGAATCTTGGTGTCATTCTGGGTGATGGCAAAATACCACTCAAGACAGGTGTCTTTCCTGCTACAGAAACGTGCATGACCAGCTGAATCATATCCTTCTGCATGTTCCTTTTGGTAGAGTGTCTAACGTTGTTCACTTCCACATGGACCACTATGAGGTTATAATCCTATTTGTCAGGATGGAGGAACCTAAGACCTTTGTTACATACCAGATCCTGGCTCCAGAAAGGAAGCTAACTGTCAACATATTCCTATCCATCGTGGTGAGCATGGTGTCCATATGTCATACATATCTTAAGAAGTTGTGAAGGGTGAAGATGGCCATGTTGATGTGTATACTAATGTCTGCTGTTTCTTAGTCTTAGCCTGAGACACTTAGGCCATGTCTTTTAATAATTTCAAGTGATTTCAGAGGTAGGCCTCATAATTATTGTTTTTGTTTATGCCTAAATAACAATTAAACATTCTTAGTAGTGGCTGTGACCAACATGAGTATATATTTAAGATACCATGTGGCTCTAACATCTGTCAGATTTCCTAATGCATGCCAAGTGGTTTGTTATCATGTAGATTTTGCAGAGTCTGAAATAGACACTGATGATTCTGGCCACATGCTGCATGAATCTCTTTTCATTTTGCCATCCTCTGACAGTGGATGCTACAATGTATAACAAGTAACTGGAAATAATTTTTTTCATGCTTTATTTCAGAAATTAATCAACTTCAGCTAATTGAAAATCCATTTCAAGGACGTTTGTGAGGAACGTAGTAAGTTTCAATCCATAAATGTGATTTATTATTGCTTCATCAGCAGAATAAGTGAGAAGCAGGACAAGGGACAGTATGGTAACTTTCTGTGTCACAAGGGTGGAATTCCTAAAAAAAAAAAAAAAAAAAGTCATAATACATTTGATCTTTCAAGAGGAAAAAATACAGAATATTCCACTGCTGAGACAAACATTTCAGAGTAATTTGAAGAGAGAGAAAACATTTGATAAATATTAATCAATTGTTTTTCAATGGAACACAGAGTTCTAACAAGCAAAAGACATGAATCAGTCTGAAACAGAATTACATCTGTATCATAAAAGATCAGACATGGTGCATTATTACAGTATCAAATGATGTGTGCAGAATTAATGAAACTATTTTGTTACTATTAAAAGATCACACTGAAGAGTTTTATGTGTGCACAATGGCTTGTGAAGTTGATAAGATAAAACCGTATAAAATGTATTAAAACTAGTTGAGGAGCTCTAGAAAATGTATTTAGTGAGACAGAAGAATATAGAAGTCTCGAACTGTTAAAGTATGTACCTTAAAAAGGAGATCATTCCTTGAAACATGTGGTTGTGTAATCTAAGCAGCTTTCTAGCTGACAAGGAGTGATTGAGGTTTTGAAAGAAAGTTCCAGAAACTTGTCTAGGATGAAAAATAACTTGTTCAGTCCCAAGTAATATGAATGTAAAATCATAACTGGTACAGAAACTACTGTGCTGTTTTAAAGATGTTGTTATCTGTAAGTCCTTGGGGTGTTAAAGGATTTAATAGCATCAGGAAGACTGTTGTTGTAGTCTTCAGAAAAAGAGACTTACCTAACCCTTATTCTAACTATAACACATGAACACTTGCATATTTACACCAACTGCTATAAAACATTATTTATATTTGTTTACCGGTGTAGTGCACTGATCAATACTGACCAATTTCAGGCTCAGTCCGGGTAGAATACAAAGCATTTCACAAAAAAACAATACTGAAATGTAAGTAAATATGTGGAGTTTGAGTAGTTTGTCAAGTTGGGACACTAAATATAGATGAGATCTTTGTTTCTCTTCTCTCAGTTATCTCCTCTATGTCTATACCTGATAGTAACATATGTTATAATTAATTTATTGCTTCACACCTGTATAAATATGTCTTTGTTTTCATTGCCATCTTTTAAAATATGATTTGTAAATAACATTTGTTACCCTTTTTGGAAAATTGCTTCTGCTATTTTTACTGTATAATGTATTGGAGCTTTTCGCCCCGGGCCTCTGCTGAAAAGGGGCTTTACAGCTCAGTCAGACTAACCTGGTCAACAAATGTAAAATAAATAAATAAATAAATAAATGCATAGCCATTTGGCTTTTTCTCCGGTAATACTGCGATGCTCACAAAGAGGTGAGTTTGTAATGAATTGGCATATGCTGCTAGAGATAGTCTGGAGTGTAGAGATGTTTTTCTTGAAGGCAGATGCAAAGACTGGAAACCGATATTCAAACTGAGAAAGGAGAACTCTTTCCGAGTCGCTGCTCTGACAGGATGGAATATAAATGGGGAGAGCTTTTTGCCCAGAAGAG
Source organism: Protopterus annectens (assembly GCF_019279795.1). Classification (NCBI taxonomy): domain Eukaryota; kingdom Metazoa; phylum Chordata; order Ceratodontiformes; family Protopteridae; genus Protopterus; species Protopterus annectens. Next base: position 855,886,432 of record NC_056734.1, read on the forward strand.
GAGAGAGGTTATTTTTTCTCTTACTTCGTCTATGTGGAAATGGAAGTTTAGTGACTGATCAAGTGACAGTCCAAGTATTTCATATTGGAGGTTGTCTCTGCGGGATGGTTGTGTAAGTCAAACCTAGTTAAAGACTCAGGATGATTAGTGAATTTTAACTGGCTTGTTGAAGAAGCAGTTGATCTAGAAAACAAAGAATGCTGAAACAATCTCAGAATCTATTAAGTACTAGAAAAGTGGAAGGACGCTTATTACAAACATTTTTAAACAGACATTCAGTAATGCACATGAACAGAAATTAAATAATATACATTAACAATTGCACATCCAGCCTTGCACATTCTCAAACACCATTTTTCATTTAAATATAAATTTTCCTGTACAATTCTGCTTACCTACATTATATAAAGCTAAATCCAGCCATACGTGATTCACGCAAATTAACATTCATTTAAATTTCCTTGTGCACTGCTTCCCAGATCCAAAACTTTACTCCTTTCTTTAGATGGAAAAGTGTTGGAAAGGTGGTGAATTAGCATAATTACAGGTAAGATTAATATGGGATTGCTTAACACATCTTATTTAAATGAACTGCACTGTCGAAGTGTTCCATTGCACTTTTTGAAATCCGGTAAAATCATGTCTTTGATTAAGGTCCAGGCTATCAACTTTCACTTTGCCACTCTAGGTAGACATGCATCCAAGATAAAACTTGATAAAATAAATTACAATTTTGAGTCATACTTATTCTTAGCCATGAAACAGATACAGCTAACAAGTTAAGAAATGTTTAGAACAGGAGCCCATTATCTTAATAAAAAAATGTTGTTTTAGATCTTTCTATTTATATTTTAAACATATCTATTTCTGTGGTACAGCGGTTAGCATTGCCACCCCACAGCAATAGGTTCTCCAGTTCGATCGTTGGCTGAGGTGCCTTCTGTGCGGAGTCTGCATGTCCTCCCTGTGGTTGCCTGGGCTTCCTCCGGGTGCTCTGGTTACCTCTCACATCCCAAAGACATGCTGTATGTGGATTGGACACTCTAAACTGGCCATAGGTGTGAGTGCATGTATGTGTGTGCCTTCTGTGGAAGGTTGGGAGCCGGGCTGGCAACTCGACACTGTAAAATTCCACTGGCAATCATGAACAGACAGGTGATCTGCTGTGGTGACCCCTAACTGGGAAAAGCCGAAAGAAGAATAAACATATCTATTTATTTATTTTTGGTTTGCTTTTGTTTATCAGGTTTGTCCAACTAGGTTTAGCTAAAAACCCTTTTTCAGCAGAGGCCTGGAGAGAACAGCTCCAACACTTTGCAAACATTTTTAAACAGACATCCAGTAATATACATAAACAGACAGATAATATAAAAACACATTTTCAAATTAAATTGCATTCATATTACAGTATAAAAATACTTATACATTAGTAGATATTGAACATTAAGCATTTAAAAAGCTGTACTAGTGGGTTTGTCAGATCGATAATAGATCATGTGATTAGTGCTTAGAAATTTAAAGAAATGGAGATGAGAGAAGAAGGTAGGTAGGTAGAAAATGTTAATATCATAGTTAAGAGGGTGTCTGTGAAGTAGGTTAAGGGACGCCTATATATAGTTATAATCTGGTTTATATCAGAATTATAGAGGTGGAGAAGGAGCAGTACCACAAAACTATGTATAAAGATGGGAGATGGTTGTAAAACTATTTACAGTAGATAGTGGTGAAGGCTGCTTGTGAGACAGAAGATTCTGAAGGAAGAGAAATGGTCTGACAATATGACAAGCTGAAGATAACAATGACATTTATCCTGCAGATGTGCAGCAGCAGGTCCACTGATCTGATAGGTGAAGGTTTTAGTCATGTTTTAAATAAGTTTGCAATCTGAGTGGATTTCAGTGGCAGTAGGATCCATGCTATAATACTGAAATACCTGCAGTATTAGATGATTTGTGTACACACACACATACACACAAACACACACACACACATGCACACATACACACACACACACACACACACACACACACACACACACACACACACACACACACACACATGCACATACACACATACACACACACACACACACACACACACACACACACACACACACACACACACACACACACACACACACACACACACACACACACAAATGTATATATACATTTTTTCAGTCTCTAGCATGGGACTGATCTTCACCTTCAGGTACATATAGCAGGATTTACATTTCAATCCTATTTCTCGAACATGCATCTCTAAGGCCATATTTTCAGAATTTTAGGGAAAGATTATATTTTCATTCCAATTTACTTGCAGACCAGATATTCTAACAAGTAAATCAAATAATCTGAGAAACTCATGGCTGGAAGAGGGAAGTGAGACAGCCAGAGAGTGTAGTAATCTGGACATTAAGTTTCAGTCATAGTCTTGTAGTCAGGTCTACTTCACATTGTCAAAGGCCGACAATATCGAAGCTGATATTGTTGGCACCAGATGCGAAAGCAAAAAGCATTGAATGTTTAAAAGGAAATCTCCGTAAGGGGAGATTTCCATTTAGTTCAATGTAGTGCGGTCTCAGAGTTGGTATATTTAAGTAGGGGGGTGTGGGGGGCTGTGGGTGCAGGGGGGCTTGCCCCCCTTCTTGCAAAGGTAAGTTTTTTATTTATTTTTGTGTTTAGGCATTTATTTTTTTCTCTTTCAATCATTCAGAATTCGATGATATGGTGTCCACCATATCAGATTTGATTTCTGAAACTTTGATAAGATAATATAGATGCTTGTGCTCTAGGAGTTGAAAAACTCACCTTTAGAATAAATCTGAGATGGCGTGAGGACATCCTTGATGTATTTGTCTCTCAAAAATAAAGAGAGTAGTGTACCAACCATATATATGTCTACAGTGATTTACACCATCTAATATAGTCATCAGTTAATAATGTAAAAGTGCATTTTTGTCTTCAGGAAGTCCCATAAGATTGAATTAAAGTTTTTATTATAGTCAACAGACTGGCAGGTGTAATTTGGTAGTAATGTGCTGATTATTACAAAATGGTCTTGTGTACTCTTCATAAAACCTTGTTGGGTAGCCCATACCAATGTATAAGTAAAATACTCTACCCTTCCTGAAAGGGCTCTATCTTATATCTTGGTCACAGTGCATGGCAGTAAGATGGCTAATAATATTCAGGTTTAGCTGGATCCTTGTCTTTCTAAGTTATAATGGACACTAACAAATAGAATATGACAGCATTACTGAGCATTTGTCATCTTCAAAGAACTTGAAAGCCACATAAGTTATTCTGAAATAACCTAAAGAGGTCAATAAATGACTATCCAGTGCAGGGACTTTATCTATATGAAATTAGAATATAGCTTGGTATATATATTTCAACAAATGTAATGAGTGCTTTGAGGCATTCCCTCTCTGTGTGATAAACAAGAACCTTACTCTTAGTCAGCTAGTGTTTTAACTCAGCAATATGCCTTTTCTCTAGAACCATATAAAGTCATTTTGAAAAAGAGGCCGTACTATTATTGATATCTTCTGGGAAATATGGGAGATAACATAATTATCAGTTAGAAAGTGAAGGCTCTGTGAGCATTTTTTTTTCTTTCAATTTTGCAGGGAGTAGTTTAGGTGATTTTAAATACTCAAAAGTATTCTGCCAGTGCTTGTCATATTGATCATTGCTGCTGTAGTCTTAGCTATACGGGATTATATCCTGCCAAGGATATAACAGCTGGCCAGCTTCCAAACCTCGAGGGGACCTTTCACAGCACAAACTGTCAGGCAGCTCAAGCTGACCTGACTAAAAGAGAAGTCTGGACACCAAGTCCTTCAGTGCTTCCGTGCTGATGAAGAGTATGCTATCTGTAAGGCTTTAGTGGATCAGTCGTTGGCTTGGTGTTGTTCTTTTGCTAGTCAGATAATTTCCCTTGGGGGAAAAAACTTCCATTTTACAAATATTGTTTGTGTTTTATCACTTTCCTCTTGAGGAAAGTTATTTTAAAGCTAGGAGTTTGTGTTTTAGCAGGCAGCCATGAGACTGTGTTGTACTTTTAAAATGAAGCACACTTTCTTCACGTCAGGTTAAAAGTTGTGTAAAGTAAGTTACTGTGTTTTGCTCTGAAAAAGTGACTTGTAAAGACTTGTAGTTTTTACTGCCATTTGCTGCTTGTCTTCCCCGGGAAAGAAGCATCATTTATGACTTGACCATGGAACATAGTACTAGTCCCATGGCTAATCCTTCTCCCAGACACAAAACAAAAAAAGTTAAGCCAAAAGCATTTGTCACTACAGGATGCTAGCGATTTGCTTCAACTGCAGGTGGGTGACTGCTGTGGCCAGTTGTTGTAACTCTGACAATTCATCTTCTATGCCATATCTCTCTGGTGTAGCACCTACAGCCAGTATGAACTGTGGGTTAGCCATGCCCTCTGTGGCTGTTGTGGTCCCTTATGTGCCAAAGAAAGTTACTCTTTTTTTTCCCTTGGTCATGGAAGCAGAAACAGTGAAGCTTTCCCAGTTGTATCAAAATGCTGTGATCGTCCTTGGGAAAGCTCCTTTTGTCATTAGTAGCTCAGTTGCCTCCATTGTTTCTGTAAAAAAGAAACAGAAAACTAAGCATTTGTCTACTCTTCCCCAAATTTACTTAGACAGGTGCAGTTTACTGGGTTTGGCTCAGGGTTTAATTCAGGTTATTGATAATTCTTGCAAAGTAGTTTCTGGTAAAAGAAAGAGGGATACGTATTTTCCTGAACAGATTCAATAATCTTAATCTGAATAGGAAGATGACGGAAAATATACAGGCTTTTTCCCTCAGATTACTGATTTCAAGCTCAGTTTCTGATTCTCCCTAAGGTGGTTTCTTATCTCTGAAACTTTTGCTAGAATGTGCCAGTGTTTTCAGTGGGACAACACTGATGTTTCCCAGTTCGTTAAAAGATACCAAGAGTTTTTACAGAAGTAATTTCCAGAACCTACACCTATTCTTCCAGTTCTGTCTGTTCTAGGGGATAGATGTATTACTGCCTGCAATTTTCCTGATAGTCAGTCAGTTGCCCCTTGAAAGGCAGATAGGTTGTATAAAGTTCCTTAGTGTTTTAAGTTTTTATGCACTATTCCCAAACCTGTTCCAGAAGCTTTGCTTTAGTTGATCCCATTACTGCTAAACACGGAGTTAATTAAAATCCTTCTCTCTCTGATGGAAAATTGTTGATATGTATGGAAAAAAGTGTATACTTCCACAACTTTGATTTTCAGAATTTTGAATTGTCAGATTCATATGTTAAAAGTTTGTTTTGACTAATTATGAAAATATGAGGAATGTTTTATCTGCAGTTTTTCTTGTGAGAAAAATCTGCTTTAAATAATTCAGTTTCTTCTATTGGAAGAGTCACTACTCATTGTATACAGTGTGTATGATTCTGTCAATACTTCTTCTCTGGCCACTGGTACTGTTTTGAGGAAGTTTGTATGGCTGTATTTTTCAGAACATTCCAGATGATGTTAAAAATCAGATTTTAAATGCCCCTTTGCAGAGAGATTTAGTTTTTGGTCCCTCTGCTATGGAGATGATCAACAAGTGTGATGAAAGGGGTAAGCAGATCAAGGGAATCTCTATGATTTTTCAGCCCCCTTTTTCCAAATTTTCTAAGGGATTCTCTAACTTCTCATAAACCTTTGGCAAAAAAGCAGAATAAACAGTGTCAACAAAATACAGATAGACATTCAAGAAGAAATAGCACGGTGGTTCCAAAAATGTCATAGACCTCCCAAAATCAAGGACAGTCCAGCAAGTCTGAATGTTTGTTCAAGAGACCTTGTGACCTCCTCCTACCTGGCCTCTTTTCTCTCCCACAAAGTCTGAATCTCCATTTTTTTTCTCTGGCACCAGATTGTTTCAGACCAATGGGCTCTGAAAATCATTCCTCAATGTTACAGATGGCAGTGGGAGAAAATTCTTCCTTTCCATGGGGTCATTCCTCATCCACCAGATCACACTATTTATTTTCCATTGGTTCTTCATCACATGCTGTCCTGGAGACTGATAAAATAATTTCCTCCTTCTCAGGTGGAGAAGGGTTTTTAATTCAAGGATGTTCTTAGCATCAAAGAAAGAAAATTCTTGGAGGCCGGTTCTGGATCTTTCTTTCCTAAACCTGTTTGTGATAGTGCCCAAATGCAAAATTATGTCACTTTACGACCTGTTACCTCTACTTCCTCTTTCATGTTTCCTGCTAACACTAGAATTAAAAGATGCTTATTATCGCATCCATATTCTTTCAAACTGTAGATGTTTCATAAGGTTTTGTGTGTCTGGATCACAATATCAGATCTATGCCATACCCTTTGGACTGACTATCCAGTGCACCAAGAGTGTTTATAAAATGTCTAGCTCTAGTTATATCCCATTGCAGGCTACAGGGTATCCACAGTTTTCCATGTTCTGACAACTTGCTTATCTGTGGAATCTTTTTCAAAATTTCAGGAATCTCTATCAGATAAGAGATCTGTTACACAAGCTGGGATTCCAAAAGAACATTCAGGATTATGTTCCTGGGAAGGTAACTAGACACCTCAGTTCAAAGAGTTTTTCTTCTGCAGGAAAAAAAAAATAGATCTATATCTAGAATTATTTCTAAGGTTTTCTGCTCAAATGTCCAGTCACTGTGAGGGGAATACCTCAGAAGTTTTTATCATGTTACCCTTGTCAAGATGCCACATGAGAAAGATAGAATGGTATCTGAACCCTCTTTGGTCTCAGCAGTGGCATCCTTTTCTTTTCAAATCCCAGTGATGAGGTTTGTCAGAAGAGAAATCATTTGATAGAGACAACAGAAATCCTTAAATCCAGGTGTCCACTTCTCTTTCCCTGTTCCAAAGCATCAGCTACCAGAGATGCCTAGGACTTTGCTAGGGAGCATTTCATGGGGGATTAAAGTACATGATTTGTCAGGTGCTAAGGACAGATGCAAGCACATCAGTATCAAAGGAATGCCTGCCCTGATCATGACACTCATCTCTTTGAATCACCTTTGGTCCCTGGGACCTCTTCAGGTATTATAGACAATGTCATATTCATGTGGTACATCAACAAGTAGGTGGGAACCAGATTATACACCCTTGGCAGTCTAGTCATGCTAGTTTGGGATATAGCTTCCCAGCACAATCTCAATCTACAGGCATCCTACATTCATTCAGAGAAAAATGCATGGCAGACAAGCTAAGCAGGACCAATGCAGACCCTCATGACTGAGAAGTAGATTTGGGAGGGGGGCTTCCACGATTTGATTAATCTGTGGGGAGTTTCTCATGTAGACCTATTTGCCTCTTCACTGAACGACCAACTTGCAAGATTCTGTTCTAGGAATTAATGCAAAGAAAGCCTGGAAGGCAGATGCTTTTTCTTTTCCTTGAATAGGAATTCTCCTATATGCTTTTACACCCTTTCCACTAATTTCCTGGGTAGATCTGGAGATTCAGACGGAATCCACCAAAATCATTGTAGTGACTCCCTTCTGGCCCAGGCAACCATATTTCTCCCTTCCTTTGGAAATGGACAGAGGCAATTTGGACAAGCTCCCGGACAGACTGGATCTGCATACACAAAAACAAAACTGTTTGATACATTGCAACATCAATCAACTTCAACTGACTGCCTGGATAATAGGGTCTTAATTCCTGTTAGGCACCTTTTTTTAGAGAATATGCAGCAGGTACTAATGAAGGCAAGACAGCCTGCTACTAGAAATCATATATTAGCAAACGAAACAGCAGCATAACTAGCACCCATGCAGGGCTGGCTGTTCCCTGGTTTTACAATATTTGTGAGATTCTATCCTATGACCTTTCTTATTCCTCTGTTAAGGATCATTTATTGGCCATTTCAGCATGTATTTCTTCTTTCAATGCAGTCCCTTGTCAGAATACATTTGAAAGTGGTTGAACACAAGAAGTCTCCAAGGAAAACTGTGGCACCTCCTTGAAATATTAATGTTGTGTTAAAGATGCTGACACTTGCTTCATTTGAGCCAGCTAACCCTGCTAACTTATGTCTCTTAACATGGAAAACAGTTGTACTGATTTCTTTGATCTGTGCAAGAAAAGTACCTGAGGTACAAGCTCTTATGTTGAGTCAGCCCTATCTCATTGCCTGCAAGGAGTGCCTAAAGTAGCATCCAGGTTTACTTTAAGCCAAACTATCCATCTCCCCCTTTTCTTTCCTGAACCTAAAGATAAGGGAGAAAGGATACTCATAACTTGGATGTCCACAGACATCTCAGGTACTATTTTAACAAAACTACTAATTTTTTCAGATCTTTGGAAGAGATGTTTATTTCTTGTGAATGTAAGAAGAAGGGACAACTTGTGTCAAAACTGACTATTTCCAAATGGCTGACTAAGGCTATTACTTTTGTTATACATACCATATAAAATCTCTCCCAGGCAGGGTCAACACCAGCTCTACTAAGGTCTTGGCATCATCTATGGCTTTTTGGACTATGCAGGATTTTAGAAGTATTCTAGAAGATGCTAATTGGTTCTCTGTGCATTCTTTTACAAAGCACTTTAGGCTTGATTCCTACTTTAGCTCCAGATCAGGCTATGCTAGCACCATTCTCCATGAACTCCTGGACTCTTTTCCTTCCACCTGCCAAATATAGCAAGATATGCTAATCTACCCACATAGCTAAGGCTACTGCAACAATGATCAAAATGATGAAAACAGCACAATTGTGTTGTAATTGTTCTATAACAGCAGATGTTCGAATGATCATTGCAGCAGTTGCAGGTCCGTCCCACTATCCCCTTGTGTTTTTTTGTGTGCATTGTATGCCAGGGTGTGGACATTCATTTATTTTTTTGTTGTTCCTACCATTGTCGTTTCAGGTCTTAAACTCCCTCTCTCTATTGGCAGGAAAGCTCTGTAGGACTTGACACCCCTTAAATGTGTGTTTTATTCAACTCAGCTTGAGCTGCCTGACAATCTGGTTGCATGAAAGGTGCCCTAAAGCTTTGGAAGCTGGTCTGCTGCAATATCTTTGGCAGGATATAGCCCCATATAGCTAAGGCTACTGTAGCTGTGACTATTCGAACATCTATTGTTGTGGTAAGTCTACTTACACAACTGTACTATCTTTCCCATCTAGTATGTATAACTAATAACAACTGTAAGAGCCAAAATTTCCTTTTCAGATTATGTATTTGCCAGTAAAAGTACTGTCCTAAGAAGCCACTACAGTTATACTTATTTTCTAATTTACTGACTTTGGTTTCCAACACAGCTATTTTAGTCTAATCCAAGTTTTGTTTCCATTTTATCCTTCAAAAGCAGTGCTGTAGAGGAACACTTTGTTTTTCCCAATAATATGCAAACAAGTATTTCAAGAATTCTCTATACAGTGGACCCATCCATCATTATATCTGCCACATGTGACTAAAATCCATGCAAATAATACGTATGCCATCTGTAATGCTATTTAAAATGTCAGTATAGCTTATCCATAATACTAGAATGGACAAATAAATAAATAAATGCAAATCTCTGATATCTTGGTACTTAATTCATCATTGGTTTAATAGTACTCTTTTGGCTGTTCAGTAAGTTTGTTCCTAATTTTCCTGTGTGAATTTGGTCTAATGAAAACTACAGAACCATATTAAAATCTCATTCAGTTACAGTGGGAAAATGTTGCTTCCTAGCTCATCCAAATTATTTTTACATTCTTGAAAAATATCCAAAGTGCTTGCCATTGGGGCTGTAAAAATTTGAGCAGATCGGAATCCAATATGAGATGTGTATCTTAATGACAAAGCATCCTTCACAATTATCTGAGACTTCTTTCAATTATCACAATTTTAAATTGCACTTAAAAGAGCGATGACCTGATGTCACTGTTGACAACAATGAATGAGCTCCACATCGATGTAAATTTCCTAAGAGAAACCGTTTTTTAGTTTTCTGCAAAAAAAAAAAAAGTATACATATTTTTAAATTCCTAATTTTTCCAAAAATAGGAGCTGTTTTATTGGAAAGGTAATCACTCATACTCCATGTAATAAACTCCAGAGGCCAGTTAGGACATTCAGCAGACTGCCCACAATTTCCCCATGGAACAAAATGTCAATGCTTGCATTATTATAATTCTCAGCAGCAGCAGCCATAGAGTGAAACAGTAAAGTTCAAAAAATACAAGTTGTGTTCTTTTTTGTTTTACTTGCAGAGTCAATTATTGTGATTACTTTTTTAATATTATTATTAGTATTTCTGTTTAAGATAAGGACAGTTTGAGTCTTGATATTAATAATGCTTTTGACTCTGCAAACTGGAGGCATCTTTTGCGGGTTTTAGAAGAATATAATTTCTCAAGTAACTTCACACATCTCAGCAGTTGGGAGGGTGACCTAATGGTTTAGGTGTTTGCCTTACAAACACAAGGTGCAGGGTTTGAGTCTTACAAGGGATAATTGACTAAGCTTAAAATGGCTCACAAGGGCAGTTAGCTTAGTATTAATCTTCTTTACAATGATTGTTTTGCATATGTTAAAATAGGTATTTTTACTTCTGATTCTATACAAATTTTGAAAGAACCAAACAAGGATGTCCTCATTCACCTCTGCATTACCCTAATTTTGGAACCATTTAATAATTTTTTCTGATCAAATATAGATATAAAAGATATAAACATTAATGATAATTTAAACTCTAAAATTCATCTGTGTGTGGATGACATCCTGCTGATATTAAATGTCAATGATAATTCTCTATCTGCAGTTTCTTTAGCAATCGATTCATTTAAAAAATCTGGTTTAACATTTAATGAAGACAAACAAATCCTACCTATAAATACAAATAAGAATAGAATCAAAAATAAATTCATTAAATATATTGTCAAAGAGAAGAAAATTATTTATTTGGGAATAATTATAACTGATATCATTAAATATATAACAAAGTCATAATTATACTAACAGTATAAACAATATAAAGAATCTAATAGAAAAATGGAATAACATTTCTTTCATGATGGAAGAGAGGTTATGTATAATCAAAATGATTATCTTACAACAAATAGTATATATTATGCAATTACTATCATTACCCCCCCACACACACACAAAAATTGTATTAAATAATTTAACACTTCAATTTTGAGATTTCTGTTATCCCAATAAACCATGAATTGCTTTAAACCATCATAAGAGAGACTGGGCAACAGGAGGGATACGGCTACCAGATCTAGAATTATATCCATTATCATCAGTTATAAAAACAATATATCTTTGGATTAATAACACTTGCACAACTAGGTGGGAAGAGTTTTTTTAGGAAATCTTTTTATAAACTCTAAACATAATAGACATTCTAATAAATATATCATTCCAACTAACAGTCTGCACTGGTTATTAAAGGATTTTCTTATAGGAACAAGTCACCAAACAAGTGACTCCTATTTCATTTCTACTATATTAAACACTTTTAAAAATTTTATATATAAAAACCTGGCATATAAAGCATGGATCCTCCTTATATTTCCTATGGCATATACCCAAAATAACATCTCCATTTCAAAATTAGAAACAATGATTACATTTAAAGAAAAAAATCTGCTATATTGGTTTCAATTAATGAAAGATGAAAATATACATTCTTTTGATTATATTAAGAGCAAATATAAGTTAGATAACAACATGTGGCTAGATGTACAATCCTGCACACAACACGTAGAAGGGGAAATTAAGTTAATGCAACCAAGAATAAGACATTATATCCCAAAATTAATTAAACATCTAATATTCTTAATGCAACAAAACACACTGAGATAGGGTCTCTTATCTAAATTATATAGAATTGTGAGGAGAGAAACAAAAACTTACAATGACAATCACTGGATCTATTTTACCCAAATTAATAATAGACATCTGAGTGAAGAAGATAAACAATTAATTCCAATATCTTCTAAACATGCTTCTTCATCTCTTAGATGGAATCTCGTTACTTAGAAATTTTTGCATAGATCTTTCTTCATGCCACATAAAATGTTCAAGCAAAAACAAGTTTGTTGGAGATGTAAACAAGAACTTAAAGCAGATTGGCAACACATGTTTTCTGACTGTACTGTCTTAACACCTTATTGGAATACCATTAATCTCTTTTTACAGGCTTTTTTTGTAGAAACATTTGTTTTATCTAAATCACTAATCCTTTTTAACATTCCTATTCCTATATGTGTTAAAAATGAAATATCATATTTTGTGGTCTATACTATCTATACTGAGAAAAGATATGACTCAGAATTTGAAGAATGAATCTACATCCTCCTTCAAAGAACTTGTAAATATTGCAACTGAAATCTGTCATGTGGAAATTATTATGAGTAAGTCAAGAACAACCAGGATTATCTGTTGCTATAATGCATGGACAAAACTTAGAGATCTGCTTGAGAAGCAAAGATAACTGCATTTTAGATTTAATGTAATGTATAATAACTTGGATGACTTGATGGTTAATGGGAACTCCTATAGATAGTTGTTTTTTTATTTTGTGTGTGAGGCTCATTATATATATTTTTTTCATTTATTATGTTCACAAATGTCTGACTGTAAATATCGTTGTGATTATTTTACAAATTGAAAATCCAATATACACTTAAAAATATAAGTTGGTAGCCTACACTCATGTTTGGAGGGCCATGGATAAGAAGGATGTGTTCCAGGTCATGAGTGGGAGTAATCTGCAAACTTATCAAAACTGCTTAACTCCCAGACTAGGCATAGTGTTTATAGAAGCAGAATGCTCATTACAGCCTTGCAGAAATGCAAAAAACAAAGCATTTCCTTTCACTACCTTAAAAATATGCCTTAAACATAGTACTGAATAGATGCTATTGTTTGTATGCCTGCATTAACAGACTTGAATTAATAAAACCTTTAGTTAAGTAGTAGGAAAAGTCATGAAACCCTCCTTAGTACATTGTCAGTCCACCACATCATAAATGCAGCAATTCCTCCTTTCCAGATATCACCAGGTAGTCTTTTTTTTTTTTTTTTTTTTTTAAGTAACCTAATCAGTGAAGCCACCTGCAGAGCACACTGCAAATATGGCACTGGGAATATAATGTCACTGAGGACCTAGTAGCGATAAGATTTAAGCCAATTAATACACTACAACAGAGCATTTACATGACTGCACATTGAAAAAGATAATAATAGTTTATATTGACCCTAAAAACCCCTGGGATTCCTTAATAATCATGTAAGCTTTGCTGAAGTAAACAAGATTATAGTGCATTAGTGCAATGAGCAGCAGCCCACATTGAAAATGCAAGCTGCTCATTATGGGCTTACACCTTTCTGAACACCACTTAATGGCTAGCAGCAGTGTTGATGACCATAAAACAGTGTGGGGAGCACAAGCACACAGTGTAAACAAAACTACTTGCCTGTAGGCAAGAGTAGATGCATGCATACATGGACAGCTTATATGAAATAAAGGCAAGTGACTTGTACACATGTAAATATAGGGGACCTGAAAATGGGCTAAGTTACACAGAATGCATTCTTAGCAGTGCATGGATAATTACAGGGGGAAGATAATTGGAAAAATGTTAATGAATTAAAATGTGGTGATGTCTCAAATAAACATTTTCAACAGAAAGATGGAAATAATAAATTATCCTGTTTCCAGTAATTTACCCATGTACATAACTTAAAAATGGACATGCTAATAGTGTATGTGAGAGAGACACAATGCAACATTGTAATAAAAAGGAGTAAATGTGATATTAATGTTGATAACATGCCAAGTTGAGAAAATGCTTATCAAGGACAATGGATGCATTAGGTACTATTTGCATACAGTGCATTTATTGAATATGACATATATATACAGGGAATGTAGTGTGAAAACTGACTGAAGTGCTATATCCTCCACTTTGCCCACTATAATTAATGCACGAGCTGTACAGCACGTTATAAAAATTGTTGTCAGTGGATAACTATAGATGGGGGGTATATTACACTGACATATGTCTTAGACAAGCATGTGTTTTAAATACATGTGCATCATATATGATAATCAAAATACACAAGTGACAAATGACAACACAGATCTGATGACAATGAAGTAGTTCACAGTCGCCATTTGTAAATGGAATACATCTAATACAGGACTATACTGGGCATGCTTACATGGCATAACAAAAAACATTAGTAGTAAAGAAACAAAGTCCAAACCACCACACTGGTAATAAAATCGATTTATTTTACTTCCAACCACAACAGATGAGCGCTTTTGTCTAATAGATAGACTTCATCAGATCTGATGAAGTCTATCTATTAGACAAAAGTGCTCATCTGTTGTGGTTGGAAGTAAAAAAAATCGATTTTATTACCAGTGTGGTGGTTTGGACTTTGTTTCTTTACTACTTGGTTTGGTATCAGTTCCATAACAAAAAACATTGCCATAACAGCAAGTAAGGAACACAAACATTCAAAAACGTGTCTGAGCACAGGCCAAATCACACTTTATGATGATCGGGCATCATGCCATAGAAGAACAAATGTTATGTTATGTTATGTACTTATGTCCTATAAAACTGTACAGTGTTTAGAAAACAACTACAGTAATACATAAACGTTTAGAGGAATACATGTATTATTTGGAAATTAAGTAATGATTGTGAGCAATCAATGACATACTTAGCATTTGCATCTTGCCGGACTCAAATACATGCCAGGACAAATATCAGAAAGATGGGCATCAATCAGTAATGCTACTCAAATAGGCATACTATGTGTGTCACAATTATACCTCTCAACTGTACAGATTTTTACAGAATGTCCAGATTTCTGTTTCATATTTTTGGTCCATTTTTCATAACACTCTGATTTTCTGGTAAAACATTGCCAAGTAATTAAAGACTGAAATCAGAAAATAACGACAGACATTTGAGTTTCATATTTCATACCTTTCAGAAAATTCATGCTAACACAAAATCTATTATTTTATCAAATTTCTAAGTTTGTAAGAGCAAAATTTAAAAATTGTCCCTATTTTTGGGCCTTTTTCACCCAATTATTTATAGTTTTGTCCAGATTTCTTGCCCTAAGAGGTTGAGAGGTATGGTCAAGATGAACTCACCTGAAGATTCTACAACACTTCTGTGTTGTAATGGGTATGGATTGCCTACCACGGAGGCTGATGTCTTAAATTGTTATCCTCTAACTGTACAATAAATACTTCCCTTGTTTCAGCCACTCCTCTCTGACAGTTATATGACAGACCCATGCTACCATTCTATGGAGCTGAGTATTGGCTATGTCTGTCTCATGACATAACAAAGGGACTTGTCACAAAGAAATAAAATTAGTGCGTGAAGTAATAAGGGACATTTGACGATAATACTGTATGTACAATGATATTTTTGTCAGAATGATGACAGGGTAGTGAATATACTAATTTTCACACAACTGTGAGCATTGCAATATCAAACAATTCTGGACCAAAGAAGCAGTACCTGTTGTTTAATCTAACAACATTGTCCAGGATTTGAAATATACCGTGTCAATGTAGATATGCTACAAAAGTCATTGCATATGACACAGGAGCACTTACATACTGAATAACTGTTTGACTGCCAGAATATTATAGTTATAAAATGCCTTATTATTTCTTCTCAAAAGAAAAAAATTGAGAATAATAACTTAAAGAATTGTTGTCTGTGTAATGTCAGTACATTTGAAGAATGGTGTGCTAGGCTGGAGTTAAACAGCAAGCTATGTAAGTTCACTGACTACAAACATGAATCCCAATCATCGCATTGGAAGTCTTAAGAAAGCTTTGAGACTCTAGCTATGTGGAGTCATTACATCGTATGATTAGTTGCAACTTGTATGAGTTAAAAAGGCTGGGGACGGTTTTTCCCACTGTAATTGCACGCATTATATATAACATTTGTGGATATCATTCATGCATAACAGCATTAGGACATGCAATGCCTACAACTTATCTAATGTTGGTTTTGAACATCTGAGTATGTGATGACAAAAGTTATATGATATTGGGAAGAATGTGCCACAGTGCCACTGGTGCTACAAGTGTGAGATATTTTGGTCATTAAAGCCGTGACTTTATATTATTGCTACAAGGGATATGTGTGCATATAATTTCTGTAAAATATGGTTGTGATATGTGTGCTTCTCCCATAACATTTTTTGTTTCTAGGCATTCCCAGATACCTGATGCTTAATACAGTCACCACTGTGACCGGAGAATGGCAATCAGGTACAATGTGTGGATTGTCATGGATTTAAACACATACCTAACTAAGGCAGCAGCATACAGAACATAGTCTCATGTCCTTACACCAGAGAAATGCCTTAGTAGTTCTCATGGGAAAGCCAATTGTCATTCCATGGCATAATCATTATCCAATAAAGCATTTCTGTGTGAAAAATGGATGGAAATCATTATAATAGGAATCCCCAGCCATGCATGTACACAGCAGATAGCTGATGGTCAACACAGTTAATTACGTGCACATTCACTAATATACTGATTATAAGTAAATTTAAAAAGTAATGTCTGGATTTGGACAGACTACCTAAGATCACAAGTTAAACAATATTGCTTGAATTGCACATTCCTTGTGAAATGTTCTTTTACAGCTGTAAGAATGGACCTTTGAATGGATGACATCACTATTCTTTCATATGTTGATGTTCTTCTACAAAAAAGTGGTTGAAGAACACAGTAACATTACACAGTTACACATACTACATGCATTAAAAGCCTTCTCTATACAGTATAACAGCCAAACACCCATGGAGAGTAGTCACACATTGCTAGATTCAGATCTCCTCCCTCTGTAATTATGTTGTACAGAGATTACAATATCAACAGCTAACACTGCAGAGTAACTCATATAACCAGTTTGATTAGGTTCATTTTTAACAGCATGAAGTAAGCAATGTGTTTTCAAAACTGCTTATTGCCTGGGGGTAATACAAATCTATAGAGTAATCTTCTGCCAGTTAAAATACATGTAAGGGGGAAGTTTACATAATGGGTATTGCCATGGACACAGTTGTACATGAGAGTATACACACTCACATTAGTCACCCCATGTTGGATTCAAGCTCTGTATCTATCTATCTATGTTCACAATTTATAAAACATGTTTTTTTTTATGGCTGGAGGTTGATATAGCATGTTTGTTTGGGAAGCTATAAAGCAGCCATGGTGGTGCAGCGGTTAGCATTGCCACCTCACAGCAAGAGGTTTTGTGGTTCAATTCTCGGCTGGGGTGCCTTCTGTGCAGAGTCTGCATGTCCTCCCTGTAGTTACATGGGTTTCTCCTGGGTGCTCTGGTTTCCTCCCACATCCCAAAGACATGCAGTAGGTGGATTGGAAACTCTAAATTGGCCCTAGGTGTGAGTGTTTGCATATGTGTGCCTTCTGTGGAAGGTTGGGTGCTGGCCTGGCAACTCAACACCGTAAAACTCCACTAACAAGCATGAGTGGACAGATGATCCACTGTGGTGACCCCTAACCGGGAAAAGCTGAAAGAAGAAGAAGAAGTTTGGGAAGCTATAATGTACCTGACCTTACAGCCAAACACACAAGTTTCCCATTATGGAATTTGAACCTCCTAGTTATTTAGTTACACAATTTCCAGAACACAGTATTAGTTGCAAGCAAGACAGAAGACATCTGTCTTTAAAACGGAAAGAGTGTTTTGTCAGGATGATCTCATAAGTGTGTTGCAGAAAGGCTGTTTTTCTTAAATGTGGGATAAAGTGCAGTGGCAGCTGTGTCCAAAGTCAAATGTATTCTCCTCAGTGGAAGTGGACACAGCACATTTGACAGTCAGGCTTTACTTACCTGTCATTTCTGACCATATGCATTGCGTGTAATTCTATTTTATTTTTATTAGATTAAACCTGTGGAAAAAAGGGTGGATTGGACAGTCGTGAAAATGGGGGTGGTAAGCAGAAAGTATGACACAGGGGAAAAAATAAAGGAATTTGCAGGAGAGTGGTGGGAGAACACCATAGCTATCTACTTCTTCACAACATAAATGTAGTATTGTATACACTTTCATTTCTTTGGAGACTCACCACACCAGGATGGATGACAACAACAGAATAATGTTGTATAGCAAATTTGAATAAATCAAGTGTGTCAGGTGAAGTGGAGAGCTTGTAATGGGCATATTATTATTATTATTATTATTATTATTATTATTATTATTATTTTGTGGGGCAAGTATCCATTTTTTTGGAGAAATAAGAATGTTGGTGAAGGTTTTCGGAATGAGACAGTATCAGGTACATAGGCTAGGTTATGTAACAGGTGCAAACATGTAAGGAATACAAGACAGATGGGGGAGGTGATGGACACACACAGTTGGGGACACTGTATCTGGGATAGGTGGGGGACCTCTGAGGCACATCCATACCCAGCTTGACAACAGTGAGAATCTAGTCCTCATGTCATCAGTGTCTCCTCTGTCAGCTGTCTATGCCACTGCTGAATGCTGTATCATTTTTGCAATATGATGCAGGACCTTTTCAGCCTTCTAATTTGGGCATCAAGACCACTCTCCATAATATCCTCCATGAGCCTGTCAGCTTCTGATAGGTGACCAAGTCACCACCTTCACTACTACTGGTCCCAGAGGGTACCACTGTAACAACATCCAGGGCAGAGCTACCTAATGCAGGTTGAGCAGGTAGGTAGGAGTTGTGAAAGCAACACTGACAGGATGAGACCTAGATGTGCTGTATGGGTCTAGGACATTTCACCAAAAGCACATTTCACCTAAACTTAAATTGGTGTGCACTTTTTACTGAAAGCTCAATTCACCTAAAACACAATTCACCAAAACACATTTCACCAAACATTGTAAATGGCCTTGTCCCCACTGTAGTGCGACTTTGGAGTTAGGATATATAGTAGGGGGGGTGGGGGTGTAGCCCCTCACATATGTTAAATATTTTCAACTATATACATGGATACTTGCAATTTCATTATATTACTCTTTTCCAAACATGATATCTGCTTAAAATATGTGAGGGGCTACACCCCTCAATCTGGGGGGAAGTGCCCCCCCCCCACATCACCATACTATATATACTAACTTCAGGGTCACACTACAGTGGGGACAAGGCCATCTCAAACTTTAGGTGAAATGTGTTTTGGTGAATTGAGTTTTAGGTGAATTGTGCTTTCAGTGATTTGTGTTCAGTCATTTGTGTTTAGGTGAAATGTGCTTTCGGTGAAATGTCCTAGACCCATATATATATATATATATATATATATATATATATATATATGTACAGATATAGATACGGATATATGAAAAAAGGAGAAATAGCATGGGGAAGAGAAAAAAAAAGAGAGAATTAGATCAATGGCCTGTAACATTACTTATTTTAATGCATAAAACAATATAAGAAACACATAAGTACATCTTATTCATATCCAGATATGATGGGAAGGCATTAATGCATTATAAAATCAATCACAATGGCATGTCAAGACTGTGTCATAACAGATAACTGCTTTCAAAGGTAATACTTGCATTCGCTAAAATGTAATTGCTAATGTCATGCATTATTTCAGACAGTATTGTCTAAATAATATCCTGAAAAAAATTGAATGCATGCTTCAGAGCATTGAACCCACACACAATTAAACTGAGGTACTGATTGCTTAATGCAATAACCAGGAGCTATTGGAGCATACATGTAATTGCGATATAAAATTTAAGGTATGCTTGCTCAAGATGATGGTGATGGACTGAGAATATTTCTGTGCCTTGCATTCAGAACAGATGCATACTTACCCCATGTTTCTCTGAGGAGAGTTAGTCTCCCCTGATGCATCTCACAGTCTTCTGCAATCTCTGCTACAGCTGTACAGTAGAAAAAGAAAAATAATATATATGAAAGCATAATGAATAACTAGGTTGGCTGTCTGTCTAATTAATGCCATATCATAGACAGGTAATGGGTCAGTATACTTACACAACTAAGGGTGTTTGCAGTCTTAAATTCATCCACCCATTGGCTAAGGAGGTTCCTCTTGTACCTCTTCATGCCACTGTAGTGGTGATGACATTGAATCCTAGTGTGTGGGATGCCAGGGGCACTAACGACAGCCTTGGCCAAGCTATTTCCAAGCCTCAGCCTTATCTTGAGAACCAGTATATTTCCTTGCAGTAGCGTCCAGCTGTAGCTCTTCAAGAGGAGTGCCACAAAAGTCCTGGACTTCTCAGAACCCCATCTTTGTGCTCTTAACAAAGCATAATTTCTACCATTGTCAGACATGTCTGCAGAAGTCAAGCTAGAAATATTGGCCAGAACTGGCACCTAATTCAAATCTTGCATGTAACAAGTTGTGCAAAAGGATGCACAGCCTTGCCAACTGCATATGCACAATTGGAAGAATAGCAGTGTGTTGCTAGGCACATTGGCACTGAGTGGATCAAGAAGCACAGAAGATGTTAAAAGTGGCAGTGAAATTTGGCCATGTGAGATCCTCAAACTATTTAGACGTGTTCCAATGTTAAACACTAATATGCTTTATGGTGCTGGTTATAATCATAGTCAGTTGGAAGAAAATGGTATGACTTGTGAAATTTGAAAAAAAAAGATAAAATATTAACTGATGCTCATTAACTGTCACTACCACAGGGGAACTGACTTGTTTGCTGAATATGTGTCCCTGACAGGTATCCCCCTAGCCTTAAGCAGCATTCGACCATCACCCAGAATGATGCTTCAATACAAACAGAAAATGATTGACTTTAACAATTGACTTAGTTTTGGTATCATTCCAATGGGATCCAGTACCTGATAGCCTGGGAACACAGATCGACAGCCCATGATGCTTTGCCACAGATGGCCTGCATCTGCCTTCCTTGGGCTTCAGGCTTCTAGCAAAGGCTGTTTTCTTCTCCATAGTGCCTATTTTAGGCAATGCCATGAGATCAAAACTACCAACATGAACATTTCATCAAAAAGCAAATTAAAGGTCATGCTGCTATATGTTAGGAGTCTAAACAGGAAACTACATTCATTGCAAGCATTCTAAACCCTGGAAGATGCTGACATTTGTGCAGTCACAGAAATCTGCTTCAAAGCTGCGGAGAGCAACCCAGCCATATCAGGTTGCTCATCCTATCAAACATTCAGACCCCAAACCATGGGCAGCAAAGTAAAAGGAGATGGAGTTGCAATACATATTAAAGATATACACACCTCCAGGCTGGTCAAACAGTATGACACACAGGAGACACTCCAGGTGCAGTTAACCATTGACAAGACCCTTATTCAAATCATAGCTAGCTACAGGCTCCCATCTTTGACTCAAAATGCTTAGTCTACCTATCTGGACCTCTTTGAATCTATCAAGATTCAACCCTTTACCGTGATCCTGGGTGAGTTTAACTATCCAACCATAGACTGGAAGAACTACTCATGCCAAAACACAAATGCCCAGAGATTCCTTGATTTTGTCAATGCAAATGCCTTGGGCCAGTTTGTCAACACCCCCCCACAAGAGGTAATAATATATTTGACTTCATATTAACCAACATGAGAACCACTGCAGCATCCTTATGGTGTCATCCTCATTGGTAAGATCTGACCACAAAGTGGCCACTTTGGAAGTCACCATCTCCCCCGAACACACCCAAGCAAGGGTCAAACAAAAAAACTTCTCCAAAGGTGATTACAACCTCCTAAAGGAACAGTTTCACAGCCACCTCCCCCTCCATACGAATTGGCAGATATGTCCAAACCTACACTAAAGTTCTGTACGAGCATGTATATAGCTGCATGGACTCAGGAATACCCGACAGGAGAAAATCCTCCTCCTTAAGGAACAGTAAACCTGTCTGGTGAACATCTGCAAAAAATAAACTCTATAATCAAAGGAAAAAAAATACTGTCCAGGACCAAGAAGGAGCAGGTGCCTAATTGAAAACAATCTCTCCTTAGCCTGAACAAGCAAATAAGAGCACTAGTGAAATCCTCCAAAGCAAACTTCCAGTCCAAACTGGTCACAGCTACTAAAGGCAGTCATAAGGCCTTCTTCACATATGTCAGCAGTCTCAAAGGAAGCACTCAACACCGCATACCCAAACACCATAAATATAGCCAACCTGCTGGCAGACAGGTTCAGTGAAAACTTCACTCCTTTGTCCCCCGATCAGTAAATCAGGGCATCCCCAGCACCTGCTCCACTCCTCTTATCTCTAGCGAGCAAGTCATCACTGCCCTTTCAAAGGAAAAACATTCAGACTCCATGGGACCAAATGACATCCCAGGCTGCATCCTACATGAACTCAAGCAGGAACTTGCAGCACCATTAGGCACCCTGTTCAACCAAAGCCTGAGTACCAGCTTCATCCCAGCTGAGTGGAGGACAGCTACTGTCATCTCTTTGCACAAAGGTGGAGCGTCCACTGATCCATGAAATTATAGACCCATCTGCCTAACTAGCCTGATCTGCAAGGCCCTGGAAAGGATTATCATGGACCTCATTAACAAGAACACTGGCTACCTCCAAATACTTGATCTCACACAGCTTGGTTTCATCAAGGAGAGATCATGCCTGTTAAATTTGACTGACTTCTTTGACACAGTCAAGAAAGCCATGGATGAAGGGAAGATGGTTCACACCACCTACCTTCACCTGGCCAAAGCCTTTGATACTATTCCCCACTCTGGTATAATAGATAACTCTCTCTATTAGGCATCAATCCATATGCTACCAGATGGGTAGTAAACTGGCTCACTGACAGAACCAACCTAGTCAAAATAGGGGAAGACACCTCAAGCAGTAGACCCATAATGAGCAGTGTACCCTAAGGATTGGTCTTGGGGCCTCTGTTGTTTGGGATATACTTTTCTGAGGTGCAGGCCAAATCCAGTGGGCTGTGGCTGACTAAGACTGCAGATGACTTCAAGCTGGGCACTGTCATCAATTCCCCTAGTGATGTGGACGTCCTACAAGAGGGTCTCACCCAAACAAATGATTGGTGCCAGAAACATGGCCGCAAACTGGATGTCAAAAACTGCATCATCATCCCCTTTGGGGAGAGTGATGTCCCCACAAATTATCACATTAATAAGGTCCTAAGCATGCAATCAGTCTTGAGGGACGTGGGCATCAGGTTGATAGCAAACTTACTTTTGACCACCATATTGTCTCCGTTGTATGGAAAGCTTTCTACATGGCCTACCTCATTAGTAAGGGTATCTCATCTAGAGATAAGGAGGTCATAACATCCCTGCATCAACTGCATGGATTCAGCCATGCCAAACAGAACTAAAACCTGCTCCTCAAGGAAACAAAAACCTATCTGTGTACATCCTCTATCAACAGCATTTACAACAAAGGGAAGAAACTGTTGTCCAAGGGTAAAAAGGCACAAATTTCTAATTGGAAAAACTCCCTCCTTAGACTCAACAAGCAAATTAGATCACCAGTGAAGACCTCCAAAGCCAATTATGAATTGAAACTAGCCTCTGAAACAAAGGGTAATCACAAAGCCTTCTTCAATTACGTCAGGAACCTCCATGGCAAAGCTCAGGTTTGTTCCGAATTAGTTCTTAAGAGTGACTTAGCCAACCTGCTATCAGATAGATTCAGCACAAACTTCACCCCCCTTTCCCCCCAAAAGCCCATTTGACATCCCTAATACTTGTCCCACACCTCACATCTCCACAGATCAAGAGTTAAAGGCCCTAGCCAAGGCAAAGAACACAGCTTTCATGGGACCTGATAGTATCCCAGGCTGTATTCTGCACCATCTCTGGCAAGAACTAGCCTCGCCATTGAGCACCCTATTCAACCACAGCCTAAATACAGGCTTCATTCCAGCAGAGTGGAGAACTGCCATTGTCATTCTCTTGCAGAAAGTTGGTGCCACTAGTGACCCTGGAAACTATCACCTCCATTAACTTGACAAGTCTGATCTGTAAAGCCATGGAGTGTATTACTATGGACCTCATAAACAAGGACATAGGCAACCTCCAAGCACTTGACCCCACCCAGTTCAGATTCATCTAGGGCAGATCTTGCCTGTTGAACCTGGATGACTTTTTTCAGACTACCACCAAGGCTCTGGATGAGGGAAAGTCAGTACATATAGCTTACCTTGACTTGGCGAAAGCCTTTGACACAATCCCCCACTCAAGCATCATCAAAAAGCTAGCACATCTCGGCGTAAATTCCGAACTCATCAGGTGGACGGCCAACTGGATCACCGATAGGACCTACAACATCAAAATAGATGCCTCCACCTTAGAAAGCAGAACTGTCACTAGTGGTGTTCACCAGGGATCTGTCCTGGGACCCCTACTGTTTGACATCTACTTCTCAGTGGCCCAGGTAAAGAGAAAGGCTTGTAGCTGACCACGTTTGCATATGACTATAAGTTGCGTGCTGTCATTGACTCACCAAACGATGTTAACATACTGCAAGAGGGTCTCACAGCAACAAATGACTGGTGCCAAAGTCATGGCCTTAGGTTAAATGCAAAAAAAATGTATCTTCAAACCATTCGGCAAAAACATGGCCCCTAGTGATTACCACATCAACAGCAACCCCCTAAGCACACAACTTGTGGTGAGAGACCTGGGTACACAGGTTGACAACAATCTCACATTTGATCATTATGTAGCAGCAGTGGTCAGAAAAGCCTTTTATTTGGTTCATCTCACAGGGAAAGGGATTTCATCCAGAAAACAGGAGGTTATTAGCTCCTTGTATTCCTCCCTCATTAGCCAATAATTGAGTACAATGACCCATTTGGTATGTACCTCTCCAAACACCTGCACCAGCTGGAAAAGCCACAGAAATACCTCACAAAGAGAATCCATGGCGTCTAACACTTGTCCTATGTGGACATGCTCAAATCACTATCACTCTACTTGGTATTGTGCAGATTGAGCAGAGGTGATCTGTGTCTCACCTACAAGGCAATCTTGGACCCTGCCCTACTAGAGGTGCTCCATATCTGTAAGTCTAACTACTTGCGTATTACCTGATTGAAAAGTCTAAATCTAATATGCAACATTAGCGAAACCTGCTAGAGAGACAGATTTGTCTCCCGGAGCCTGCCTCGTCTCTGGAACAGACTCCCTATATATGTCAAACAGAGTACAGAACTGACCCTGTTCAAGCATGGGAGACCACAAATTTGTCCCAGGGATTCCACCTGTGTCCCTCATTGACAGGAGCAACATGTGTTTATTGAGGTTTCTTTTTTGGGGATAAACTCTTGGCTAGGCTTGTAAGGGCCCCAGGGCCATTAGCCTAGTAACCTCCTATGATCCTATGATCCTATGTATTCTTCTCTTATAAGATCCATTATTGAGTACAATGTCTCTTTTGAAATGTACCTCACAAAGCACGTGCAGCAGCTTGAGAGAACACAGAGGTTCTTCACCAGGAGAATCCAGGGCCTCAAACATCTACCCTACATAGACAGCCTATAATCCCTGTCCCTCTACTCAGTCTCATACAGACTCCTCAGAGTTGACCTCTGTCTGCCATACAAAGCAATCTCAGATCCTTCCTTGATGGGACTGCTGCATATCCACAAGTCAAGCTCCACTTGAGCAACCCACACTTGTGACCTTAACCTGGTCTGTGACATCAATAGGACTTGTTGGTGGGACAGATTTGTGTCCCAGAGACTCCACGTTCTATGGAATAGACTCCCTTGCCATGTCAAGCAGAATATCTCATTGACCCTTTTTATGCACAACCTGGATAACTGGATGGGGAACAGAAAATACACCAGTGAAATTCTACCTGTGTTCCTGCTGAACAAGGGATTATGTGCTGACTTGTCGGAAAATGGGCTAAATTTTTGGATAGGCTTGTAAGGGCCTCAGGGCCAACAGCCTATTAAGTTCATATGATCATATGAACATGTTAACTAAATTAACAGTAATTTAAGACTGAATGTCCACAAAGTTAAGAGAAGACTGTAGGTTTGTGACTGTATTTATATAGTCATGGGATTGAAATTCTCTGCAAAAGGCAGAATTTGTGTTTGTAAATACACCTCAGATGGATGCAGTTACATCACCTGATTGAGACATGGTGGATTAGGTCACATGCATACTTTATAACACATGCTGTCATAAACACATACTTATGATATGTGAGAACTGAATAATTAGAATAAAAATATTCTGCACATAAGACTTATGTATGTGCATTCTACATTATATCAAAATTTAGACACATCCAATTGGACTTCTTTATCAAGCAGTAATAATATAATTCTGGTAATAACCATAACTATGATATTTTTGCACATTTACTATAACATCCCTAATCAAAATATTATGACAAATGGCATTCTGACTCCCCCTGTGTAAGAGTCTGTGTCAACTGGATTCAAACCCTACATCAGCTATCTTTGTTTTTTTATGATCACTGCTGCACTTATACATTTTGCTGCAGGGAAAGGTACCTAAGAAGTTTATTCACTGAATACTATCCAGAGTGCACCACTGCCAGGGTTGTTTACACTACAGAAGGCAGCCTAACTTAAATTTTCCAGTTTTTCCACAGGCATTGAACTGTAGTTCACTGCTAAGGACCACCGCCAGTCCATAGTGAGCTATGCCAAATGATGCACAAAGGAGGAAGAGAAATAAATAGGTACTGAAATAGAGGGAACATTATGAAACTAGTAGTTAAAATGCATACTTTTGATATTTCCTCACCTTGGATGTTTCAACTTGAAAATATGTGCATCAAACATCATTATGTTCACACAAACATGCCAGGATTAGAATGCTGGACACTAGAACATTCACAAAATATAGTTCACTTTATTCCTCCTGTCTGCTGCATACATTATATTGTGAAAGTAAAAAAAAAGAGTGTACCTATACTCAATATCTGACATAATATCAGTTGACATTATAGTTACAAAAGAAACAATTCCTGAACATTCTCTTGTGTAATTGGCAGTTAGATGTATGGATGACTATTATACTGGCAATAGGGAAGATCCTCTTTCATCACACAATATAAACTTAAAATTTAAACACTGCACTCCTTTACTTCTCTTCATTTTGTGAACATCATTCCCACATCTATGCTTCTCTGCCAAGACTGCTATATACTTTGCCTTGCAGTTAATATAGTTTTCAATGCGTAATCTACTTCCTTGGAATTGTAGACACAGTTGTATTCAGAGGCAGAAACTGCTATGATAAACAGTTTATATAACTATTAGGGATCTTGCCTAAATCAGTCAATATTAATCATAAACTATCTTGTAAGTCACTTCTCCCTGACACACCCTGATTGACACTACAGTCAGACTAATCATTCACACTTGCAAGCATTTAACAAGTAACACTTCTCAGTGCTCATCCTTGCACAGGTAGGAGGAATGCATGTAATTGTGTTGATCCTTACAACATGCTTACACTCTCTACACTTAGTGCAGATTTTGGAATCCATGAATGCTAATGAGTTTGCACCTCATTTGCATATGAATAGTGCTCACAGGGCTGAATTTGCACCATATCAAGATAGTGATGTAGACAAGAAAATTGTATTATGGTCGGAGAGACTGTTTATCCAGAAAGCTGCATGCTTGTAATTGCTTGCAAAGCATAGTTCTAGTTTAACAACTAACCTGATGCAAAACTAAGTTGCTATTTTTTTTCTAAAATGTCATATTTCAACCTTCCTGATGGAGTGCATTTCGCAATACAGCCATAGCTTTAGTGCATGCATTGTTTGTTCCTTGCTGGTGGCTTAGTTGTGTATATCAGCTCTTTTTGTACATTGTAAATGTTTGTGAAGACTGTAACATGATATTATGCAACATGTTCTATGTTCATCTGGTGAGTTATTGCAGAACAGTGTTGAATCACTTACTAGCATGGTCCAGGGTTTGTTGGTAGTAGTCCACAATGTGTTAAGCTTGTGTTATATAACTGACCACCTTCCAAATAAGTTGGCATCCAAGAACACTTTTATCTGTTTGTAATGGAAAAGTGTACATTGTTTTGGTTAATGCTACAATCTGCTATTCAGTTACATAGCTGTTGTCCTTCTTCATGACCCGTACACTTGATCTGAATTTCCTTTGATTTTTTTTTTTTTTTTTTTTGTGGGGGTGGTAGTGGTCTGTATTTTGCATTAGTATGGAGCTCAAATTTTTTAATTATTTTATAGATTCATAAATAGGTTTGTTTTGTTAATCATTTGAGCATTCATTATGCATTATATGCTTCTTTTATTTTTCAACTTCTACAACCCTATGCTTCCTAAGACATCTGCACACTGAAAAATGCTGTACATTGCTGCAGAGAATAATCAGGCATAAAGCTGACATAACGTCTTCCCTTTAGAAAAATACAGTGGTGACATATACCCCTGTGACCATATCTGAGGTTCAGATATTCAAATATGTAAATAGTGTCCAAGGACTTTGCCATACATATCAGTAACCCTGACATTAGGCAAGTGCTATAATAACATACATGATATATAGGGCAAGTAAAATTGGTCAGGAACATATGGGTGCAGGGGGCGAGCTGTAATGCTAACAAACCATCAGTGACTGAAACTGAGGAACTCCTGTCCTCTCTCAGAGATCAGTGATACCTCAGCAGTTTGGTTCACATAGACTCAGTAATGTTGGTTCAGCATGGAAGACAACACCAGTGTGTATACTGCAGAACTTTCAAGTAGGCAGTACAGTAAAATCATTCAAACTCACTTTTTTGGTATTAAGCTTGGTCTCAAATATTACACCACCACCACTCCCTCTGTTCCAATGATGATGATGCTGATGATGACTCTGCACTGTCCTTTGCCCATTTTTAATGTAGTGAATGTTGCATTTATGTGTGGGAAAGTGAAATGCAGCAAAGTGAAATGCTTGGTAGAAAGTCCATAGGTGGATATTGCAGACATTGCAGTCATACATTATTACTGACATTACTATACACAGAACAGATTTTGTCATGTAAGGGACATATATATATATATATATATATATATATATATATATATATATATATATATATATATATATATATATATATATATATATATATATATATATATATGTAGGACTTAGCAGTTAGCTATTTTTTTTTTCAAATAGGTTCCGCACTTACCTTGGGGTTCAAATCAGAAAAAAATGAGGTTTCATATTTATTAAACTGTTTCCCCATCTACCCAGTTTTGCTGTACAATTTTCTGTGTCATACAATACCTGCTTAATAAAACAGAGCATGAAAACCCTTCTTCTTCGCAGATGTCTGGCTGCAGCAATAGCAGGAATTTTAATTAAAGCCTATTGCATATACAACTTTAAAATCAAACAGCAACTGCTTGCATGTTTTTCCCCCAAGTATAATCCTAGCTATAATCCAAAGAGTTTGGATTTTAAGGCAAATGTCTAGACATAAATTACATGATTGCTTTATAGCTTCATGAAGACCTCCACCATGTTAGATTGTTTAATTAGCAAGTAATATGGATACTTAGCCTTGTATTAGCATATTCTGACATTTACTTGTGTTAGGCAGCTCTACAGCAAGTGTAGAGCCATTTAATAAGTGCAAAATAGCTCGCTATCACATAAAATAACAATATGTGTATAATACACATATATTCACATATTATATATACTATATATATATATATATATATATATATATATATATATATATATATATGTGTGTGTGTGTGTGTGTGTGTGTGTGTGTACACTTATATTGTATATATAAATGCACAATAGCGGCACTTTTAGTGTAGCCATTAGTGAATCAGGCCCATTATGTACAGAGGAAAGCCAAAACTATTTAACGTATGGAACAGTTTAAGTATCCTTTGAGCAGCTGTAATGATACTCATTAAACTAGTGACTAGTGTTATAGTCATAAATAAATAACATTAAGAATTTATCATTTATGCCTTTAGTCAGGAACACTTCAGGATGTGCAAACAGAAATACAGAGCTGGGAGACAATCTTCATAACCGTTGATAAATCAGTCTCTCTGAAGAGAAACACACTACATCTTTTATACATTTTACTTATCTAAACAGGTCATGCAGTTTTATTACATTTCAATTACTCTGACTAATAGGAAACTTTACAAATGTCCTCATCCCTCATGATTTTCACCTCAGACTTCACGTGAACACCTTTCTATACATATCCACCTACTTCCAAGGGGTCTTGCTTCTGACCTTGGATGTTTCAAACCTTCCCTAGCAACAATGCACTCCTAGCATGGAGGGGGTCAGGCTAAGAAATTCCTTTTGTAGTAACTAACATGCCTCAACTTCATGCAAAACCTACATTTTCCTCATTACATTTTAAAAGAATGCAGTTTAGACACAGCAATATTCTAGCTTACGAAGCTGTATTTTTCCAAGCCCTGCATACAACTTATATTTGCTTTTTAACAATTGTATTATAGCATCATTAATGAAACTGAAATGAATATACATTTTAATAAGCTGATCTTGTCCCATAACACTAGCTAATGACAAGAATTACGGGAAAAGCCTGTTAATTATTAAAACTTTTCTCCAATGCCAAATGCCAAGATACAGGCAAAAAAGTCCATAAAAAGGCTGAATCTGTAAAAAAAAATGTCTGACTATAATTGCAGAAATCTGACATATAACAATGGCATATGCTTTATTACTGGAGAATGTGACAATTATTCATCAGGAGTGTTGGAATAATTAAAAGATGCACTGAGTGGCTTGTCCTCAGTGCAACTTGATGCTTATAAGTAGTTGTTAGGCTTGCAGTCAAGGAGACCAGTTGAGACTTGGTCAATTTTCCAGTTACCTCAAAGTACTGTCTGGCTAAGTTCACACATTAGACAAACAGAGGCTTATTAAATCAAACCCTGTACCACAAGAAAGAGGCTCATTAACAGCTCATAACCTCAGTCATCTGTACTAACTTCCAGCATGCTTTATTTATCTTAATGTGATGTTTTGCCCCAGAATGATCTGATAAAATGTCAATATCAGCATAATTTTTTAGCTAAATGTTCTTCAATCCACAGAAGATAATGGCAGATTGGCCAACCATCTCTCCCAGGTACTTCCCTCCATTTACTATAATGACTGTTCTTATAATTATAGGTTCATTGATTCATAGTGACTTGCTATGTTACTCAGTTCTGAGGATCTTAAAGAACTAGCCTTACTTGGCATGGTAGTTTTTAAACCTTGTATTTTGTGGACAAATAACACAGACCTGGGCAAAACAAAAAAAATGTTAGGAAATTTACATATTACCCCTATTCATGAGGGACACGCATGCTAACCCAGGAGTAATTTTGTTGTTACCCATCCACTCATCAAAATTACATTTTAAAAGAGTAAAAGGACTACTTTTCTCTATGTGGAATGCAGCACTGGTTTTGTAGAAGTGGAATTCTATTGATACATATCTATTCCTCCAGCATATTATATTTATATTGTAGTAGAGATTGGGATCCCTTGAGTAAGTGTTAATGGTATAATTGGACTGGCAAAAGTGTACCAGGTCTGAGAGGATAAGGTCTGTTGGGGCTCTATCCATGGTGCAGGGCCTACCTAGCAGTAGCCTGTATGACACTGAGAAGAGGGACAAGGCTTTAAGACCATCTGCATATTTTTTGTGATTTAGGCCTTTGATTTTATTTGTGGGAAAATGATGTAGCCATTTGTTCAGATGTACTGTCTGGCTTCTATTCATTGTCAAATTTTATACATATTCTAATGACTCATTTTTTCATTAATTATAAAATAGTACTTAAAACATATATATCTATGCATACATGTATGTACACATATGTATGTATGCCTGCATGTATGTATATGTGTACATATATATATATATATATATATATATATATTTTTTTTTTTTTAAAGCTGGGAATATGTGAGCTGCAGAGACTCTGCATCTATGACTCCCTCTGTCTATCAGGGGTATCAGGATTCTTGATGGGCCAGCCACAGCTGCTGTGTACAACTACACAGTAATAGAACTGCTGATCTATAGGCTCAGTAGGATTATCCCAGTGGAAGGAAAAAGGGGAGGGAAAAAAGTATATTCACATGTTGGCTTTTCCTGAGTCAGAAACTCTGAGTTAAGATGGCCAGTACAATATTAATACCAGGTAATTAGATTACCAACAGAAGTACTTTATCCATAGCAAAAAGTTGTACACTGTAGAGGATGAATAGCATAATCATGCCATAGAAGAGGAAAAATTACCTTGTTTCATTTGAATATGCTGGTATGTTTATCACATTGCACTGAGAAAAATGCACTCTTGATGGAGGAATATTGCACTGGAGCTTAACTGTGTTATAAGAGATACTTTTAATAAACATATACCCCATCAAGTGAAATATGGAGCACGATGAGCCTAAGGTGCCTGAATGACTATATTTTCTCTTCCAGAGTTCATTTCTTAAGAAATGCTTTCACTTCCATGTAACACCAGGTGATATGGCACACTTTTCTCTCTGGCCTGTAGAGTTTTTCCACCAATTTTGCCAGGAATAGCATCACTCCTAGTGAAAACATACTAAGTCAGTGAAAATACTCATTATTTATGACCACTTTTTTATGACTGGATGAGTGCAATGGCTAACAGAAATCATTTTTAGCCTTAGTCAAGATAGCTATAAGATGTGCATTACAGCTCCCTATTAAGTAAGCGAATGCTTAATATAGCGAACGCTGTTTAATCGACAGATAAATTTCAAAATGGCAAAATCCCAAAGACACGGAACAGCAGGTTTTTTCCCAGGGAAAAAAATATCTAGGCCGTTTTTGGGATTTTGACGTTTCCTCCACTGTGGTGTGATCTCGTAGTTGGTATATTTACATAGGGGGGTGTGGGGGCAAAGTCCCCCACTTTATTTTATGTTTGGATTTTTTATTTTTATTTATTTATTTATTTATTTTGCGGACCAGCGAAATCACTGTTCCATTTGTTTGGAAATTTGAGTTTTTGAGTCAATTATACAATGTTCTCTATTTTAAGAGTTCGCTGTTATAATATAGACCCATACATTACAGCATGAAAAGGTGACATAATAACATAATAATCAATATAATTATCCACCCATAATATCAAGTTATTTAAGAGATTGCACAGTACCACAAACAAATCATAATTCAGAGATTGTTAAAGATAATGATAAAGGTGGTTAAATAAAACTCCAGACAGAATAGTATGAAGCTAATTTTAACAATAATGACAAAGGTCTAAGAGGTTATTGTATGGCTTTTTCTGTGTATATTAAGAACACATACATAAGAGAAAGACTTTGCAAGTATGCAAACAACTTAAAGTCATGTTTTGGTTAATTGTATTCTGATGTGTATTTACTATAATTAGTGAGAATTTATAAGTCTTGTAGTGCTATAAAGTTACAAAAAAATAAGTGTTTTTGTGATGTGAATTTTTAGTAAGAGGTAGCACAATCAAAAATAAAAGTTTTCAAGTAAAAAAAGAAATATATATTAATATTCTATTATTTCAGCTTTTGTGTGCTGAAAGTTTCACAGTGCTTCAATGCTTTATTTATTTATTTGTTTGTTTACTGGAAGTTATATAGCTAATGTCGTAAGTGCTACCTTCTCTTGATTTACAGAAGTGAGTTTGCTGTTTGGTATAACTATGTCTTGACTGATGCTAGCTGAAATAAAACTTATCTGAAACCTGAGTCAATAGTATATGACATCATAATATTTTTTATGAGAAGCAGCTCATACAGGATAATAATGCTTTTACTTGCATATCAATCCTTTTGATTTATGGCCCTCTCTTGCCTTACCTCAGTAAATATTTCTTAACTACCAGTATTATATCATAAGCAGTTCCTGTTTTACATTACCTTAGGAGGTTTTCATGAAAGCTGATTGATTTTTGCCTTAGGAAATTACAGCTGAGCTGAGGCCAGTAAAATGATTGAAAGACCTTATTGACCAGGATGTACAAGATACAAGCTTTTCTGTCAGTTTAGTCATATAGTGCAATCATGCTAACAGTATGAAGTAGTTTACATTGATAGGCTAGCCTTAAAACCTTATGTTAACTAATGAAGAATATGCATCTTTGACAAATATCTCTAGTAAACAATTAGCCGTAGATACAGCACATGCAGCCTTTCACATCTGAGTGATGTAAAAAACAGCCTGATATCAATGTGGAAAAAAGAAAACTGAGTGTGGAATTCATTCATAGTTAAACACTAAGTTCTCAGTCTATGGGCCATTACAAGCCTAGCCAATAAACAAAGGTCAGAACTAAACCCTGTATCTTGTTTCTGTGAGGTCGAGACCTTAAGCATTATGCCAGTAGTAATCATTATCATAATATATTACTGTCTCACCACTAGCTGCCAACAAATTTAGCCATAGGTAACTAAGTAAGCAGATGACTTAAAATCTTATAAAACAGGCTTACTCCTTATTAAGTCAAGAAAGAAAGTAGAATTAAATGCACTATTGTTCAAGTTAGAATATGCTTTTCCAGCCGTGGTACAAATTCTTCACACAGTTCCAACATAATTCAAAAGATAATTAAAAAAAATTTTAGGTTTGTGTCTTTACCATATATCATGAACCTATTTGCCTCTGAATGCAAAAATTCATTTTGAGTCTGATGACTGCAATGCTACCATATTACTGTCACTCTGCTTTTTTTTTTTACATCTGTAATATTGGCTACCATAAGGGCACACACTACAAATTACTACATAACACTATAGTCTGAGATCCTACATTAACCATTCCCTCGTGTTGAAAAGGTCAACCTTCAACTTTGTTTTGGGTAAGAAAGATTTAATAAAATTTCCCTCACGTCATGGGATAATTTGCCACAGCAATTTGGAGAAATTCATGGTGTGGTCTTGTTTATTACCAAACTCTAAAATAGAAAAATAATATAAACAAAGTTATACAAATGTCAGTGCTACAGGCAAAACATCTGAATCACTTGCAAATTTGATAAGCATTAAATAGTATATGCAGAAATAGTTGATTAGCAGTAGGACTACCTTCTGTGTAGTGAATAGTTTAACAATGGTTTCCCTGTATTAATCAGTAATAGTTAAAACGTCTCCATTGTACTTACTATTAGGAATTGATCTAGGAAGGTGGTAACATAAGTCAGCTGTACAATGCACTGGAAATATAATCAAGTTATAGAAACTGAGCACCTACACTTTTATGTAATAAATTACTGGTATTATCTAGTTATTGAAACTCTCTATATTGCTCAAGTATATAGAGCTAAATTGTCTTTATAACTAGTCATCATTTACCTGTAGGTGATAGATAAAGGGAGTTTGTTCCATAATTTCGACAAACTGCATGTTAATGTGTTGTTTGTGTTAATGCTGATTGCTATTATTACTATAGAAATACTATTAGCTGGAGTCACTGGCAGCTTTAAATAATAAACAAGTAAATTAGGCTATGTGCTATTCAGTGTAGCTTGAAAGAAGGAAGACAGTCCTTACGCTGTCTATTTAACATGGAATAGTTTAAGTACAATTTTCTACATCCTATTAAGATTTTGTACATTGTTTACAGTGTAAGTTATTGATGCACAAATTAATCAGATATTTAAACAATGCAAGAACATTGGCATTACCACTGC
Source organism: Protopterus annectens (assembly GCF_019279795.1). Lineage (NCBI taxonomy): Eukaryota > Metazoa > Chordata > Ceratodontiformes > Protopteridae > Protopterus > Protopterus annectens. The sequence goes on from NC_056734.1 coordinate 855,922,140, forward strand.
ATTATAACTTAAAAATGAAACTTATAATTCTACAAACCTCTTATTTAGCACTTTATACAAGCACTTCTAAAATTAAACTGAAGCTGTTGTTTAAGTGGTGTACTGAACAGCATTGTTGCCTCAAAGCAGGATGGTCTCAGGTTCAGTTCTCTGCTGGGGTGCCCTCTGTAAGAGTCAACATGTTCTGACTGTATTTGTATGGGTTTTGTCTATGTGAACCAGTTTCCTCCCAAAGAAATAAAGTAGACAGATTGTTGAGTTTACATTATTCTGTGGTGTGTGTATGATATGGTTAAAAAGTTAGACAGCATACTTCCATTCCCTACTTAAAGAGTAACCTGCATGGATGGAGTCATTATAGGAGACAGATGCAGCCCATAAGCAAGGACAGATGAAGTTATTCAGATTTATTTATCAACTACACTTAAGCTTTCCTTTTTGGAGATAGGTAGATGGGTCCATTCAAGCACTGCTGAGCATGCAAAAGAATTGTATTATACCAACACTAACAATGACAAACCAACATATATGAAGTTTTCTGTACCTGTAAATGATTATAGCTTGCAATGCTCTCCAGATTTGATGAATAGCTTTGTTTAAATAATTGCACTGCAGAAAGAAAGAAAAAAAGAAAACAAGCAAAAAACAAAACAAAACAGTAAGCGTGTTAAACAAAACTGATGGTAAGAATGATCCCAGGGTTACACCACTTAGTAAGTCATACCATTTGAGTGATATGTGTGTTTCCTTCAGTCGGTCAGACTGCTGTGCCACATACCAGAAAGGAGATTATTACAATTTTAGGCAAAATGTCTGATATAACAGAATGAAGTTCATTTGGAGTTTTGTTAAATTGAAATAAATAACAATCCTGACAATGCTTCACGCATAGAACATAATTATATTCTAAACTCAACAAGGAGTTTTAGGCATGTACTTCACTCAAAGGCTGCCAGGATAAACTCCTGCATCGCTTTGACCTTGGAAAATATAGAAAATGGATGTCTGGATGGATTATCATTTACCTTAACTATCATGATAGTTTACCAATTAGAAAATAAAAAGCCATGAGCAAGAAACAATGAAACTACACCATTTTAATGAAACAAAACAAACATTAAGGGCTTTTCTCTGACAATATCGGGGGGGGGGGGATTTAATAAAGTCTACATGGTCTTATTTACCATGTAGGCATCGTGCCGTGGTGCTTACATGAAAGTAAGCATATTTGTGATCCAATAAGAACAGCAGGGCAGAGCACATGCACTCACCAACACTGGAAGTTCTGTAGCATGCATATCACCTCATAAGCAGGTGAATCTCATGCAAATGAGGCAGGTAGCATGATCCAGCAAGCAGATAGGCAGCCCTGCAGACCTCGTGTCAGTGTCGGTAGAGTACATGGAAAGAATGTATACAGACAAAAGGGACTGTAAAATTGTAGACAAATGGACAGAAATGGCATACCACTCACAGATATGAGTGAAACTATCCTCTATGTGTCTCAAAAGTTACAGAAATTATGTTAAAATTATTTTTTTTCTAATAATCTGAGCATGTTTGTGTGGTGCCTTAAAAAATAATAAAAAAGTGGAAAAATGAATATTATGAGACAGAAATGTATTACAGGGCCCTGCGTGGAGTATCTACAATGCTGCATTGGTGCTATTGTTAATGTGGTAGGGCTTGGAAGCCTGTAGTAACCAGGTTGTGAGCACAGATCACTATGCAAATGAGGTGGAGTTACTTAATGGCATAATGGAGTAATCGTGTCTGCAAATCCCCTCCTTGTAGGCAAAGAACCATGCTGGTGTCCACAGAGGAGGTAGCTGAAATCAGGACAGAGTATGTCCACTAACCTCTGAGGTGACTGGAGCTTAGCTGTGCCTGTTTGCGCAGCGGGCTGCCATGCTGAGCATGCATGTGTGTAGGGGGTATGCACTAACTTCTAAGCTTTGTTTACCTATGAGGTGCTTGTTTCTGCACATTTGAGTGGCATGCTACCATGCTGAGCATGCACATCTGGGGGGGGGGCTTTCCATTAACTGCTAAGCTTTGTTTACCTACGGGGTGCATCTGTGCGCAGTGCCACATTGCTGAGAGCATCTAAATGACCATTGATGTATTAATCATTGCTGATCCTTGTTTCATTTACACTAGGGCCATTAAATGATGTTACTGATATACTAGGCAGGTGCAATGCATCATAGGTAGCCAATCACACAGGCAGCACCTACTATGCATACACCCTACAATCTGATTTTGCCCTCATACTCTGCACCATACAGACTTGGGAGTTTTAAATGAAAGAATGGTAGGGGCCTGATGCAGATCTGCTACATCCATATGTGCTAGATGCTGAAGTCAATGTTGCTGCTGACAATAGGCCTAGACAGAGAAGGAGAAGAGTGTTCAGGCCCAGGTAACCTTCCAGGAGCTACATGAGCTGGAGATTATAGAGGGCTACAGGGTGGACAAGGACATAATACAAGAACACACTGAGCTCTGATGACTTCTATTCAGACCCAGAGCCAACAGGGTGGTACTCAGCCCACTGGAAACAAAGGTATGTGTAGCCCTTAGGATAATAGCCAAAGGTGCCTTCCAAAGACCAACTGGAGATATGATGTGGTCTCACAGGCATCAGCATCCAGGGTACTCCACCAGTTCCTGGATGCCATGCTACCACATGCCAGTGAGCACATTTATTTTCTCCTCACCCTTGAGGTGAGGGTCAGCAATATGCAACACTTCTACCATGTAGCACACTACCCTGAAGCACTGGGTGCCACAGATTGCACTCATGTGCACATCAAGGCACCACCCTGTGAGGAGGGTAGAATCTACATCAACCGCAAGGGGTACCACTCCATCAACTGCCAGGTCACGTGCAATGCCCAAGACATTATCATGAATGTGTGTGCTGGCAGTCCTGGCAGCTCTCATGACTCCATTATCTGGCATGCATCACAGCTGTACTAGATGTTTCCTAGGGGGGACATACCACATGGCCATTTACTGGGGGATGCTGGCTATGCACTGGAATCGTGGATGATGACACCCATCAGGAATATGCACACACTCATGGAAGAACACCATAATGAGGCACATGCACAAACTAGGAACATCATATAGTGTGTGTTTGGGTTGCTGAAGTCATGGTTCCAGTGCCTCAACATATCTGGTGGAGCCCTGCAGTACTTTCCAGCCACATGTGCACATATGTCCACAGTTTGTGTCATGCTACACAATATGATCCCGCAGAAGCAGCTGCAGCAGGATCAGCAAAGGGGAAGGGGCACTCAGCCCCCCCCACCAGTGCCTAGGTCACCACACTAACACTCACAGGAGGATTCAGAGGAGGAGCCCCCTAATGATGTCCCTGTAGGCAGACCAATAGCACATTCACTGACAGCCTAAAGCCCTAGGGACCAACACCTCACTTCTACTCACATACATATATTAAAATAGCTGATGCCGGGCAACCCACATAATGTGTATCTATCCTTGTATTGGCTGTGTACTGCTTGCATCACACAGAGTCAGCCCTGAACTACAGTTCTGTCAACTGCTGCATTTGCAAGATAAGTCTTTAACCTACACACTAACTGTAAGGATTACTATAATAAGGTATCATATGTATAGATCTGCTGCTGATATGCATGTAAATATAGTGCGCTATGTGGTCAGATTTAACATCGACATGGGACTACAGATACCCAGTCCAATTATATGTGTTCCTTAATATTCACTAGGCCTCTTGGTTGGAATATTTATGACAGCAGGCAATGGAGATGTTAAACAGTGGGCACACGTGACATTTGGACTACTGTCTACCCAAGCTTATCATGTGCTATTGTTCCCCCACCCCCAACACAGCAGTGTACCCATATAACTACATTAACAGAAAATCAGCTATGATAGATCAGTGGACCAGCCAATCTCAGGGCTGTAACGTTGATATTGCTCACACATTGTATGTCTCTCTTCATGCAGGATAACAATGTATATCTGTATGCTATTGATTGTGTGATGAATGAGTCCCCTCTTACTAGTTACCTGTGTGGCTCAGTTGACTAGGGATGGTAACATGGGTGATGGTGTCGATGGCTCTAATCTGGAATTACTCGCATCTTTTTCATGTGAGGTAGTACTATGTCAGTGTTTTCACAGAATGTCATATCACTCAACCTCTTAGTGCAATAAATCTGGACAAAACCAGAAAGACTGGGGGGGGACAAAGGCCCAAACATAGTGACAGATTTTAAATATTGGTCACATAAACCTAGACAGTTGCTGGAATTAAAGGTGTTGCATTATCATATATTTTATGAAGGATATAAAGTTTGAAACACAAATGTTTGTCTGCAGGTAGTAGAATGCATTGACTTCAGCATTCAATAAAGCATTGGAAGACCACAAATGTATGAGGAACAGACCAAACATATGAGGTAAAACTGGAAATTCTGTGAAAATCAGGAGAGTTGAGAGATATGCAAACTGTCAGTCTGTCGGTGGTGTAACATTACCAACCTCAGTCACATATTATATACAGCAGACAGCTGGGGAATGCTGTGGACAGTTTAAGTGAAATGCAGTACTGCAGAGACAGGGGCAGAAGTTAATGTCTATAACATACAAAATCCTGGACTGGAGTACAGGTAGGTGTTGCCTGGAGTCACATTATAAGTATTGACTGTCCCACTGGGCATGCCCGTGCACTTAGGAAAAATGAGCACTGTTCTGTTGAAAAAGCACAAGAGACACGCAAGTATGACAAGATGCATGGACTGTACCAAATGAATACTACACACAAAAATTGTCCAGCACCAACCAAGGAAGTTAGAAGAATGTATAATTCTTTATTGTGGCAACTCCAAAGATAAAAGCAAACCAGTTTCGGCAAAAGTGAAGCCTTCTTTAGGGCTGTAACACACAATAAACCATAATTAATTTAAATAGTAAAACACATAACAAGAGTCATCTTCCTATTGGTTCATACCAAAATTAGCTAAGCTCATTAAGACGAGGCTTAACAAAGCACCTAACCTAACAGTCCAACTTGATTCTTTTTTGTTCAAAATGGTATGCCATCCTGCTTTACACATCTTATTACACCCCCCCCCCATCAGTGGGTGTGGGGGGGGGGGGTGATGCTCCCCACATTATGTAATGTTTTACAGTTGTTTTACAGTTTTTTTTCCCTTGGAAAAAAAGCACTGTTCTGAGGTTTCGACGTTGTAAGCTTTCGCTTACATGGGGTCGATTATGTGTCCTTCGCTCTTCTGAGCGTGCAATATTATAATATAGACCCATATTATTGGCAGTTATTCCTCATCAATCTGGGAACAACATGAATATTCAGCTGTCAATGTCTTGTTTATGTGAACTAGGCTATAAATTTCATTTTTTGTGATATAAGTTCTTACTTTTTTTGTTTGTTTTGTTTAATTTTTGTCCTGTTTAGGGACACATTCTACAAGTATATAAACCTGAAAAGTTATGAGGGGGAATTGGTAGACAGGAAGAAGTAAAAGCTGTTGAGAGACCCTGGTGATTATGAAAATGGGAAGAAGTTTATTTCCAAAACCAATAGGAGGAAGGTTCGCAATCATGTGAGGTTCCAGAGGCCGGAAAACGGTTCCAGTATGTATGATTCCTCCCTTTCAGCTTCATATGGACTATATACATCTTGCAATGAAGAATTAGAAAATCCAGAGGATTATCCTGCTTTTCCAGCAGCACAACAACCTGAGCATTTTCAACAAACTTTTTGGAGTGAATTCAGCAACTCTAGAGGGGGGAAATAAGGCACAGAATTAGTCTGTGAACCACAAGGACAACTGCAGAGGGACCTTTACCCTCATAGGGGGTATAAACATGGAAAAAGATAACTCTATACCTCTAGTGAATAACAATTACATTATAAATATATCTGGACATGTCTTTACGGATTATGAGTATGCAGTTTTAAATTGAGTTTTGAAATTTGTTCCAACTGTAGTACCTCATATTCATGATATTAAATGTGATGTTTTTAAATTCAGTAGAAAGCTGCATTTAAAATATTTCTTCAGAAAAACAACTGAAGAAAGTGACTTTATAGATAGTAATGAGAATATGAATTCTTCTAATGATAGCTTTTTTACTTGTGAATCAGATAGTTCATTCAATGCTTATTGTAAATTAGATACAAGTAATGTATATACTAAAAGCATGTTTATACCTCCATATTCCAATGAAGAAGTGGTTCATTTTTCAAATATGTTGAATTTTGCATTAAATAATGACTTTATGGCGTTTGATAGAAATAGATGGTGTATTAATGATAATTTATCTATCATGGAGTGGAAAGCTCTCAGGGCATTGAGTAAAATGGAAAATGTTATTTTTAAACCTTCTGACAAAGGAAACAAATTGGTTATCATGCACTACACTCGATATTTAATGTTGTGTATGGAGCATTTAAAGGATGATAAAACCTATGAAATTACTAATATGTCAGTATATAATGAAGCAATTAAGGAATATTGTGAATTATTATCTAAAGGCAATAGACTTGGATACTTTACAGATGCGGATATTAAGAATAAGTTTGATATAAAGGATAGTAAAATGGCACATTTTTATTGCCTCCCGAAAAAACATAAAAATTTAGATAGGCCATCAGGGAGGCCTATAGTAGCTGAATGTGATTACTTTACGCATGTGTTAGGTATTTTTTTACACCATTATTTAGGCCCTGTAGTATATAAACTCCCTTCTTATATTCAAGATATATTTGGTTTTTTGGACAAAATAAATGATATACAATGGAATAGTGATATGTATTTTTTCACATTGGATGTGAAGAGTCTATACACAAATATCGGCCATGACTTTGGTATAGAGGTGGTAAGATTCTTCTTAGGAACTTCACAGCTACAGGATATATAGTAGAATTAATACACTTCTGTCTTACAAAAAAAATTTTTGAGTTTAATAACATTCTTTATAGACAAAAAACGGGCATGGCCATGGCGGCTGCTTTTGCCCCCGTGTATGCTAATGTTAGCATGGGCCTTTTTGAATTGGAATATATCTACAGGAGTGTATTATTCTGTCAATATGTGATTAGCTACTTTCAATATATTGACAATTTAGTTTTTATAGCTCAAGGTGGTCAAGAATTGGTTGTACAATTTGTCCATTCATTGCATTATAACAGATTTGGTTTACAATTTGATGGGTTATTAGTAGGGACTTGTATCCCATTTTTAGATGCACAACTGAGCATCAGTAATGATACTGTTTTATATAGTACTGTACATAGAAAATTTGACCAAGGTACACAATTTGTCCATAGGGACAGTTGTCATCCCACTCATATTTTGGAAGCATTACCATATGGTGAGATGCTGAGAGTATCCAGATTGTGTAATAACATCCGGGATCTAAGAAGGGAATTAAAAATAACTGTGGATATGTTTGAGAAAAGGGGTTATAATAGAAGTCTGATGGAAAAAAGTTGGAAGAAATTATGTTCTGGCTTTTCTATAAAGAAACCATATACTAATTCCAAGTTGTTGGTTCTGTATAAAATGATCAGTAAAGAATTTTCTGAGCTGGTTTATTTTGTTACCACCTTTGGATGTTTCAGCTCTGAAGTTATAAAACAAATGAAATATTTTTGGAATTATTTGTGCTCCTTAAAAAATGTCTCTCCGTGGTTAAATGCCAAACATGGTATCTCCTATAGAAAGGGTAGAAATATACAAAATGATATTGTAAAGGGGAGATTCTGTACCACTGATTTAAATATTAATCAAAATATATATCCGATTGGGACATCTTGTTGTAATAAATGTAAGGCATGTAAATTTGAAGTAAACAGCTTTGTTAGTATTAATTATATTCCCTTTGATTCATGTCATAGTCTTACTTGCAATACAGAGGGAGTCATATATGCACTTAAATGACCCTGTGATCTATTTTACATTGGAGAGACCAAGAGGGCATTTAAGGTGAGAATGCTTGAGCATATAAGATACATTCATAATAAAAAGGAAGAAAGTTCTATCGCAACTCATTTTAAGTGTTTTCATAATAGTATTAGTGAAGAACTATGGGGTACTATATTAGAGAAAGTTAAAATATAATTGTTTGATGAATGTCTCCTTAAAAAATAGCTTTTGACAAAGGAATCTCTGTATATTTTGAAATTTAACACTTTACACCCATATGGACTTAATGAAGAGTTAAATTGGAAATATCTTATTTAATTGATTAATTGTTTAATTATATTGAAAACAGTATTTTAGGCAAGTTTTTTGTAATGCTTTTACTCCTTGAAGGCTTTTGTGTATAGCCGAGACGTTAGAGAACAGTTTCTCAAGTTTTAAATAAATTCTGGTGGATTTACTGGCTGGTAGTTTTTCTCTTTCTCTTTTTTCATGTTGGTGGTTTTATATATTCTACAACTATATCTGAATTATCTATGGTTTATTACAAGAAATTTGATTGCATTAATAGCTCAGTTTGTGATACACAGGGGATCAATAAGATGGATCTCTCCAAATTATTGGAGGGTCTCTTGGCAGACAGGGACGATTTGGAAGTTTTTGGGTTAAGACAACCAGGTTCAGACAATCCAACCATGGGTGTCACAGACCCTGACAGTATTTGTGGCACACTTTTCCAGAAACCTACTAAAAATATGAGGACATTAAGGTCCAACATTTGGCATTTGAAACTTTTCAAAACCTACAAATTTAAGGACATCACCCCACATGGACTAAGGGTTTGGATCAAACCTTTAGTAAGCCAGGTTGATGGCAAGTTATCACAAGATTGGGTTCAGGCCCAGCACAAGGCATCTGTGTCTTTTGTAGATGCTCTTATTTCGTATTATGAGAGAATTATTGATCAATGTATTGAGGAAGTTAGACATAACTTTTATGAGGTAAAATGTTATGAAGGGGAAACTTTTTTCACTAAACATCTTAACTCACTGCCTAAAGATCTATCTTCTTTAGAACAGCAATTAAAAAAGAAGAAGACACAGAAAGTTAACCATGACATTTCAGATTATGACAGAGGGAAACATTTTGGTATACAAAAGAATGTCAGATTACTGGACCAAGGTTACAACAAACAGATTAGTAAAAGGAAAAGACCCAGATCCATATTGAGGAATAAGGGGAATGGTCATGATGGTACTTTGGGAGATGATTCTTCATCTTCCATTGATGTAGAACTTACTTCCACCCAGGAGTCACCCATAGCTAAGAGAGGGCCTAGTACTGACCCTTTAGGGGTAAGAGGCACAGAGGGGGTAGAAAACATCTAGCAAGTACGCAGTATTCAACAACTTTTGGACATGATTCTACCCCACTAAATGTTAACAATAATGTGCACAATATTTCTTCTCAGGCTTTGTCTGATATTGAAATAAACTTCCTTAATAAGGGTCTTAATTTTGTCCCATTTTTTTTTTCCCAATGAAGATGTATTTGTCAATGAAATCAATTAATTCTGCAGAATTCTGAATCTTTAACTGTTTTTTTCAGGTACTGACCAGACTTAAAGATCTACTGGGTTTCACTTTTGTAAATAAAGTTTCATGCCACCCATGGACAAACATGTCTCAATATTCAAAGGATGTGTCCTCAAAGATCTACATTTTAACAAAAATGTACACACTAACACCAGACATAATCTTACTAAACAGGAACAACAGGCTCTAACCAAACTTAGTAATAACCATGACTTGGTAATTTTACCAGCAGACAAAGGGGAGGAGGAGGGCGGCTGTCATCATGATTTGGTCCATGTATTTAGCTGAGGCTGAAAAACAAATATCCAATGGCCAATTCTACATGCACATGCCACTGGATCCAACATTCAAATTTAAACAAGACATTGGTCAATTTTTGAAATTGGCCCAGGAGGAAGGTGTCATCAGTCAAAACGTAGGGATTCAACTTACTGTACCTGACCCACAATCTGAATATCTATACTTACTGCACTCTTGATGGAGGAATATTGCATTGGAGCTTAACTGTGTTATAAGAGATACTTTTAATAAACATGTACCCCATCAAGTGAAATATGGAGCACGATGAGCCTAAGGTGCCTGAATGACTATATTTTCTCTTCCAGAGTTCATTTCTTAAGAAATGCTTTCACTTCCATGTAACACCAGGTGATATGGCACACTTTTCTCTCTGGCCTGTAGAGTTTTTCCACCAATTTTGCCAGGAATAGCATCACTCCTAGTGAAAAACATACTAAGTCAGTGAAAATACTCATTATTTATGACCACTTTTTTATGACTGGATGAGTGCAATGGCTAACAGAAATCATTTTCAGCCTTAGTCAAGATAGCTATAAGATGTGCATTACAGCTCCCTATTAAATAAGCGAATGCTTAATATAGTGAACGCTGTTTAATCGACAGATAAATGTCAAAATGGCAAAATCCCAAAGACACAGAACAGCAGGTTTTTTCCTAGGGAAAAAATATCTAGCCCGTTTTTGGGATTTTGACGTTTCCTCCACTGTGGTGTGATCTCGTAGTTGGTATATTTACATAGGGGGGGGGTGTGGGGGCAAAGTCCCCCACTTTATTTTATGTTTGGATTTTTTATTTTTATTTATTTATTTATTTATTTTGCGGACCAGCAAAATCACTGTTCCGTTTGTTTGGAATTTTGAGTTTTTGAGTCAATTATACAATGTTCTCTATTTTAAGAGTTCGCTGTTATAATATAGACCCATACATTACAGCATGAAAAGGCGACATAATAACATAATAATCAATATAATTATCCACCCATAATATCAAGTTATTTAAGAGATTGCACAGTACCACAAACAAATCATAATTCAGAGATTGTTAAAGATGATGATAAAGGTGGTTAAATAAAACTCCAGACAGAATAGTATGAAGCTAATTTTAACAATAATGACAAAGGTCTAAGAGGTTATTGTATGGCTTTTTCTGTGTATATTAAGAACACATACATAAGAGAAAGACTTTGCAAGTATGCAAACAACTTAAAGTCATGTTTTGGTTAATTGTATTCTGATGTGTATTTACTATAATTAGTGATAATTTATAAGCCTTATAATGCTATAAAGTTACAAAAAAATAAGTGTTTTTGTGATGTGAATTTTTAGTAAGAGGTAGCACAATCAAAAATAAAAGTTTTCAAGTAAAAAAAGAAATATATATTAATATTCTATTATTCTACAGCTTTTGTGTGCTGAAAGTTTCACAGTGCTTCAATGCTTTATTTATTTATTTGTTTGTTTACTGGAGGTTATATAGCTAATGTCGTAAGTGCTACCTTCTCTTGATTTACAGAAGTGAGTTTGCTGTTTGGTATAACTATGTCTTGACTGATGCTAGCTGAAATAAAACTTATCTGAAACCTGAGTCAATAGTATATGACATCGTAATATTTTTATGAGAAGCAGCTCATACAGGATAATAATGCTTTTACTTGCATATCAATCCTTTTGATTTATGGCCCTCTCTTGCCTTACCTCAGTAAATATTTCTTAACTACCAGTATTATATCATAAGCAGTTCCTGATTTACATTACCTTAGGAGGTTTTCATGAAAGCTGATTGATTTTTGCCTTAGAAAATTACAGCTGAGCTGAGGCCAGTAAAATGATTGAAAGACCTTATTGACCAGGATGTACAAGATACAAGCTTTTCTGTCAGTTTAGTCATATAGTGCAATCATGCTAACAGTATGAAGTAGTTTACATTGATAGGCTAGCCTTAAAACCTTATGTTAACTAATGAAGAATATGCATCTTTGACAAATATCTCTAGTAAACAATTAGCCGTAGATACAGCACATGCAGCCTTTCACATCTGAGTGATGTAAAAAACTACCTGATATCAATGTGGAAAAAAGAAAACTGAGTGTGGAATTCATTCATAGTTAAACACTAATTTCTCAGTCTATGGGCCATTACAAGCCTAGCCAATAAACAAAGGTCAGAACTAAACCCTGTATCTTGTTTCTGTGAGGTCGAGACCTTAAGCATTATGCCAGTAGTAATCATTATCATAATATATTTCTGTCTCACCACTAGCTGCCAACAAATTTAGCCATAGGTAACTAAGTAAGCAGATGACTTAAAATCTTATAAAACAGGCTTATTCCTTATTAAGTCAAGAAAGAAAGTAGAATTAAATGCACACGTGCTCAAGTTAGAATATGCTTTTCCAGCTGTGGTACAAATTCTTCACACAGTTCCAACATAATTCAAAAGATAATTAAAAAAAAAATTAGGTTTGTGTCTTTACCATATATCATGAACCTATTTGCCTCCGAATGCAAAAATTCATTTTGAGTCTGATGACTGCAATGCTACCATATTACTGTCACTCTGCCTTTTTTTTACATCTGTAATATTGGCTACCATAAGGGCACACACTACAAATAACTATATAACACTATAGTCTGAGATCCTACATTAACCTTTCCCTCGTGTTGAAAAGGTCAACCTTCAACTTTGTTTTGAGTAAGAAAGATTTAATAAAATTTCCCTCACGTCATGCGATAATTTGCCACAGCAATTTAGAGATATTCATGGTGTGGTCTTGTTTATTACCAAACTCTAAAATAGAAAAATAATATAAACAAAGTTATACAAATGTCAGTGCTACAGGCAAAACATCTGAATCACTTGCAAATTTGATAAGCATTAAATAGTATATGCAGAAATAGTTGATTAGCAGTAGGACTACCTTCTGTGTAGTGAATAGTTTAACAATGGTTTCCCTGTATTAATCAGTAATAGTTAAAACGTCTCCATTGTACTTACTATTAGGAATTGATCTAGGAAGGTGATAACATAAGTCAGCTGTACAATGCACTGGAAATATAATCAAGTTATAGAAACTGAGCACCTACACTTTTATGTAATAAATTACTGGTATTATCTAGTTATTGAAACTCTCTATATTGCTCAAGTATATAGAGCTAAATTGTCTTTATAACTAGTCATCATTTACCTGTAGGTGATAGATAAAGGGAGTTTGTTCCATAATTTCGACAAACTGCATGTTAATGTGTTGTTTGTGTTAATGCTGATTGCTATTATTACTATAGAAATACTATTAGCTGGAGTCACTGGCAGCTTTAAATAATAAACAAGTAAATTAGGCTATGTGCTATTCAGTGTAGCTTGAAAGAAGGAAGACAGTCCTTACGCTGTCTATTTAACATGGAATAGTTTAAGTACAATTTTCTACATCCTATTAAGATTTTGTACATTGTTTACAGTGTAAGTTATTGATGCATAAATTAATCAAATATTTAAACAATGCAAGAACATTGGCATTACAACTGCATTATAACTTAAAAATGAAACTTATAATTCTACAAACCTTTTATTTAGCACTTTATACAAGCACTTCAAAAATTAAACTGAAGCTGTTGTTTAAGTGGTGTACTGAACAGCATTGTTGCCTCAAAGCAGGATGGTCTCAGGTTCAGTTCTCTGCTGGGGTGCCCTCTGTAAGAGTCAACATGTTCTGACTGTATTTGTATGGGTTTTGTCTATGTGAACCAGTTTCCTCCCAAAGAAATAAAGTAGACAGATTGTTGAGTTTACATTATTCTGTGGTATGTGTATGATATGGTAAAAAAGTTAAGACAGCATACTTCCATTCCCTACTTAAAGAGTAACCTGCATGGATGGAGTCATTATAGGAGACAGATGCAGCCCATAAGCAAGGACAGATGAAGTTATTCAGATTTATTTATCAACTACACTTAAGCTTTCCTTTTTGGAGATAGGTAGATGGGTCCATTCAAGCACTGCTGAGCATGCAAATGAATTGTATTATACCAACACTAACAATGACAAACCAACATATATGAAGTTTTCTGTACCTGTAAATGATTATAGCTTGCAATGCTCTCCAGATTTGATGAATAGCTTTGTTTAAATAATTGCACTGCAGAAAGAAAGAAAGAAAGAAAACAAGCAAAAAAAAAACAAAACAGTAAGCATGTTAAACAAAACTGATGGTAAGAATGCTCTCAGGGTTACACCACGTAGTAAGTCATACCATTTGAGTGATATGTGTGTTTCCCTCAGTCAGTCAGACTGCTGTGCAGCATACTAGAAAGGAGATTATTACAATTTTAGGCAAAATGTCTGATATAACAGAATGAAGTTCATTTGGAGTTTTGTTAAATTGAAATAACAATCCTGACAATGCTTCACGCATAGAACATAATTATATTCTAAACTCAACAAGGAGTTTTAGGCATGTACCTCACTCAAAGGCTGCCAGGATAAACTCCTGCATCTCTTTGACCTTTGAAAATATAGAAAATGGATGTCTGAATGGATTATCATTTACCTAAACTATCATGACAGTTTACCAATAAGAAAATAAAAAGCCATGAGCAAGAAACAATGAAACTACACCATTTTAATGAAACAAAACACACATTAAGGGCTTTTCTCTGACAATATCGGGGGGGGGGGGATTTAATAAAGTCTACATGGTCTTATTTACCATGTAGGCATCATGCCGTGGTGCTTACATGAAAGTAAGCATATTTGTGATCCAATAAGAACAGCAGGGCAGAGCACATGCACTCACCAACACTGGAAGTTCTGTAGCATGCAAATCACCTCATAAGCAGGTGAATCTCATGCAAATGAGGCAGGTAGCATGATCCAGCAAGCAGATAGGCAGCCCTGCAGACCTCGTGTCAGTGTCGGTACAGTACATGGAAAGAATGTATACAGACAAAAGGGACTGTAAAATTGTAGACAAATGGACAGAAATGGCATACCACTCACAGATATGAGTGAAACTATCCTCTATGTGTCTCAAAAATTACAGAAATTATGTTAAAATAATGTTTTTTCTAATAATCTGAGCATGTTTGCGTGGTGCCTTAAAAAATAATAAAAAAGTGGAAAAATGAATATTATGAGACAGAAATGTATTACAGGACCCTGCGTGGAGTATCTTCAATGCTGCATTGGTGCTATTGTTAATGTGGTAGGGCTTGGAAGCCTGTAGTAACCAGGTTGTGAGCACAGATCACTATGCAAATGAGGTGGAGTTACTTAATAGCATAATGGAGTAATCGTGTCTGCAAATCCCCTCCTTGTAGGCAGAGTACTATGCTGGTGTCCACAGAGGAGGTAGCTGATATCAGGACAGAGTATGTCCACTAACTTCTGAGGTGACTGGAGCTTAGCTGTGCCTGTTTGCGCAGCGGGATGCCATGCTGAGCATGCATGTGTGTAGGGGGGTATGGACTAACTTCTAAGCTTTGTTTACCTATGAGGTGCTTGTTTCTGCACATTTGAGTGGCATGCTACCATGCTGAGCATGCACGTCTGGGGGGGGGGGGTTCCATTAACTGCTAAGCTTTGTTTACCTACGGGGTGCATCTGTGCACAGTGCCACATTGCTCAGAGCATCTAAATGACCATTGATGTATTAATCATTGCTGATCCTTGTTTCATTTACACTAGGGCTATTAAATGATGTTACTGATATACTAGGTAGGTGCAATGCATCATAGGTAGCCAATCACACAGGCAGCACCTACTATGCATACACCCTACAATCTGATTTTGCCCCCATACTCTGCACCATACAGACTTGGGAGTTTTAAATGAAAGAATGGTAGGGGCCTGATGCAGGTCTGCTACATCTGTATGTGCTAGATGCTGAAGTCAATGTTGCTGCTGACAATAGGCCTAGACAGAGGAGAAGGAGAAGAGTGTTCAGGCCCAGGATAACCTTCCAGGAGCTACATCAGCTGGAGATTATAGAGGGCTACAGGGTGGACAGGGACATAATACAAGAACACACTGAGCTCTGATAACTTCTATTCAGACCCAGAGCCAACAGGGTGGTACTCAGCCCAGTGGAAACAAAGGTATGTGTAGCCCTTAGGATAATAGCCACAGGTGCCTTCCAAAGACCAACTGGAGATATGATGGGGTCTCACAGTCATCAGCATCCAGGGTACTCCACCAGTTCCTGGATGCCATGCTACCACATGCCAGTGAACACATTTATTTTCTCCTCACCCTTGAGGTGAGGGTCAGCAATATGCAACACTTCTACCATGTAGCACACTACCCTGAAGCACTGGGTGCCACAGATTGCACTCATGTGCACATCAAGGCACCACCCTGTGAGGAGGGTAGAATCTACGTCAACCGCAAGGGGTACCACTCCATCAACTGCCAGGTCACGTGCAATGCCCAAGACATTATCATGAATGTGTGTGCTGGCAGTCCTGGCAGCTCTCATGACTCCATTATCTGGCATGCATCACAGCTGTACTAGATGTTTCCTGGGGGGGACATACCATGGCCATTTACTGGGGGATGCTGGCTATGCACTGGAATCGTGGATGATGACACCCATCAGAAATGTGCACACACTCATGGAAGAACACGATAATGAGGCACATGCACAAACTAGGAACATCATAGAGTGTGTGTTTGGGTTGCTGAAGTCACGGTTCCAGTGCCTCAACATATCTGGTGGAGCCCTGCAGTACTCTCCAGCCACATGTGCACATATGTCCACAGTTTGTGCCATGCTACACAATATGATTCCGCAGAAGCAGCTGCAGCAGGATCAGCAAAGGGGAAGCGGCACTCAGCCCCTCCCCCCACCAGTGCCTAGGTCACCACACTAACACTCACAGGAGGATTCAGAGGAGGAGCCCCCTAATGATGTCCCTGTAGGCAGACAAATAGCACATTCACTGACAGCCTAAAGCCCTAGAGACCAGCACCTCACTTCTACTCACATACATATATTAAAATAGCTGATGCCGGGCAACCCACATAATGTGTACCTATCCTTGTATTGGCTGTGTACTGCTTGCATCACACAGAGTCAGCCCTGAACTACAGTTCTGTCAACTGCTGCATTTGCACGATAAGTCTTTAACCTACACACTAACTGTAAGGATTACTATAATAAGGTATCATATGTATAGATCTGCTGCTGATATGCATGTAAATATAGTGCGCTATGTGGTCAGATTTAACATCCACATGGGACTACAGATACCCAGTCCAATTATATGTGTTCCTTAATATTCACTAGACCTCCTGGTTGGAATATTTATGACAGCAGGCAATGGAGATGTTAAACAGTGGGCACACGTGATATTTGGACTACTGTCTACCCAAGCTTATCATGTGCTATTGTTCCCCCACCCCCAACACAGCAGTGTACCCATATAACTACATTAACAGAAAATCAGCTATGATAGATCAGTGGACCAGCCAGTCTCAGGGCTGTAACGTTGATATTGCTCACCCATTGTATGTCTCTCTTCATGCAGGATAACAATGTATATATGTATGCTATTGATTGTGTGATGAATGAGTCCCCTCTTACTAGTTACCTGTGTGGCTCAGTTGACTAGGGATGGTAACATGGGTGATGGTGTTGATGGTTCTAATCTGGAATTACTCGCATCTTTTTCATGTGAGGTAGTACTATGTCAGTGTTTTCACAGAATGTCATATCACTCAACCTCTTAGTGCAATAAATCTGGACAAAACCAGAAAGACTGGGGGGGACAAAGGCCCAAACATAGTGACAAATTTTAAATATTGGCCACATAAACCTAGACAGTTGCTGGAATTAAAGGTGTTGCATTATCACATATTTTCTGAAGGATATAAAGTTTGAAACACAAATGTTTGTCTGCAGGTAGTAGAATGCATTGACTTCAGCATTCAATAAAGCATTGGAAGACCACAAATGTATGAGGAACAGACCAAACATATGAGGTAAAACTGGACATTCTGTGAAAATCAGGAGAGTTGAGAGATATGCAAACTGTCAGTCTGTCGGTGGTGTAACATTACCAACCTCAGTCACATATTATATACAGCAGACAGATGGGGAATGCTGTGGACAGTTTAAGTGAAGTGCAGTACTGCAGAGACAGGGGCAGAAGTTAATGTCTGTAACATACAAAATCCTGGACTGGAGTACAGGTAGGTGTTGCCTGGAGTCACATTATAAGTACTGACTGTCCCATTGGGCATGCCCGTGCACTTAGGAAAAATGAGCACTGTTCTGTTGAAAAAGCACAAGAGACACGCAAGTATGACAAGATGCACGGACTGTACCAAATGAATACTGCACACAAAAATTGTCCAGCACCAACCAAGGAAGTTAACGTGTTCAGTTAAGCATATGAGAAAAGTGTTGAAGCCGGGTTTGTATAACTCAGATTTGTGTAACCAGTATTCTATGGCATCTAGCCCAGCCCAATGTGGTATGTTGGTATACAATGCACTAACATCCAATGTGCATAACAGCCAATTATCCTCTATTTGCATTTCATTTATGATACCTAGGAATTCTGTGGTGTTCTAAATTCTGGATCTTACCCATCTCAATAATGGTTTTAGATGTTTGGTTAAGAATTCAGAAAATGGTTCAGTTAAGGAGCCATTACCTGCTACAATTGGTCAGCCCAGGGGATTTAAGGGATCTTTATGAATCTTTGGCAGAAAATAGATATATTGGCTGTTGGGATCAGATATAGTAAGATTATTTTTGGTGTTTTGTGTAATGATGCCATTTTCTACTGCTGAATCCAAAAATGTATCTGTTTAATGTTTAAACATAGATGATGGATCAAGAGGCATTTTGGTATAATATCTGGCATCATCCAACTGTCTCTGGGCCTCAGCTTAACTGAAAACATTCTCACCAAAAATGTTTTCTTCTATGGTCAACAATGTTATCTCCAAGTACGGGGTACTGCAATGGGTTCATCATTTGCTCCCATATATGCAGAGTTATATATGGCATACACAGAAGAACAAATTATCTGTGATGTTACACACAATATTTACTTGGGGGAAATTGATATTTGGCATAGATATCTGTATGATTGCTGGATGGTGTGGAGGTCTGACGTGGAATACTTGATGGAATTTGTTGAGTATCTCAATGATAACAAATGGGGCTTACAATTCGCCATCAACCATGACCCACACAAGATTACATATTTGGATGTGTCGGTTACTAGGAATGAAGACAACACTCTTCACACGGAAGTATTAAGAAAATATCCAGAATATATCACCTTACTCCATGCATCCAGCTTTCATCCAGCACATATCACTAAAAACATCCCCAAGTCTCAATTCATTAGGATGAGACGTATTTGTTCAGATGAAAATACCTTTGAAGTCTTTTGCAAAGATTTGTCCAACAGGTTTCAGGAAAGAGGTTATACCATGGGCTATGTAATACAGCAAGCAATTATGCTGCAAATTTAGACAGAAAGGACCTTCTTAAATACAAACAAAAATCAAAAAATACAAACAACACTTTACAGTTCATCACCACATATGGTAGGAATACCAATAGAGTCACTGATGCCATCAGACAACATTGGAATATTCTCTTAGCTGACAACTTTTTGTCACAACATTTATCTGACACCTGTATGTTCTCATTCAGAAAAAGGAAAAATCTTGGATCTTATTTCAACCACTACAAACACCATTATGATCCCATCAATCATAACATGCCCCAAAAATTAATCTCTGGAGATATGTTAGTGGGTTGCATGCCATGTGGACATTACAGCCATTGCAAACATGTGCTAAAAAACAAACAATTCTCCAGTAGCAATTGCAGTATTATATTTGACATTAAGTTTTTTGCAAATTGCAGCACAGATTGGATCATTTACATGACTTCTTGCAGTTGTCATGCATTTTATATAGGACAAGCAACCAGACCCCTTAAATTATGTATTACTTAACACCTCAGTGATGTCAAATGCAAGAGAATGAGTAATGCCCTTTATAAACACACACTCAAACATACCACAGCAAAATTTCATTTCACCATCATTGACAAATTAGTAGGTGACAGATCCAATAAATCTGGATGGCACAGTAAATTAAATGCAAAAGAGAAAAAAAATGGATTGTGAAATTAGGTTGACTATTCCGGCCTGGTCTTAATGAATATTTATGATTTGGTACATTCATGAATATTCCTGAGTTCACCAATGACATTCTGTGATTAATTATTTTCAAATGTATATAAGAACTTCAAGATGTTTTTGGAATTTACACTGATGAAGGCTAGGTCAACACCATAGCTGAAACCGGTCTGTTCATTCTTGTGTTTTTTGTTTTTTTTATCAACTAATTAAATTAGTTACACAGCTCACATTTGCTGGCTTTTGTTTTTTGTCTATGTGGTTTTCCAAGCTCACCCTCATACACAAGGACTAACACTTTAGTCTAATGTTTCCCAATGAAATATCAAGATGCCTACACATTTTCAAGAGAAAAATCACTTAAAATACACTTTTGCTGTGACTTCCTCACCCCCAAAACAAGAAACAAATGAAGGTTTGAACAAACCAAGGAATACCACATAATCATTTAGTATACATACTTTCAACACAATAATCAGAATGCATACACATTTAAAAAAGAGTTGTAAACTCAAGTTATAATTTCCATCCATCTCTATCTGTGCCCACCACTCCCCTAGAGGTGTCTCTGGGCCATTTCAGAAGCACAGCACCTGTGTCATTGATATGCACTTTACATTTCTGTACAAGAACATAGAAGATTGTTAAATAACAATTATAACCATAACACCTTTGATGAACGTTAATTAACCTGTCTGTATGAGGAATGTAAATGCCTGCCAAAAAGCCAGTGACAACAGAGAACTATAACAAGTGCCAACAGTTAAAAGTTCCATTTTCTACTGGATATATATATATATATATATATATATATATATATATATATATATATATATATATATATATAATTTGCTTTGTAACATATCAAAAAATCTAGAATGTACTTGAAAAATACAATCATATCAAAACAAATAGTAATCTTCCGTTTTGTCCAGATACACAAGTCTCCTCTCCTTCAACTTCCCTAACTACACTGTTACCTTTTAATAGTGTAGATTCAGGCCTCTGAGCACGGTGAAGATGCAGTGAGGTGTGAACTCATTAGAATTGTTGAATACCTAACTTTTAACTTCACATAGCAGATATAAACACAGGGTCTAAAACAGTGTTAGTTGTGAATGGATTGCAACTGTGAATGTCAGAGAGAGAAGGAAGACACAACAGCAGTTCAGACTACACTTGCATTGGGTGTGTCCCCTAGGATTTAGCAAGCTGCTACATGGAACTAAACAGCACACATTTATTGTTTGTGCTATAATAGACACAAAATATCCTATGTGTACTGATAAATGTTTTACACTGTCATCTATTTGTTATCATACAGTTAAAGGAGAAGAAAACAAAATGCACTGCAGACTGCATGTCTGAGAGTGGAACACAGGTAAGAGAAGAATGAACACAATACAAAGAGAAGACAGAGCTGCATTGTTGCAAACATATCTATAAATATTTGTGTGATCAGCAATTGCGCTAAATATGTAAGCCACACATGTACAAACAAGATTGTACAAATGTTTATGTCTTGTTAATATGGCAGAGGAAATGTGAATAGCTTCTATGCATATGATTTGCTTTCCTGCTGCAAAGTTGTTTCTGTGGCAAGGAGATATAATATACTCCCACTGTGTTTTGTAGGTTTATTAGTATGATAGTTCAAATTTAGAGCTGTGTTAAAATCTGTAATGCGTTAAAATGTTTTTTACAATATTTTTTATTAATACTAAATTTGTGTGGCAATCAACTTACCTCAAACTCAGGAAAACATATAAATATGTTTAATTAAATAGACACCTTAAAAAGCACAATGCTGCTTAGTGCCATTGTGCTGCAGTCAGCAGCCTGTTTGATAAGGACAGCATAAATTAGAGCTGTGAATCAACTGTGTGTGTAGCACACCTGGCAAACACATAGGATAGGTAGACCATGGTGCAGGCCATGGAGTGTATCATCATGGAACTTATAAAAATTGACATTGGTAATCTCCAAACTCTGGACCCTACCCATTCATGTTTGTAAAAGGCAGATCATGTCTCCTAAACCTGATAGACTTCTTTGAAGCGGTCACCAAAGCTGTAGATGAGGGTAAGGTGGTACACACAGCCTATCTAGATCTCGACAAGGCTTTCAACACCATCTCCCACTCTGGAATTACATAATTCACTAAACTAGGTATAAATCCCTATGTCACAAGATGGGTTGCCAACTGGCTCACTGACTGAACACACACTGTGAAAGCAGCAGACTCTATATCCAACTTCAGACCAGTGACAAGTGGATTACCACAGGGTTCAGTCCTAGGTCCTCTCCTGTTTAGTATCTACTTCTCTGAAGTACAGGCTAACACAGAAGGTCTTTGGCTAACAAAGTTCACAGATGACTGCAAACTAGGAGCCATAATCAAATCTCCTAATGATGTGGACATACTACAAAAGGGCCTCACTAAGACAGATGCCTGGTGTCAAAGCCATGGCCTCAAGCTCAATGCCAAAATGTGCATTGTTATCTCTTTTGGTAAAAACTCTGTACCCATGAACTACCACATAGGCAGTAGTCTACTTAACACCGAAAGTGTGATAAGAGACCTTGGGACACAGGTGGACAGTAGTCTATCCTTTGATAATCACATCACCACAGTAGCCAGGAAATCCTTCTACATGGCACACCTCATCACAAAAGGTTTCTCATCCAGGAAAAAATAGGTTGTTGTTCCCCTCTACTCATCACTCATTAGACCCATTATAGAGTACAATGCCCCTTTTGGTATGTACCTCACAAGACATCTACTACAACTGGAAAGGCCACAGAAATACCTTACAAAGAGGATTACCAGCATCAAACAGATGCTCTACCCAGACCATCTCAAAAAACTCCAGCTTTACTCTGTTGCATATTGCCTACTCAGAGGTGATCTCTGCCTAACATACAAAGCTATGTCAAACCCAGAGCTGTTGGACATGCTCCACGTAAAGAAATCCCAATCCCTCTGAGCTACATGCTCTAGGGGCCTAAACCTTGTCACCACAATAAAAAGAACATGCTGGAGGGATATATTCCTATCTCAGAGACTTCCCATACTCTGGAACAAACTACCTATCTACATTAAACAAAGCTCCTCATTAGCACTCTTCAAGGAAAAATCTTGATGACTAGATGGGAGATAGGAAATTCACCCCGGGGATCACTTCTGTGGCTCTGCTTGACAGGGGCACAGGAAAATAATTTTCTTGGGTGGCAAAAGCCAGGGTACTGTTTGGCTAGGCTTATATAGGCCCTAGGGCCAATAGCCTAGTACCTACCTATTAACCTATGAACCAGTTTTTACAATGACAATGCGTTTTGGCTTTGCCTGTTTTATTTGTGTGTTGCTCAATTGTGAGTAAACAAAATGTACTGCTGCAGACAAAAAAAAATACATTGTAGCTTTCAGTAAAGATACATTGTTACGTGTGTTGCCTTCCTTCATGCAAGCAAGTTAGGTGGTGTTGCACAGTGGTCAGCATTCATACACAACACCTGCAGTTCCACAATACCTGCAGACAAAAATGATACACTATAACTTTCAAAAAATATTGTTGCATGTGTTGCCTTCCTTCATGCAAACATGCTAAGCGGCATTGAGTGATAGCACTCTAGACAATAGTGAACATCAAAAATACACCTGCTGTCCAAGTCTTCCCAGTGGCAACAGGTGTAAGCTCATGTACACAATACAGGTAAGCCATGGTTCTAATCCAGCACACTATTTTTTTTATTAATGCTGCTCCACTTAATTATGAATACAAATTAACAATATAAAAATAAGTATATATAGTAATAACTATGTATAGCAGTGGACATCACATGAATTATATGTGTGACTGGAAGCATCCTGACTATTATATTTCTGTAAATAAAAGTTTCTGTTCTACCCTAGAATGGACTTTATACTTTACTAACAGTCATCTACACAACTCACATAACACAAGTCTAGTTGAAATTAGAATTTCTTGTGTGGTCTAACCCAGAACTCAGAAATCCTTCCTGCAAGTAATAGAAGTATATGCATTTGCAGTACATTGTCTCACATTACTCCTGCATCACACCTGAGAATGCATAAACCAGGACCTTGACAGGTCACACACATACATTATTAACTGAAGTGTAGCACCACTCACTCTTTAATGTGTATAGATAATTAATGAACATGTCTCACAAACACTTATTCTGTGCAATGAGCACTCAGGACAATAATGACTGTAAAAAATAAACTTGCTTTCCCCCACCCTTCCTGCAGCAACAGGTATAAGTTGATGGCTACAGTGCAGATGAGCCAGGGTTCTAATCTTGCACACTCCAAGTTCTATTAGTGCTGTTCCACTTAATTTGGAATAAAAATTAACAATATAAAGATAATTATACATAATAAATATGTATAGCAATAGATATATGAATTATATGTCTGACTGGGGGTAACCTGACAATTGTGCTTCTGTAATTAAAAGTTTCTCTTGTGCACTGGGATGGACTTCATAATTTATTGATGGCCATCTACACAACTCACATAATACAATTCTAGCTGAAAAACAAAATGTATTGTGCGGTCTGACACAGAACTCAGAATTATTTCCTGAAAATAATGCAAGTATATGTATTTCCAGAATATTGTCACACATTACTCCTGCATCACACATGAAAATGTATAAAACAGGACTTTGACTGGTCATACACATACATGATCAACTGAAGTATAGCAAAAGTCACTCTTTAATAATATATAATTAATGAGCATGTCTGAAAAACACTTTATGGCAATGAAGTGGATGAATATGTATTCTTTGGTTTACACTGGTTTGAATCCCACATTGTACATATTACTTTTATCTGTGTATAATGCCCCACAAAATATGTATCAAGTAACAAAATGTATAACCCCCAATGCATGTCTTAAAAGTCAAGTCATCTAACAAGTATAGCAGCACACGTGCCATAAATTAATACCAACTGTCACATTACCATTCTTATTTTATCCAGGAACATAAGAAAGAATGCAATTTCCCACAAAGAAGGTCTCCGTAAATAGTACATTAATGTCCACCACAAAGCAGAAAGGCAATAAAATAAACTATCATAAACAATATACTAGACTGTCATTAACACACTTTCAAATTTATACGCATTTTCATCCTATCCATTGGACTTCATGACTTCATGATGTTGTACTTAAAGAAGAACATTTTAGTTTGCTAGGGAAAGGCTTTAAATTTATTCCGCAAGTTAAAGGAGATTTGTCATCTACACTTCTAGACTTAAAATTATTTTTAAGAAAGATCAATTTGAAATTAATATGTAGCAAGAATGACAAACAAAACAAGGTAAATTTTAATCAAATTTTAGTGAAGCCTTCAACGTTTAATCCCCCTATGCACCCACAACTTAAAAATTTAGAGAGTGTTATGGAAGCAGAAATAGAAAAGCACATAAGAGAACTGGATACAATATGAATCTTAATAAAGAAGAATATAAAGTGTTAAATGAATTAAAGAACAACTCCAACGTGAGAATAATGAAACCAGATAAGGGTGGGGGAGCTGTATTTATGGACATCATAACATATGAAGGCAAAATGAATCAAATCTTGAGAGATGAAAATAAATATACTGTAGTGTCTAAAAATGAAATTTTTGTAGCTTATAAGAGAATTGATATTGAATTAGAAGCTATGTATAGTGAGGCAACTATTGATGGAAGTACCCTAACTTATTTAAGGGTGGAAAAACCTAAGATACCAGTAATTTATGGTATCCCTAAGGTACATAAAAAAAAGTGGTAGACCCACCTTTGAGACCTATTGTCTCAGCAGATGGTTCTAAAACATTGCCCTTAGCTAAATGTATAGATAGTAAAACTAAACATATATGGATCAATAAGACAGCTATCTTAAGGGACTCATGGGATCTCTTAAGAGTAGTTGATTCAAAAATGTGCACTGAAAATTTATTATTTGTGACAACTGATATAGTTGATCTTTTTTCCTCCATTCCCTGTCTTGAAGGTATGAAAATGTTTGAAGAAGTGTTTTTAGATAAAATATTAACACATAAAGACAAAGTAGCATGCACAGGCTTAATGGATATGGTACTTAATAATAATTTTTTATTGTTTAATGGCAATTTTTTTCAACAAACCCAAGGTGTTGCTATGGGGGCAGCCTGTGCACCTACATTTGCTAACCTAGTTCTGGCTAACTGGGAAGAAATGTATGTGTTTAATTCTAGTTTTAAATCTTGTTGGGGCCTTTATAAGAGGTTCCTTGATGATATAGTAATTTTTTGGATAGGGGGAATGAAAAATTAAAGGAATTTACACAATATATTAATGAAACTACTGATTTCCTTAGATTTACCTATAATGTCTCTGGAACTAATTTACAATTTTTAGATATAGAAATATATAAATGTGGAGGTACATGTTCATCTAAAGTACATAGGAAATTGACTTATTGTAATTCCTATCTACATTGTAATAGTGCCCATCCAGCACATTGTAAGAAAAATATAATCAAAGGTCAGTTTGTGAGGGGGTCACAAATGACAAGTAATTTTAAAGACTTTAAAGTAGAATGTAACCTACTGGAAGGAATGTTCATAGATAGGGGATATGATAAGGACCTTGTTGTTAATATTAGGTCAGAAGTAGAGACAGGTAGAATAGATAAATTTAAACCAATTTTAGGTATTAAGGAAAATAATAAGAGTCAAGTGGCAGGAATGAAAAACTCTAATACCAATGAAGAGTATAGACATGCCCTTATATTAGAATATAATGCCTTAAATCAGAATACTAGGTCATTTTTTTATAAAGAATGGAAAACATTTATGGCATTTACTGATTTAGAAGAACTACCTAGAGGTACCCCTAGGGTGGTGTATAAAAACTCCAATAATATAAAGGAATGTTTAAAGTATAAGAGGAATGAATATAGTAAATTTAATAGAGGGAATGGTTCTAATAAAAGAGGTGCATTTAAATGTGGGAAGTGTAATCAATGTGAGTATATAGCCAATAAAGAGAATATATATATTGAAAGCAGAGGTAGATGGATTAAGAGTAATGGACTATATAACTGTGATACCAAGGGTCTAGTATACCTGGCCACCTGTGATAAACGTGGGTCCTTTTATATAGGCAAAACAGAAAGAGCCTTAAAAAGAAGAATTTATGAACATACCTATGATATAATAAAGGAGAAAGAAACTAATGCTCTGTATAAACATTCAAAGGTATGTAATGAAAGTAAATTCTATTTTTTTGTAGTAGAACATATAAAAATAGTATCGGGGGGACCATGGGAGGACACCATAGGATATAAAGAATTATGGTGGCAAGTGACACTAGAAGCAAATAAATTCCCAGGTTTAAATGAACATGTATCATTATTACCTTTATTGAAATTAAAGGCAGCTAAAATATGAATTTAAGTCCAATACTTTATTTAACCAATAGGTGGTGCTGTTGTATTAGTAAATATGGTTCCTTTTAATGTGAAGCTTTTTAAATGAGAGATATAATTTAAGCCCCTTTATATGAATACTTGTATTAAATTTTAGATAGAAATATATTAATTTATACACATAAGTTAGAAGTTTTTAGTAATATATAAAAAATGTGAATTGAATGAGTATTTATTTATTTTTAAGAATTCATATAGATTTTTTAATGTTTTTATCCATAGAAGGAAGTAATAGCAAAATGAATATTAATGAGTCCAAAAGATGTATGCTGATTTGTGCATTTGAATTTAATTGACATTTGTTGATTGGATTATGTTAATGGAAGGATGTATATAAGTGATTTATTGAATGAAAGATATCATCTGATAAAGTCCAGTGGATAGGACGAAAACACGTATAAATTTGAAAGTGCGTTAATGACAGTCTAGTATATTGCTTATGATAGTTTATTTTATTGCCTTTCTGCTTTGTGGTGGACATTAAAGTACATTTTACGGAGACCTCCTTTGTGGGAAATATCACTCTTTCTTGTGTTCCTGGTTAACGTAGTGGAGAGCTTTCCGCAGTTTTGGTGATTCATTCTTATTTTATACACTGCCTTTATCTCTGTTTGGCAATGTTGTTTTGTATGCACTATCACACAAACATGGTTGGTATGGTATATGGATTTGCCCACTGATCATAAAACACAATATCTTGATTGGGTGGGAAAACACTGTAACTGTTGTAGGAGTTGCAGACATGGCAGGAGCTAGGAAAGAAGATGACCAATTTAGAACTCAAAGATCCAGAATATTTATTCTACTCCTTGTAATGCACCACAGCCATTGATTACTGCAGGGGGGGACTATACTGTGTCTCATTATAAATCAAAGGCTTGGAGCAGTCTAGCGAAGGCTGCCTCCAGTGCAACTGGCATTCAACATACTGAGGATCAATGCAGGCATCATTACCAAGCCTTGACCATTCATTAAGTACTGTGCTCTCTAGCTTG
This sequence comes from Protopterus annectens, assembly GCF_019279795.1. NCBI lineage: Eukaryota > Metazoa > Chordata > Ceratodontiformes > Protopteridae > Protopterus > Protopterus annectens. Next base: position 855,950,618 of record NC_056734.1, read on the forward strand.
TTTATCTAGTTATGCAGGGTTCTAATTTCACTGCAGTCAATGTGTGTACATGTGTCTGTGCATGTGTGTGTGTGTGTGTGTGTGTGTGTGTGTGTGTGTGTGTGTGTGTGTGTGTGTGTGTGTGTGTATGTGTGGTGGATAATACATTATGGTCATTTTATGATATTTTGAATCTCTTTTCATTTAACTACCACCAGGAGAACCTTTAACATAGCCCCAAGAATCCAACATCCCCTTTTTCCATCTGTCCACATAACAGCTTTCTTGCAGAGGACTAGAGGATATCATCATCTCTAAGATGCATACACACATCGTGAAGCATAATCCTTCCATGAGCCTTTGCAAACCATCTCCAGACCACTGGATGTGTGATTGTCAGTTCTGTCATGGAGTGGCACACATGTCACATATGGACAGAGGTAGTATGTAATGCAATCAAACACATACACACATATGCACATACCATTGACATCTTCTCACATATAGATATATAGATTTTGGTTTACACAGTATAATAATGGCTATGATTTTATGCAATGTGGGCCATTAGCCTTGTAATGTCCAATGACCCTATAAATATTGCACATGTCAATGTTGCTGTCATCCACATGTGCTATTTTGAGGTGTTGAAGTATGGTAGCCCTGCAAAAGGGTATTACAAGTTGTGATGTAAGGTAATGCATTGATGACTGCTGTTGTCATTTGATTACATGTTCATTCCATAACAGCTGTAGTAATATGCCTCTTGAGAACTGTTGACATTGGATGATACTATGTATATTGTTGGCTCGGTAATGTATGTGTTTCTGTAGTGGAATATATCAACATTCTACGCAGTTGTCATTCAACCATCCCAGTGACACTTGTAATATGGCTCAGGTATGCATGTGTATACCTAACATCATTAAATGCTCTGTGAAATACATCAGTATAACATCATACTTGTTACATGGGCACATACGTCTTATTTAATTCACATGTTGTTTTGCTTTTATATACACAGACATATCACAAATTGTGAGTCAATTGCAACCTAAATGAATTCACTGTATGCGCATTGGTGTCACAGTTCCCAAGGATTACTGAGGTGGTTCCCAGCACCATTTTGTGACTATCAGCATTTCTTTCGGTAACTGTTCTGCATGAGCTGCATCCACCTCATTTGTAATCTGTTTATATATGGTATCAGGGCAGTCAGACACAAGCTTTCCAATGAAAAACATATAGGCATATGATGTACAATTTATGTAATAACGTGAAATAGGTAGAGTTGTCACTGTGTGGCATGTGATCCATACTCAAGGCTGTATTTGGAGATGTTGTCAGAAATAATTTTTTAAAAAAGTCTGAAATGTTAAGGAGACTACACAACTAAGTGCAAAGCTGTTTGTAGATGCCACTAGCCATACTCAACTGGAGAAAATAGAAAATCTGCTATCTGACAGTTTGGATCAAACTTCACCCCTCTGTCTCAACTGGTCATCAGCCAAAGTATACATGCAAACATTACTCAGCTGATTATCTCCAGAAATACGCTCATTTGTGCACTCTCCAAGGCCAAAAACATGTCATCAGTGGTCTATAACAACATCCCAGGTTGCCTCTTCAAGAACTTAAGCGCTGACCTAGCAGACACAGTTGGATTCCTACTTAAACACAGCCTACAGGCAGCCTATGTTCTGGCAGAAGCATGTACAGCAGCAGTCATCCATCTGGACAAGGGAGGAGGCGTCACCTGATCCAGGGAATTGGAATTATAAACCCATAAGCCTGACTCACCTCATTGGTGAATCAGACCAAAGAATCATCATAGACCTTATCAAAAAGGACACGGGTAATGTCCCTAATGTGTAGGCAACCATTTTTGATTTGTTAAAGCTACATCATATCTATTATATCTGTCTGACTTCTTCAAGAAGGTCACCAAGGGGATGGATGAGGAAAAGACAGCATATCCCACATACCTTGACCTGAACAAGGCATTTGACACAAATCCACACTCAGATATTACAGATAAACTGTCTTAGGTAGGCATAAACACCTACCTCAACAAGTGGGTAAACAAATGGTAACAGACAGAACATGTACCTTCGAAGTACGTGAATTCACCTCTAGCAAGGACCCAGTGACCAGGACCATACCTCAGGTTTCTGTACCAATCCCTTTCCTCTTCAGTATTTAATTCTCAGAAGTCAAGACAACTTAGACAGCCTTTGGCTGACCAGCTTTGTGGATAACTGTAAATTGTGGGCAATCTTTAAATCCAGGAATGCTACTGATGTACAGCATAAAGTATTAACTCACAAAAATGGCTGTTGCCAGAGTCATGGAGATACTAAATGAACGGAAAACCATAATTATTCTCTTTTTGAAAGCAAAAACACAAGGTACTTACAACGTAGACAGCACAGCCCTATGAGTACACTCAGTGGTATGTTATCTGAGTACTCATGTAGGTAGTAATTGGAA
>NC_056734.1:855958086-856065586 GCF_019279795.1 Protopterus annectens
GGTATTATGGGGGGGGGGTGAATGTGGTCCATCTAGAAGGACAGACATACTTATATAAAAGTATGGAGGGAAACTGTAGAAGTGAAGAGAGTATAAATTGTAGAATACTAGGAACTGTAATAGAAGAACTAATAACAGGAGAATGGGTATTAGATGTATAGTAGGGAATGGATAGGGCAGATGGGAAAGCAATGAGATTGAGTATATATGTTTTAGGGTTTAGGTGATTAAGCAGCCAAGGTTTTCTGAGGTGAATGTAGTAGGGCAACCTTTGGAATTAGGTGACATGACCTGTGTTCTGATGATGTGCATTTATACGTTCATAGGCTCAAAGGTAAGTACTAGGCTAATTGCATTTACAGGCCATTTTAAGCCTAGGCAGTTTTCCTTTTTGTGTTCTAAATAATCTATCCCATTTGTTTATAGATTGGCCTTATCCATCTCATGATCGATAATTATATATTACTCCTAATGAGAATTACTGGGCTCATACCAGAGATAATTTTATTGGACGCATTCATGGGATAAAACATTTAAGAACTGTCTCTGTCCATTGGTAGTAAAGGGGGCAGGTCCTGTGATAAATTTTCTGTTTCCCATTCATAGATCTAAGTTGCACTTGAATATGGACAGGGATGAACTTTGTTTTATATGGATGGGGAATCTCTTCCAAAGCAGTGGTATCTTCTGCAAGATATAACTGTCCCTCCAAACCATTCTGTTGATGTTGCAGAAGTGATTTAGATCCTTAGATTATTTCTGATGACATCTGACTTGCTAATTTTGAATAAGTCCATCAGTAAGGGGTTATATTATATTATATTATATTATATTATATATTAATGATAATAACTTTAATAGCAATGGGTTATATTGTTCAGTTAGGTATTGTCTGAACTGAGATGTGAACTGTTTATAGTCAGATAAGGTGGCAAACTGCCACTGTTTAGGGGGAAGAACAGACAAGCTGTAGTGTGTGGAATGAAGTTTACTGGATGGCGTTATAAGAGTAGGGCCATTAGTAGATAGGCTTCATAGGTTGTAATGCGTCTTATAGTTTTGGAGGGGGGGGTGTGTCTTGACAATAGGATTTTGAAAAGAAAGAAGCCAAAAAGGAGGTTGGGTCTTCCTTGAATGGGTAGCCATTTTATCTTTTTCATGGTGTGGTAGTGAGGTTTGCACTGAGGGGAGATGGCAATAAAATGGTAAATTTTATGAGAAAAAAATTTTATGGTGGTAGTGTTTTTATAAGGCAGTATTGAACAAGGGTAGACCATATTCTAGTTGTACGAGTAGGACACCTTTGCCTAAGGCTGCTCTACCAGATTGTGAGAAGAAATGAGATATCATTTGAGTCTGGAATAGGAGGCACGTCTGGAATTATAGGTAGTTGACTTTGGATCTGACTTTCTGAATGTGTTTGTAGAAACTGAGAGACTGATTAAGCCAAATGTCAAGGTATGTAAATGATGTGGTGGTTTGAATAAGTTGTTGTCCAGGTCTTTGATATGGAGAGTACTAGTGGCCTTAGTAAATATTTTCTTTGTGTCTAAAAGTATGGACGTTCTTGGGAGGGTGGAGGGTGGGAAATAGTTTTTTACAACAAAACTACTTGCTTAGTTGTAGAAGGTCAGCTTAAAGTTGATTTGGAGGATGATGTGAGAAGATTTGGATCTGCAGATAACCGTGTCATCAGCATAAAGAAAGAGATGAATGAGGTACTTTTAAGTGGCAGCGTATTTGTAAAACTTGATAACAGTGATGATGGAATAATTGATCTCTGAGGAACTCCTAAAATATGGAAGAATATATTGGATAAGGCAGGCTCATTTCTAACTGTATAAGTTGAGTAGGTCAGGAAATCATTGATCCATTTGTTACAGTCAGAGCTTAAAGTGATATGTTGTAATTGGAATAGTAGGCTGCAGTTGTGAACCATGTCAAAGGCCTGGGTAAGGTCAATGAATACTGCAGCAGTGAGGTTACCTTTATCCATGTTAGTGAGGATGCCATTAGTGAGTATCCAGAGGGCAATCATGTCACTTCCACTTGCTCAAAAGACATGCGTCTTCCCAGAAAGTAAGTCAGGAGGGTTTGCGATCATTTGGTACATGTCTGACAAAGGCTGAAATCCAGAGAGAGGGAATGGTATTAATAGTGAGGCTAAGGTTGCGGATGTTTTTTAGTGTTAGATTAACCAAGGGCACAGGTTTTCTGGACTAGGGGAGAGTATAGACAAATCTCCCCTAGCAAAGGTGCAATTTGTTTGCTTCTGATTTTGGAGATGTAGCAAGGTGGGAGGTATTATGGGGGATTGCGGTGAACTTGTGTGGAAGAGGATGCAATGTTCTGCTGCATGGAAAATCTGGCAAGTCTTTAAGAAAATCAACAGGTGAGAGATTTCCAGTAGAGCAAGGATTGTGGCCAAGAGAGGAAAGCCCTTTAAGTGGATTTCTTACACAGGTGTCATTTACCACACACCAGAACTCCCGGGGGGTAAAGGACAGTGCTTTATTTGAGGTACTTAACTTTTAGCCTCCATGTGGCTTGTTTAGTAATACTCCAAACTTAGTGAATTACTTTAGGATCATAGGGATTATAGGAAGTTATTAAGTTATTGGCCCTGAGGCCCTTACAAGCCTAGCCAAGAATTTAGCCCATGTTCCAATAAGTCAGCACCCTATGCCACTGTCCAGCAGGGACATAGGTGGAATCCCATTGGTGTATTTTCCGTTCCCCATCCAGTTATCAAGGTTGCACTTAAAAATGAGGTACTCTGCTTTACATGGAAGGGGAATCTATTCCACAAAAGGGGGAGTCTCTGGACACAAATCAGTCTTGCAAACAAGTCCTATTGATGTCACAGACCAGGTTGAGGTTGGGTGTGTGGGTTATTCGAGTGGAGCTTGACTTGCAGATATGCAGTAGTCCCATATCTGCTTTGTATGCCAGACAGAGGTCACCTCTGAGGAGTCTGTCGGAGACTGAGTAGAGGGACAGGGCTTTTAGCCTATCTGTATAGGGTAGATATTTGAGGCCCTGGATTCTCTGGGTGAGCAATCTTAGTGGTCTCTCCAGCTGCTGCATGTGCTTTGTGAGGTACATGCAGAAAGGGGCATTGTATTCAATAATTGGTCTTATAAGGGAAGAATACAGCAATGTTATGACCACCTTGCCCCTGGATGAGATACCCTTACTAATGAGGGGGCCATGTAGAAAGCTTTCCATACAATGGAGGCAATATGGTGTTCAAAAGTCAGTTTGCTATCAACCTGGGTACCCAAGTATCTCACAATTGATTGCATGCTTAGCGCCTTATTATCAATGTGATAATTTGTGGGGATGACATTCTCCCCAAAAGGATAATGATGCATTTTTTGGCATTCAGTTTAAGACCATGTTTCTGGCACCAGTCATTTGTTTGGGTGAGACCTTCTTGTAGTATGTCCATATTACTAGGGGAATTGATAACAGCACCCAGCTTGCAGTCATCTAAACTTGGTCAGCCATAGCCTACTAGATTTGGGCTGCACCTCTGAGAAGTATATCCCAAACTTCCGAGGTCCCCAAGACTGATCCCTGGGGTACACCACTTATTACAGGTCGACTACTTGAGGTGGCTTCCACTATTTTGACTAGGTGGGTTCTATCAGTGAGCCAGTTTGCTACCCATCTGGTAACATATGGATTGATGCCTAGTTGACAGAGTTTATCTATTATACTGAGTGGGGAGTAGTATCAAAGGCGGTGTGCACCATCTTCCCCTCGTCTATGGCTTCGGTTACTGTCTCTAAAGATTTAATAGGCATGGCCTCCCCTTGACAAAACCAAACTGTGTGGGATCAAGTGTCTGGAGGTTGCCAATGTCTTTTTTTATGAGGTCCATGATAATCCATTCCATGGCCTTGCAAATCAGGCTAGTTAGGCTGATGGGTCTATAATTTCCTGGAGCGGTGGACGCTCCACCTTTGTGCAAAGGAATGACAGTAGCTGTCCTCCACTCAGCTGGGATGAAGCCAGTACTCAGGCTTTTGTTGAATAGGGTGCCTAATGGTGCTGCAAGTTTCTGCCTGAGTTCATGCAGGATGTAGCCTGGGATGTTATCTGGTCCCATGGAGGCTGTATTTTTTGCCTTTGAGAGGACAGTAATGACTTCCTCCCTAGAGATAAGGGGAGAGGACAGCTACTGGAGATGTCCTGTTTTGCTGATGGGGGGAACAGAGTGAAATTTTCACTGAACCTGTCTGCCAGCAGGTTGGCTATATTTACAGGATTTGTGTATGTGGTGTCCTTGACCACCAGTTCTGAGCAGATCTGAGTTCTTCCCTTGAGATTGTGTAAATATGTGAATATGTGAAGAAAGCCTTATGATTGTCTTTAGTAGATGTGGTCAGTTTGTACTCAAAGTTTGCTTTGGAGGATTTCACTAATGCTCTTATTTGCTTGTTCAGGTCAAGGAGAGATTGCTTCCAATTAGACACCTGCTCCTTCTTGGTCCTGGACAGCACTTTTTCCTTTTATTACAGAGTTTATTTATTGCAGATGTCTACCAGATAGATTTACTCTTCATTGAGGAAGAGGATTTCATCCTCTCTGGTATTCCTGATTCCATGCAGCTATATAAATGCTCATATAGTACTTTTGTGTAAGTTTGGACATATATGCCAGTTTCTGTGGAGGGTGTGGGGGCTGTGAAGCTGCCTATACCTTTCCTCAGTAGGCTGTAATCAGTTTTGGAGAAGTTTTTTTGTTTGACCCTATCGGGGGGGGGGGGGGGGGGGGGATATGGTGACTTTGAAAGTTGTTAATAAGGAGTGGGGTCTTTTTCCAGAATTTCAAAGCTTCATCACGTAAATACATTTTCAACTTTTTGAGAGCCAGTTAGTCTTGCTACATTTTATATTGCGAAGTTTTGTTTCACTGTAATGGAGTTATGGAAAGCAGAGAAGGAGACAGTATCCTATTTTGAGGTCTGGATGCTCAGCAGAGTTTGCTGTCTGGGATTGTGTCGTACAAGGTACACTGTGTAAAGGATAATGTGACTTTGGCATTATGTGATCAATGTATAGTTTTCCAACTACCTTCTATTTATTTTGGGTATGCTTTGTGTAAGTTAGCTAAACTGTTTTTATGCTTTAGACACTTATTTTAGCATCTCGGTCCATCATGGACTGCTGAATGTACTTACACAGTTTGTTAAGAATTAATATTGCAATACTGCAGGTAAAGTGCTCTTTTCCCACACCATTGCTAAAAAGTGGAATTCCCTCCCCCATTCTCTGACCACTGCCTCTACCACCCTACAATTCAAAAACTTCCTCAAATCACATCTACTAAACACCTGGTTATGTCCTTGTATCACTTAACCTTTACTCTCCTATCTCCCCCCTTCTTTTTCCAACTTCCAGGCTACTCACTTTAACCCTCTACAGTATTAAACCCAGCCAATAACTCTGGCTATTAGTTGCTACTTCTCATAGTGGACGATTGCTCCTCTTTTAGTCGCAGTCATTATACACCTGCACATTAAATGGAATTCCTGACTGTTTCTCCTGGAAAATGTCTTTTTCCAATTTATTTTATATATTTTCAGTGTTTGGCAAAATGTCTAACTTCATGTTGTATTATTTAAATGACCTTTGTATAACACTGTATACATTTTCTTCTCTTGTTTTTTTTTTTTTTTTTTTTTCATAACAATGTTTCAGAGCTTTTCTCCCTGGGCCTCCACTGTAAATGGACCTGGTCCAGTTGGAATTTCCCAGTTAACAAATGTAAAATAAATAAATAAATAAAATACATTTTGTGCACTATTTTAGGTTAACTATCAGTCTAATGGACTTTGGTTGTTGTAAGCTTATTTAAGCTGGTTTGTGGTTTTGTTTGAGTAAGGTGTTTGTTGTAATAACATTTCATTTTAACGAAATAGTTTAGAAAACATTTTTTTCATAGCAGCTTTACATTTTTTCCTGACTGAGTAGTAAGTGTTTAGAAAAACAGCACTATAATAAGCTAGATCGTGAACATAAAATAGACTTGCACTTCCTAAGTGTCATCACTCCAGATGCACACACACGCACGCACACACACACACACACACACACACACACACACACACACACACACACACACACACACACACACACACGCACACACACACACACACACACACACATTTGTATTCTCCTACCTCACATTTTTTTAGATTCAAACACACTCTATTCTTCCTTTATTCAGGTTATGTAGTAGCCTCAGTATAAAAATTTGCCTCTTACCTTCCATGCAGCTGCAGTGTTGCTTTTACCTGTTTTCCTTCTGCAACTCCTCTTGAAATACAGAGTTTGTGTAACACTTTTAAAACATTTTCTCTGTTCCTCTTGCCATCAAACCATACCCCTTATTTAACTTACTATCTCTACTAATAAATTGCCCCTTTTGGCCATATTGTGAAGGTGGCCTAATGGTTAAGGTGTTTACTTTACAAACACAACTCACAAGGAATAACTAGCTAAACTTAAAATGGCTTACAAGGGCAGTTGCCCTGGTACTACTCTATGAACCTATATATATCCACAGCTATTCCTTTACAGCCTAACCCAATACCCACATTTATTATGGTCTGCATTAAATTTCATATGATTAAATAATCAGCTGTACTGGCATTTACAGCACAGACTAATTAGTTAATTAATGCACCCATGAGCTACATTTTCTACAGCTTTGCACAGACACATATAAATATATTTCCCTGTTAAAAGTAGACAAATGTTTTGTCCTTCACAGTTTATTAGGATACTATATAATTTTCTCCTTTTTTAAGGAAGTAGCAAAACTCTGACTGAATTGATTGAAATGTTATGTCTGACTTGCAACCTTTATTATATAGTTTTCACTTACTGCTACCAAACCTTAATTGCTATAAACCAGAACATTGTTACTGGAACATTGTGCAGTAATCCTAGTTAATCTGCAAATAAAGATGAAACTAAATATTGAAAATGGATGCATGTTGAAATAGCTATTCTGCATTCCTGAGCTCTTCGTGACTAACTATAACATCTCCAATAATCATAACTGAATTGGCTATAAGGCATTTAGACAGATATAATGAATTTAAGAAAACCCACACCCTTTATGAATCTGAATCATTCACTCTATGTCTTATGTAGAGTCCAGGATACAATCCACATCGGTAAGTGATAAGGATACAACTATAAAGTAAATCCACATTTTCCAAGTCTGTCTCAGACTTATTCAATGTATTGTTATTAATTGTCTTTAGTTACAAATTTCTTAGCCAATTCTCAAAATCCATTTAGTGGGCACTGTTCACATGTCAGCATTTTCTATAGATCTTTTTTAACAATTCTGCTTTGAATTGCATGATGAATTGTATTTTCTAACACATTTATAACTGATGAAAAGAAACACTGGTGTTTGAAAGGAGTTTTAGTTCAATGAATATAGACTATGAGGCACATTGCAAATGTCATTATTTCAAAAAATTAGAAAACAATACAAAAGTATTAGTTTGCTTAAAGAGTCTTGTAGAGGTGGGATGGAAAACCAGAGCTCATTGTAAAACCAAACATTTTACAACTAATACATATAATACTTTTACATATGCAATAATTTTACATGACCCAGGAAGAGTTAAAGGACTGAAACAAAAAAAGAGGTCCATCTGAGTGAATAAATGCTGCACAGCAGTCTTAGATTAAAGATTTTAAATGATAAATTGTTCTAATGTGAACACTCTGCAATAATGTGTTTCATTAAAAGCTTCACATATATATAGTAAACTTTGCAATTAATCTGGTCATGGATTTTTTCTCACAAATTTGATTCATAAGCAGAAAAAAATGAATGTGACTGTTAGATGAATAATGTAGTAATCAATTACACACTCAGACCAAATGATGTCTGGCATAGATATTAGTTAAAAATAATATTCATCAGTCACAGAGTGAAACACTATGACAACCCATAATTTTAGATTGTTTAATGTTATGATGTTACATCAAGTACAACACATGACACTGTCAAGCATTCAGCTTGGATGTTTTTTTTTTTCTTTGTCTCAACTTTGTGATCCAACACAAAAGCAATGTTGTTGTTTTACTTCCACTTGTTTGTTTAAATGTAACAGTCTACAAAAGTAGGTTGACTTGAATAATTTGGTGTAGTGTATGTCAAGTAGCATTTCTATTCCTGGGCAATCGCTCACCTTCTGTTATGAATCAACTGCTTTAATGGGATTCTGAGATAGTTTCAAAGGCAAAGACCTTCCCCAGAATTCATGAAGCTCGTCGCAAGGACGGTGTTAGCGTGTGGCGTAGAGATGGCGCAGCAGCACCATATGCATATTAATGAAGGCATGCTGCCGCACCATCCACATGCACAGAAAACGTGCACGAGTGCAGAGGGCATGTTTAAGTGCTGCACGGAAGCGTGAACATGTCAGCTACAGTCGCACAACCTAAAATGCTGACCAGTACAGCCTGCCTCTAATAGTAATCACTTCTGTCAGTGTCCATGGATACTGAAATGTATGCAAAGCATACAAGAGAGTTCTGCAAACACCAAAATAAAATCATAGGAGTAAACACACAAGCACGTATCTGAATGTTGAGCCCCCGTCCCTCGAACATTTAAAACCCTGTGTCCGTATTTCATTGTAATGTTGATTTTTATACCAAGTAGAAGTGAAACGTAGCATGTTTGCGTGCCGCTGCCCTTTGCTAAGCCTAGCCCAATGGTCAGAGCATTCACTTAATATCTACCCATTTGCGGTCTGAGTCGTCCTTGGCTGGATGGCCCAAAAATGAATGGGTATAACCTGGGTCAACCTACCATGTCATGAAAGATAAGTATTTGCGTGTACCTATGTGCGTGAAGTACAGCATGTGGAAGACCAAATATGCTAGGGTTGGCCTCAAAACCATAATGGTACCAGAGATATGTAGAGTAAGCAATGTGTACTGCTGTCTGTGCCATGAGCTAACAACCAGCGAAGGGATGGATGGTGTGTATGTGGATTTTGGGTAATGTAATAATCTATAAGGAGAGACTGGGTCTGATGTACAATAGGTGAACTGGAGGTGTACGAGGGTGCAGTGGGAGAATCCAAAAGGAAACTAAAAAACATATATTCACATCCCCAATACACCCTGTCAGGTCATGTTGCAGAACACAATCCCACAAACATATGAACATTAAAATGTACAATACACATGTACAGAAATGGTACCGGCTCACACCACATAATGGCTTGGCCTGAACTGAGCCATCCAACTCCTACACACCTAGATACATAATTGCATACCCATTGTCCCCTCCACAGCACCCCCCCCTTGCTGAACGTCCACCAAAACCACCCATACACGTGCTGCTAGCTTGGGCCAGCCATATCTGCACATAGTGCCTCCTAGCCAAATCTAGCAGGCAGTTTCACCCTAAGCAGTCTCAGGCCTGCAAACTAGGTATCCTATGCATGTATAACCCTCCCTCATTTTCATATAGCCAAAAGAATGGTGTCATTGGCATTCACAATTTTTGGACATCCCTCGTGGGGTAAGTGTCTGTTCTCAAAATTAGACATGGTGGCACAACACTATTTCCACCTCTGTCGACATCTGTACACAAGTCGGATTAGCAGTACTTGTCCACAACCCTGCTCAGCCTACACCCAGTCCTGCAGAACCTACGTCCCGGGATTAACCCCTGACCATGATGCACGTCTCCCCAATTGCATTATCGGGAATATATACCTTTCACATGTTCCCAAGAAGCTTCCCCATAGCCATCTTCCAGATAGTACACATCCACAAATTGTATACCCTGTCCAGGTTCCACGTCGTAATGATGCACACAACCCCTGTATACAAACAGTACAGGTCCCTCCCGGCTGCGGGTGTTCATATACATGGTCATGTATAACCCCAGATATGTAGTCATATATCTATAAATGTACATACTTATATTCGCATAGCTACACATCACACATATATGCATATAAGTAGTTGTCAAGTATGTGTCCTATTCATAAATATGTATACTTGCAAATGTATACATATGTCTCTCAGAAACATATGAACATTAACATGTACTATACATATGTACACCAAGCGACTGTCACATTTGTTGCCAGTAGTGTGGAATGCCTGTAGTAAAGTCATATATCCTAACTACCATCCATGCAGAATGTATCACGGATGGTTTAGTGGTCAAACCAGTGATTATGGTGTTTCTGTTCCTGGGTCCAAGCCATGCAAGGGCTGCTAATTTTATATGATGCCCAGAATAATGGCTGTCAGATATAGAGTGAGTAAGGCACATTCAAGCAGGCATAAGCGGGTATGTGCGGCGGTAAGTGGCAGTCATTCAACAGTATGGGAAATGTAAATAAGCATGTAGGTGTATATGCATGTGTATGTACAGATATATATATATATATATATATATATATATATATATATATATATATATATATATATATATATCCATGAAGAATGAACATGGTCACAATAAAGCATTCATAACGAATGCGAAGGAAAACAGCAGCGGAACCCCTGTATTATTTAGTGCTGTCATATCAAACTGGCCAGAGGTGAGCAAACCTCCTGCATCTCCAACCAGAGGTAAGATGCTAACAGTGGGACTATCCTTGTCCATGTGCTGCTAAGTCTGACTTTAAAACAGGTACAGGGCAGTCCCAGTCTCCAGTCGGATGAGCCGGAAGACTATTTGAACACCCTGACCATTATATGAATGTTTGTTCCAGGACTATAAGCTTGGGACGTCTGAATATACTTGGAGTGAGTCAACATGCGGGACGGGTCTAGAGTGGTAGGGAGTGGCGCATGTGTAGTGGTGTGGTTTTTTCAACTGGAGAATGGATGACTGCTGTGTTAGTGAAGTATTGCAGCATGTGTTCTGGTAACTATGAGCCATGGGTATACATGCAAATGAAGCAGCACAGCAATAGTGTATTGGTTAGAGCATCTGCCTAATGAGCAGATGTTGCCGGTTCGACTGCAGCACACACCATTTACAATGCAGAATCCGTATATGAGCATATTCTGACATTTTATGCTGTATAACAATATAATACCATTGAAATGTGAACTGGAGTGACATATCATAGTAAGAATGGAGAAGGTGTTTGCGTGATGGGAAGTGGCGGTGAAATATGGTGAAACGGAAAACCACTGCTGAAAAGTGTTGTACCCACCCTTTGTCCAATGGCCCTTGGTCTGCCCAGCAACACAATAAACCGCCTCGGTAAGGCTCGACGCCAGGACCCTACACACCACAACCAATGTGATTTACCACTAATACACGGCAGTTATACTTAACTTTGATGTTATCACAAACATAGCAGACAGCACAGTCATTCAACAGTCTGATCAAAGTAAATAATTATGTAGATGTATATGCATGCATACGTACAGATATATATATATATATATATATATATATATATATATATATATCTGTAAAGAATGAACATGGTCACAATAAACCATTCATAAAGAATGCGAAGGAAAACAGCAGCAGAACTTCCGTATTATTTAGTGCTGTCATACCAAGCTGGCCAGAGGTGAGCAAATCCCCTGCATCTACAACCACAGGTAGGATGCTAACAGTGGGACTAATTTTGTCCATGTGCTAAGTCTGACTGTCAAACAGGTACAGGGCAGTCCCAGTCCCAGTCCCAGTCCCAGTCCCAGTCCCCAGTTGGATGAGCTGAAAACCGGAAGACTATTTGAACACCCTGACCATTATATGAATGTATGTTCCAGGACAATAAGCTTGGGACGTCTGAATATACTTGGAGTGAGTCAACATGAGTTACGTGTCTAGAGCGGTAGGGAGTGGCGCATGTGTAGTGGTGTGGTTTTTCCAGCTGGAGAATGGATGACTGCTGTGTTAGTGAAGTGTTGAGACATGTGTTTGGGTAACTATGAACCATGGTTATTCATCAGAATGAAGCAGCACACCAATAGTGTCATGGTTAGAGCATCCGCCTAACGAACAGGTATTCACGGTTCAAGTTCAACTATAGCACATATCATTTTCTATGTGGAATGAATGTCAGTCTACTGTAAAACCGACATAAAAACATGTAAAAGTGAACTTGAGTATCTCATTAGACTTTTATCCAAATCCATTCAATCAAAGTGGTACTGTCATAACGAATAAGGCACAAGTAAGCACAAATAAGCAGCAGTAAACATATATAACAAACAGTAAGCAAATCTGAGTGCACTTGCGCGGGTGTAAGCAGTGCCCAGCATAGGGAATGTATATAAGTATGTACAGATGTTTTTATATATATATATCTATATATATATATATATATATATATATATATATATATATATACACATACATATATATACATATATATATACACGCACAAACATTTATATATATTTATATATATATATATATATATATATATATATATATATATATACATACATTAACCTATATACATATATACACGCACAAACATTTATATATATATATATATATATATATATATATATATATATATATGAATAATGAACATTGTAACAATAAAGCATAGAAAAGGAATGAGAAGGGAATCAACAGCAACTAAAGTATTATATAGTGCTGTTAGCATATGTCATATCAAGCTGGCCAGGAGTGAGTAAAGTACTGCTGCTCACACCACAGGCAGGGATTTACCAGTGGGAGTAAGATTGTTGATCTGCTAAGTCTACTTTACAAACAATCAGAGGGTAGTCCCCAGTGGGACTACCAAAAATTGACAGCATATTTGGATCTCCGTCCATTACACAAGCAAGGGCTGGTATGTTCAAGTACTAAATGGTGGGAGAGCATGATAATACATGTGTTGGGGCAACATACTTTTGGGGCTCCTAATGCTGGGGGGAGGGCAATATGTGGAGGTGTGTCATGGCCGTGAAAGCAACTGGATAATGGATGGATTGCGTGTATGTCAATCTCGGGTGGGGTTGGGGAACCATGGATATGTGATTATGAATCCAGGAGTGTCATGGTTGGATAGCCTGGTTCTAATTGGAGCGCCTCGTGGAGGCCAGTGAGTCAGTTATAAGTATGTATGCATACACACATGTATATATCTATATGTAGATGTACATTCCTTGTAACATATCCATTCCATTTGCAGACAGAAACACATGAATGTGCCCTTACAAACCTCGACAGTGGATAGAATACTAGGTAGTGCATAAGGGGGAATGGCCGAAATTGCTAAAAACGCAGAAGTGTGTACAATGTTCTAAGTCAGTGCTCTGCTGAATAAATCAAATGTGAGGACTGTCTCACATAGGGAATTATCCCTGTGATCTGCCTGCAACGGCAACTCCAAATACTAAACCGGTCTATTTGTAAATGAAACACGCCGAACATGTACATAATTAGTTCTCATGTAACGTGTGTGTTACCATAATGTCAGACTAATTAATTCATTGTAGTGTCATGTTAATGGGAGTAAGCATGTAAGGAAGTAAGATTTTAATCTTGACATAAAGACAACTGTGTCCCATGTGTGATAATGCAAATATTGCGATTAGTGTTCTATTGGTCACTCATGTCACCAATGTTTGTGGACTAAATGTTAGGGTTCCTGAGGATACGTGTAGTGAGTCAACAGATGGGATGGGTCTACAGGGGTAAGGAGCGGCCAATGTGTACTGGTGTGGATACACTGCAAATCCAACTGGAGAATGGATGACCGCAGTGTTAGTGAAGTGTTGGGGTGGGTGATTGGGGAAGTAGGAGACATATGGGTATATATGCAACTGAAGCAGCACAGCAATAGTGTATTGGTCAGAGCATTTGCCTAACGGACAGGCATTCATGGTCCGAGTCCCACACTAGCACATTTCATTTACCATGTGGAATGTGTATACAAACATATTTACACATCGTATTGCTGTACAACCCACATAAGAACATGTACATGTGAACTGTAGTACTGCATGAAATGTGTAATTAATGTCATTCAATCTCAGTGTTAGTGACATAATGAATACGTTACTATTAAGCAGGTGTAAGCACAAATATGCAGTAGTAAACATATCTAAGCACCAGTAAGCATGGTTAAGTGCATTTGTACGGGGGGGTACATTTCCGTTAACGGGGCAACACTGTTAATGCAGTTGCTGACCTCCGAATCCAGTGTTAAACCGCGTATTTGTGTTAGTCTTAACATGTGTGTGCAAAGTGTAGAAGTTACAGTTGTTCTCAATTTGTTTTTACATTTTATCCATTTAACTGATTTACACACAACTGTTAACATTAACATCCAAACCACATGGCTTGAGGATGGAGTCGGAGCTGAGCACCCGCATTGAAAGTGTTTGTCCGAAAGCAGCATAGTGCATAAACAAAGACAAAGGCCTACTATTACAGCAGTATAGCCATTATAGGGAAAGCAGACATTGTAGAAACCATTTTCATTGTCAAATACCCATCCTCAACATCTCTAATTATAATAACTCGGCTTTTTTAAGCTGCGAGGATGCGATTACAATCAGTAAACAGTGATTGTTTGTTTGTCAAGAGTGTCAGGCATGGATTTAGGAAGGCATTGTTGAGCCCGGAAATAACTGTGTTTAAGATGTATACATCTGTTGCTAATGTACAATGCTTTTACATAATTAATCCAAGTTGAAGCCTAATCCTAACAACTTGTGTCTTGTAAGCCCTTCACGGCAAACATATACATAGCAATTCCACTGTCTTTTAATCATCATTTCACAGGCCTCACTTAGGACTGAAACTGTCCGATTACAAATGGTCAGCATGACTCTGTCTTTGTAAAATGTAAGCACAGGCAGTTACTTCATGTTAGGCATATCATGAAGTGTACATATCACCATTTCATGACTAATTAACGGAATAAAGGAATGTCATGTTATTTGCAAGTATTTCCTTATTACTGATTTCCTGTCTGTGTGACTTACTGGGGCAACACTTTAAATCGATTGCTCCGCTGTAATGCAGTACCTTAACATGTTTGTCAGGCAGATGTGTGCAAAATTGGACTAGTTACATGGTTAAAAATGTAATTATTAACAAAAGCATTTTATACCGATATGTGCTCAACAGACATGTTAATGAGCTGCATTACACCTGAATGATTGCATTAATAGTGTTGCCCCGATAACGGAAATGTACCCATTCAGCAGTATATCACATGTATTTAATTACGTAGATGTATGTGTGTTAATGTCTATATATATATATATATATATATATATATATATATATATATATATACACACACACACACACATATATATATATATATATATATATATATATATATATATGTATACACACATACATAGATATAGATTATATATCCCAAGAACAAACCTCGTGACCCCAAAATATTAGAAAAGAATGAAAAGGAAAACACCTGCAGCTCCTGTATTATGTGCTAGTGTGAATCCCAAGGCAAGTGTGTGCCTGTCCGACACATGGGTTCAGACTGTAGTCTGGGTAATAATAGGGTTGCTGACGTTACTCACCAGCCATATTGCCAAATGTATGGGTATGTCTCACCAACCCAGTCACTTGGCTAATTGTGACATATATAGCCACCATATAGGAAACTACAAAACACACTCCCCAACACATCCAGTGGTTAGACACTCACAGCCACCAACACACAGGATATGACTGACAAACACACACACTTGCTATGCCTCGGAATAGAATACCTACCTAACTACTTTAACACACTACAGCATTACGCAGTTACCAAATGCGCTACCGAGATTACTGGGTTACAGCAGTCCGCGAGGTGTATTTCTAGGTGGGTGACATCAGCAGCCTTGCCAAAGTTGAGTATTTGAATTGTACGGACTGTGAGTAGCCTAAAAAGCATTCCTCTCTACACAGTCTGAGACAGACAGACACAAACACAATCACACATACAATTGGCAAGTCTGTGGTTAGAACTACTACCTAACTAGTTTATCACTACAGCAGTATGCAGTAATGGGACGTGCCATGGAGATTACTGATCTACAGCTCTCCCAAAGGTGTATTTCACATTGGATGACCTCAGCAGGCTTGTCATAATACTGCTATGGGGAGGGCAGTTCGTGCATGGGCCATAACACATTCATGTAGGGGTTGAGATGCCACATGCGGGCACACAAGGGGTCATATGTCACAGGTACATGTATACAGCTACTAGATGACTACTTCCTTGTACAGTCATGTTGCACAGCTGGCACATGCACCACATAGTCTGTCAGCTGACAGATATTGGTGGCTAGTATCTGCAGTGAATGACATCTGCACCTCATGTGTTTGGGGCCCTTTGGCAGTGTGCTGGGTGGGACAGGCCCGGATAGCTCATTGTCATGGTCACCCTCTTCCACACATCTATGTCCATCTACCTTTGGCTTATTATAGTGTGTTGTCCTTACATATATGCCTGTATTCCTATCCACTGTGTGTGCAAGGCAGGGGTGGTGCATACTGACATGTGTCTGCACAAAGTACTGCGACTGCCAGATATGTCTGGACCAATGGTATTTACAGACATGGCCTTCATGTATTTAAGTGTGTGAGCATGCCCAGTATGACCTTTTAGTATGTTGCTGACTGACATTGCCTTCATACCTTCAAGTGTGTGAGCATGCCCAGTATTGCCATCTATATCACATGTGTGGTAGAAGTCCAGGTAGTTTGTACTGCGGCACCGACTTTTGTGTTGTACAGCGACAACTAGCATGCTGAGTCTGCAGGGTATCCATCGGTCATTTGGCATTGACTGCTGCTATATGTCTGCATAGTGAGGGGGGCATCAGACTGTATCTACATTCCTACACAGGAGTGGGGGGGGCACACCTGACTGTTGCTATAAGAGTATGTTGGAGGGGGGGGCACACCTGACACCTGTACACATTTGCTAAGACTGTACTGGTATGTCAGGTACTCTATTTCAGTGTGTAGTCTTACCTACTGAGCTGGCTAGAGGCATACCAGTGTACTATAGATCTTAGCTTTAATTACCAGCATATTAGTGTCTGACATCCTAGCCTTCACAACTTACATCCAGCTGGCTGCCCTGCTGTAGTCTGTCTCTGCAGTCTGGGGGAGGGATTACCCATAGGGCACAGTCAGAGGCCATAGTACAGCATTTGTTTGTGTCTGTCTACACCTGTCCTGCTGGTTGAGACTTGTGTGGGTCTTACAGACACACATGTTGCTCATCCCATTACCTGTACTGGGTTTTGTCACCCTGTGTAGTACTGGCTGCTATGGAGACTCCAGTATGTGTTACAGATGTCATGGTGCCACTGTGGGTGTCTACTGTCTGCTGCCTTAACATTCAGCCTCCCAATTCCCTTGCATGCTCACATCCATACCATAGCTACAGGTAACAACACATTCTACTCCATTTGGCACTTGGTAGGTTGATTGACTTACCTTGCAGGTGTTCCAGACTTGAGGATGGTGCTGGAGGGCTGCCTATGTCGGATGCATATAGTACACTCCCTATACATGGTTGAGCACAGGTAGTGTCATGTTTGGCATCCCTTTTACTGTCTGTGCAAGTCAGAGAGGGTGTCATTCCCAGGGTGTCATTCCCTGGTTCCCTACTGTGCCAGTGCATATGCTATGCATAGCCTCTTTGCCAAGGCCAGGTCATACTGGGCATGCCTCCTTCTGCCTACTGGGTCAGGCTCAGGTTGTTCCCCCTCCGAGTCACTCTGTGACTGTACAGGCCTTGGCATTGGTGGGGGGGGGGGCTGTGTGGCCCTGCCCCATGCTGTTCCTGCTGCAGCTGTTTCCGCAGGATCATATTGTGAAGCATAGTGCATACCATAATAATTTGGGTGCATGTAGCTGGTGAATACTGCAAGGCTCCACCGGATGTGTCCACACACACTCTATTTTATGTTTGGCCTGTGTGTGTGCCTCATTATGGCGCTGTTGTTCAGGCATGTGTGCATTTCTGATGGGTGTCATCAGCCATGGGTCCAGTGGGTACCCAGCATTTCCCACTAGGTGACCATAGGGGATGTCCATATTGGCAAATCTGTGGTGCAGCTGCATCAGATGCCATACTTCAGAATCATCATAGCTTCCAGGGCAGCCAGCACACATATTCATTATAATGCCCTGGGCATCACATACAACCTGGCAGTTGATGGAGGGCATGCCACTGCAGTTGATGTAGGCCCTACCTTGCTCACTGGGTGGTGCTTTGATGCATACATGCATGCAGTCTATAGCACCCACTACCCCAGAATAGTGTGATATTTGGTGGAAGAGAGACGCATATTGCTGGTCAACACCTCACATGTGTTGAGGAAATATACATGCTCACTGGCATGTGCTGAAAGCTAATCCAGGAACTAGTAGAATATTCTGGATGCTGATGCCTGTGAGATCCCTATGTTATCCCCAGTTGTGCTTTGGGAGGTACCTGTGGCTAGTATACGTAGGCCTACACATACCTTGGTATCCACTGGGATGGGTTCCCCTCGGCCAGTTTGATGTGTCAGGTGTGGCCGGCACAGCTCAACGATTTGCTGTAGGAGGTCTCTGTCCACCCTATAGTGCTCCACTATCTCATGCTCATGTAGCTTCTGGTAGGTTACCCTGAGTCTGTACACTCTTCTCTGTCTCCTCACTGTGGGATGTTCGGCAGCATTCATATCCTCACCACCCTCAACCTCTTGCACATGTTGTTCTATGCTGCCTGCTGCATCCCTTCTCATTTTTTAGGTTTGTTTGTTAAAATTTCCCTGCTTGCATACACCGGTGGTGTAGAGTGTGGAAAAAACAGAGCGGAAGGTGTTTGCTTAGTTTATAGTAGTGTTCTGGGCTGGTCTGGTCTGCTGCCTCTGTAATTGGCTGATCCTAATATATTTCACCTGTCAGCTCAGCTAGTCCTTGATTACTTTCCTACTGCTGTTACCCCTTCCAATAGCCCTAGTCAGGTTTAGACACACCCATAGCTTATCGTGCTAAGCCGGGAGCAATCCTGAGCCACAGGGCTCCAATCCACTTACAGTATGTCTGACACACACCCCATGATGTCACCTATATCCAAGTCCTGCACCCAGCTAGCTATACTCTTACACTCTTGGGACCTGCCTCACACCCTGGGGAAAACTAAGATTCATTATCCTTCACCTAATTTGCATAGGATTGCCTGCTAATGCATAGTTACATGTCCCATACTGAGCCTGCCCTAAACTAACCGCTGCTCACCATCACACTGATCCACACACACACCAGCTCACAACAGCTTAAAAGTGCCTTACTCACTCCATATCCAATGGCCCTTGTTCTGCCCAGCAACAAGATAACCAGCCTCTGCAAGGATCGAAACCAGGACCCTGCAAACCACAGCCAATGTGCTTTACCACTAAGCAATGGCAGATACACAGACATCAGTTGTTATCATGAACATATCATCCAGCACAGTCATTCAACAGTATTATAGGACATGTATTCCATTACGTAGATGTATGTGTGTTAATGTCTATATATATATATATATATATATATATATATATATATATATATATATATGTATACACACATACATAGATATAGATTATATATCCCAAGAATAAACCTCGTGACACCAAAGCATTAGAAAAGAATGAAATGAAAAGGTAAACACCAGCATCTCCTGTATTATGTACTGGTGTTAATCCCAGGGCAAGTGTGTTTCTGTCCGACACACGTATTCTGGGTAATATTAGGGTTGCTGACTTTACACACCAGGCCTATTGCCAAATGTATGGGTATGTCTTGCTATCTCAGTCTCTTGGCTGATTGTGATATATATGGCCAGTATATAGGGAAACTACAAAACACACTCCTCAACACATCCAGTGGCTAGACACTCACAGCCTTCAATACGTAGGGTATGATTGACAAACACACACCTGCTATGCCTTGTAATAGAACACCTATCTGACTACTTTAACACAATACAGCATTACACAGTTACAGAACGCGCTACCGAGATTATTGGGTCACAGTAATCCCAGGGGTGTATTACTAGGTGGTTGACATCATCAGCCTTGCCAAAGTTGAGTATAGGAATTGAACGGAGTGTGAGTACTCAAAAAAGCATTGTTCTGTCCACAGGCAGACGGACACACACTTGTCATGTCTGGGATTAGAACACAGACCTAACTACTTTATCACACTACAACATTACGCAGTTACAGAACGCACTACCAACATTACAGGGTCACAGAATCCCAGAGGTGTATTCCTAGGTGGGTGACATTATCAGCCTTGCCAAAGTTGAGTATAGGAATTGTACATGGTGTGAGTACTCTAAAAAGCATCGTTCTGTCCTCAGGCTGACAGAAACACACATACATTCCAGTGATGGGATCAGAACACCTG
This sequence comes from Protopterus annectens, assembly GCF_019279795.1. Taxonomy (NCBI): domain Eukaryota; kingdom Metazoa; phylum Chordata; order Ceratodontiformes; family Protopteridae; genus Protopterus; species Protopterus annectens. Next base: position 855,978,508 of record NC_056734.1, read on the forward strand.
CCTATCTACAGATCACTATTACAGTACTATGCAGTTATTGAGTTGTACCACAGAGATTACACATTCCAAGGCAGTCATCATGACCTTCTAGGATTGCAGACATCAACAGGGATGCTGACAGTTAAGATGTACATAGCTGTGAACCTGTGTGTTTAACGTAGGAGTCCATCCTGAACAGGTGTATGCCCTTCTGTGGAATGGACAACTACTATCACTATACAGGGTTACAGTGGCCATGTTCATACACATAGGAGCACATAACTTACACAAGGTGTCAGTGGGCATGCTCACACACTTAGTAGCACAGGTCTGTTTGGAATGCACTATGAGTCCAAATACACAAGGTTATACTGAGCATGCTCATACACTTAGTAGCACAGGGCTGTTTGGGATGCACTCTGATTCTAAACACGGAAGGCCGCAGTGGCCATGCTCATACAGTTAGATGTACAGAACATGTTGTAATGGACTCTGGTGTTAGTAGTTGTCATTGTTAGCAGGAACGCTGCACTACATATAGCTTACACTGGTCATCTACACAACATCTGCTGCTGTCCATCACCTTAGATGTATCAGTCTATACCAAGCACAATACTACCACTCACAGTGATGTCATGCTAGGAATGGTAACTGCTTGACCAACACAATGAGCCAATGTCCTGCTGTAATTATGAGGTTGTCCAGTGTCTGTCAGTCTGGGATGACATGATTGACAGAAGACAAGCCTTTGTCACAGATCACATGCATCCATGATTGAAAGGGAATGGTGATAATACCTAGTTCGCATTTGCCCATATAGTGCCATTCCAAGGCAAATGACCTAAACAAAGGATATTCATTCATATGTGTAGGATATAACCTGGAATATGGACCCTGACACCTAGAAGACAATTGCATTATATGTTTATGCTAGATGTGTTGCTGCTGTAATCACAGCTGCTCACTGCAGAACCTACAATGGGGAATACTGACATCTGTGCAGTGAGGAACACCTGGCTGAAGGCTCTGTAGTGCACAATAGCACTACCACCATATAACTCAGAACCAGACATGTGAGCCATAACACTGGTATGGACCACTTCATGTGGTGGTGTCCCCACATTCATAACGGCTACTCACATGTACAGACCAGTACTCCAACATAAGTCCTCACAGATGAGCCAGGTGCAGGTCACAGTGTCAAAAGCTGCATTCTTGGATGTAATCCTCAGACACCACCATGTCCTCAGACCACCAACACACATCCATACATGTGGTATGACATGTAATGGTACAACACCAAGAAACCTTTGACTGGTGGACTGTACCTAGCCCTACAACAACTGTGCAGAGTACCCATGTACTGACACAGTTGCATTATGTGTTATGCAATGCAGTGATATCACTGTTTGTAACAAGGTCAGCTGTACACATACCAGGGTCCCTTGGATATTGACAGCATTAACAGATGACTGTTGCTGTGCACCATTCAGTGTGTACACAGTCTGACATAAAGCTATGATTGTACAAGATGTTTATGTGGGGAGCAGATTGTTTTGACATTTGTGTAGGATATAACCTGGAATATGGACCGGTCCCATGCAGCCTGAATGTATGGCATTAGAGAGTGCAGCTTGTACCTACATAGTTGTTATTACAGGGGCTCTGTAGTATACATGGATATATGAATGTGTACCTGTTGGGGGGGCAGTGTGTTTATGTTATCCAAGACCCTATCTGGCTGAACAAGTGCTATTTCCGTAGGTGCAGTACTTCTCATTCCATAGTGCTGTGAAGCACAGCAGGTCTTGTTGTTGCCATTATGTTTCATGACACAGCTATGGAATCCTCTGTGTTTGGCCTCATAATATGTGGATGATTAATTTCACAGTAGCTTTGTGTGGCATTATATGGTGTATCTGCATCTTACTGAGGCTGACCATGGATCAACTTCCACTCATATGTGTTGACTCTTGCAACAGTTACTACCTTCCATGGTACAGTTTAAGGCAGGGTACCACCAGTTTGCCTTCATGTTTGTGTTTGTTTGAATCCTGTTTCTGTTTCTATGGCACAATCACTGTACATATGTGAGTACCTAAAGTGCATTTTTGTAGGACCCAGCATTTGCACATGCATTGTACATCTGCATGGGTGCCATGACAGTCACCACTTTGCTCTTAAGGAGCATAACATTGGCTTTGAAGACTGACCATGTATGGCATACTGTTATCCCTGTTGGTGTGACTATGGTGATCCAGGTCATTGGTGTTGATGACATCCAACATGCATTGAGCACATGTGTTGTTACATGATGAGTCTTCTCGGTTCATAATGGGGTAGCTGAGTGGCCATGATTATGGTTTCCTGTCTCAAAACTGATATTCCCCAATACAGCACAATGACAGTTGGGATTACTGAGGCATGGTGGATGATATGTCAAAAGGTGCAATTTGGATTACATTTTGGCACAAAAGTAGTTGCTCAGCATAATGCATCTTACATTGTGCAAGTGCAACTTGCGTGGGGGTGTACATATCCCTCAGGAAGTTGGACACACCTGTCGCTCATGTGTTCCAATAAAGGATGTAGGTCAAGAGGTGAGGTATGTGTTATAACATGGTCATGCAGGGGTGCTCTCCAAAGCGTTGAACCATATCTCAATCACTGCACAGATATGTTCTCCATGTTTCAGATTGCCATACGTGAGTCCATATACTTGATTTGTATCATTGAGTAGCAAGATCCACACTTTATTTCTTGGCTGTCCCTGTTGCACCAGTCAACTTTCACTTGAACCTGGCATGATGAGGGCACTATAGGGGAAGCATGGGCCATTGCCAGTATCCAGATTCTCAAGGGTGACAGGTGCAGGCCCTGTCTGGTAAAGCATCATAGTCTGTCAACCATGTTATCCCAGGCAGAGAGATGCTGGTTACTCTTTGAATTACACCAGTACATTTCACAATTGTGGAATACAATCCTTGTCCCTGTACTGCTGCATCATTCTGGCTAATGGCAGAATGCTACCCAGGACTTGGGACATACCTGCATGGGCTACAAGACCTGACAGTTCCTACATGTGTTTCCATGCAGTCCAGCCTACTGCATCACAGGTCCTGCATAACAACATAGCATATGCCAGAGACATCTATAGTTCTAAAGGTGGTCAGAGTGTATGGGTATGTGGCTAATCATGGCAGACAGGCAGTTGACGGTATGTGTGCCCTCATATAGCTTGGTGTGTAACATAGTGCTAGGGTTTGCGTTCACAAATGAGTACTGTTGGCCATGTTTCCGGCCACGTGTTCTGAGGTCTGACACAGTTATGCAAACTATGTCGTACAGTCTTTGTATTCTATTGTCTGTCTATTCCAACTTGAGAGGCCTCTTGTTTGGCCAGATACTTAGAGGCCTCTGTGGATGTGTGTGATATCTGGTGGAATGTGTGTGTGTGTGTCCTTACTGTGTTCTGGTAAGGGTATGTGTTGGTTGTGGTGATGAGATGCATGTGTTAACCTACACCTCTTGACTGTCTAGTCCAGTCATGGGTGTAGTATGGACTGCCTCCAAGATCACCCCTGTAGCTGCATCCAAGACAATGTGTGTGGTGTGGTGCTAGGTGGGTTTGGCAGTGTACATGGCATAGAGATTGCATTCCCCCAGGATGGCCACATAGACAAAGCTGACATTAGTAAACACCAGTTGCTGACTAGTGGACATGCCTGTATGAGCATTCAGTACTACAAGTACCACGTTCTGCATTTAGTATACTTACTGTTTATGAAGATGTTTTAGACAGTGATGCTCACATGTAAATATTTGTGTTATGGACGTGGCAACACTAGCTACTACAGGAACATGGTAGCTACCTTTAGTAGCAATCCCCCTCTGAGGGCCACATCACATCCTGATAGCTAGTTACAGATGATGCAAGTGTGAACAGGGCTGTATCCTTGTCTGAGTATATACTCAAATACCTAGCAGAATCATGAGCTCTGTTGGGCACAGACACCCACTCCCCACACAGAGTCAAATATCAATAGACTCTGCTGCCACTATTGACATGATCAGGATATAATCAGATAGTGTACGCCATCACCTATGAAGCAGCTATTACACACGGGCAGCAGTTTCCTACAACTTACACTCCTACTGCAGATGTCACACTGGAGTTAAAGATGATATGCACCCTGTTTCATTACCAGTACTGTCAACATATTTCCAAGCAGCTGTTAGTCTGGCAATGAGAGGTTAGGCTACAGAAATCTAAATGTTCGACCAGTGTGTCTCTACTTTCAATATCCACTCTATGTAGGTGTGCACATAGCCATTTAGCACAGCCCTGTAACAAGGGTCAGTACACATTTGCAGAACATGTACACATGCACAGCTGTCATTGCTTGCAAACAATAGTAGAGAGGTGGATATTAGGCAAGGTGGACTTTTAGGCAAGGCTCATAAGACAAACCCACCACCGTACATAGCACAAGTAAACAGAAACTAAGGGTATTGCTACTCAACGCCAGAAGTCTAAACCTCAAATTGCACACACTCAAGGCACTCCTCAGTATGGAGAACATCGATATCTGTGCAGTAACAGACACCCGGTTTAAGGCTCCAGAGAGCATCCCAGCACCACCAGGCTATAACTTATACCACACCTTTCGGCCATAGAACCCGGACCGGAACACAAAAGGCGGGGATATATCCATATACATCAAGGGTGCTCACACCTCCAGGTTAGTGACGCAGCACAATGCATCAGAGATCATCCAAGTGCAACTGACAATGGGCAACACTACAATCCAATCTGTAGCTTGCTACAGATCACCCACCATGACCCAGGGCCCACATTCTGCATTTCTGGAGACACTGGGAAATATGTGGGTCCTAACAAACACCCTAATACTGGGTGATTTCAACTACCCAAACATTAACTGGGAGAACTACTCAAGTACTAACTCCCTTGCCCAGCGCTTCCTAGAATTTCTCAACTCAAACGCCCTGGAACAACTAGTCTACATCCCTACCAGAGGGAACAACATATTGGACCTGGTCATCACCAACATGGGCGACCGGTGTTCCACACCCAATGTCAACCCCTCGCTAGTTAGATCAAACCATAGACTAATCACTCTGGATATTCACATTCCACCCACAACCCCAAACAAGGAAACCACCATGAAAATCTTTTCCAAAGCAGACTTCATGTTGTTTATGCCCGAGATGGAAAGGTTCACAGCCCCCATGCCAATGGACAATGCTGTCCAAGATGCTGAAACCTATACAAAGGCACTCTATGATCATCTGCAGGAATGCATGGATTGTGCTATCCCAAGTCAAACCTAGCCTCACTCCTCCAAGAACAGGAAACCGGTCTGGTGGACCCCTGTCATACACAGGCTCTACAGTAGTAGGAGGTAACTAGTACAGATAAGAGCAAAATCCCTAGAAGGACAGACATCCCTGATCAGTAACATCAAGAAACTATGATCCCTCATGAAATCATCCAAGGCTAGCTTCAAAAGACAATTTCCCAAGGACCCTACAGATAACCACAAAGTGTTCTTTAGCTATGTTAAGAACTTAAGTGGGAACTCTCAGATCTGCTCTGAGTTGGTGCAGACTAGCACAAAATACACTGAACTGACTGATATTGCCAACATTTTGGCAGACAGGTTCAGTGCAAACTTCACACCCCTCTCAACCCGTAAATGGCCCTTAACAATGCCAGAAAAATGTATGGCCCTGGCAATCAGTGACACACAGGTTAAAACAGCTCTATCCAAAGCCACAAGTACAGCCTCCATGGGACCGGACAGTGTCCCAGGCTGTGTCTTACAAGAGCTCCAAATGAACTAACCCCTCACCTAAACACACTGTTCAAACCCAGCCTCTCTACAGGCTACATACCCACAGAGTGGTGCACAGCAACAGTTATCCCACTCCACAAAGGTGGCACCACAAATGTCCCCAGGAACTATTGCCCTATAAGCCTGACTAGCCTGGTCTGCAAGGCTATGGAGTGCATCATTATGTAACTCATTAACAGAGACATTGGGAACCTTCAGGCACTCAACCAAACCCAGGTCTGCTTGACTGAGTGCAGATCATGCCTACTGAACCTGTTTGATGTCTTACAGTCACCTAGGCTTTAAGTGTGGGTTGTGGTAGTTCACACATACTACCTGCACCTTGCCAAGGATTATGGCACCATTCCCCACTCAGGTATTATTTATAAGCTCACCAGCCAGTACATACACCCATACATCACAGGTTGAGTTGCCAACAGGCTTACACACAGAACCCACATGGTAAGCCTAGCAGCCTCCAGGTCCAAATCTTAACCAGTCATAACTGGTGTCCCACAGGAGTCAGTCCTGGTACACCTATTGTTTGCCATATACTTCTCAGAGGTACAGGTAAACACATGTGGACTACAGCAGACCATGTTTGGCAATTACTGCAAACTGGGAGCCATAATTGACAGTCCAGCTGTCACAGACGTCCTTCAAAGGGCCTCACATAGACCAACACAGGGTGTCACAGTCATGGCCTTCAGCTAAAGGCCACAAACTGCATGGTCATTCCATGTTGGGAAAACTAAACACCCACATATTAACACATGAGTGGCAGCCAATTTAATACAGATGAGGTAATGGGTATGTGGGGACTACATTAGATAGTGATCTCTCCTTTGACAATCATATCTCCAAAGTAATTAGGACATCCTTCTATGTAGGCCATCTGATTACCTAAGGGTTCACATCTAGACATACTGAGGTTATTGTGCCCCTTTACCCATCACTCATCAATCCCATCATCAAGTACGATAACCCATTTAGGATGTACCACAGAAGACACATCCAACAGTTGGAGGGTTCACAAACATACCTCGCCAAGAGCATTGCTGGCCTCAGACATGTGTCCTATGCTGCCAGAGTGCATGAACTCTTGCATTACTCAGTGGCATCTCATTTATTCAGAGATGATATTTGCTGCCCAACAAAGCCATGTCTAAGTCAGGCTTAATGGATATGCTCCACCTATGTGATCTATGTCTCAGTGAGCCACACACTGTAATGAGCTAAACCTTGCCACAACCATAACTGGAAGATGCTAGAATGACAGATTCCTGTCACAGGTACTCCTCATGCTTTGGAACTACATCCCTGATTACATTATATGGAGCCCCTCACTAACACTCCAGGGAAACCTTGCAGAGTGGATGGGGAAGAGTGGATACACCCCAGGGATCCTGCAATTGGCTCTGCTCCACAGAGGGGCAGTTAGTTAATCGATGGGGTGGCGACAGCTGACACATTCTGGCTAGGCATATGAATGGCCTCAGGCAGTTAGCCAAGTACCTACCTATGTACCTATGAACCTATACATACAGTATCAGCACATGCTGATAGCTTAATTTACTGTTCAGGTTTTGACTTACCTTGTGCCAATAGCGGTTGTGTGTGCAATAGTTGAGGGCTGCCCATGTAGGATGCAAACAGTAGACCACCTATACATGACAATTTACAGGTAGTCTTGTGTGTGTGCCATCCATGTTTACTGTGTGTGCAGGTAGAGAAGGGTGTCAGCCTGTAGGTGCCTACACCGTCAGTGTGTGTGCTATACATTCCCTCTTTGCCAAGGCATGGGCATACTGGACATGCCTCCATCTGCCTACTGGGGCTGTTTCAGGGTGTTCATGGTCTGACTACCTCTGTGCCTGTGGGGCCCTTGGCAATGGTGGTGGGCTGTGAGGGCCTTCACCATTCTGTCCCTGCTGCAGCTGTTTCCACAGGATCATATTCTGTAGCATGGCGTATACTATGAAGATGTGGGCACATGTGCCTGGAGAGTACTGCAAGGCTCCACCAGATATGTCCAAGCAATGAAACCATGATTTCAGCATCCCAAACACACACTCTATGATGATTCTGGTTTGTGCTTGTGCCCCATTATGGCATTCTTACATGGGTGTGTGTGCATTTCTGATGGGAGTCATCATCCACAGTTCCAGTGCATAGCCGGCATCCCCCACCAGGTGGCCATATGGGATGTCCCCCCTGGCAAATACCTGATACAGCTGTGAGGCATGCTAGATGTGAGAGTCGTGATAGCTTCCAGGGCTGCCAGCACACACATCCATGATAATGCCCTGGGCATTGCACACAACTTAGCAGTTGATGGCGGGGTATCCCTTGTGGTTTATGTAGCACCTACCCTGCTCACTGGGTAGTGACTTGATGTGTATGTGTGTGCAGTCTATTGCACCCAGTACCTCCGAGTATTCTGCCACACGGTAGAAGAGACGAGTATTGCTGACCAACTCCTCCTGCATTCAGGGGAAGTATATGTGCTCATTGGCATGTGGTAACATGGCATCCAGGAACTGGGGGAGTACCCTGGATGCTGATGCCTGTGAGATCCCCAGGATAGATCCAGCTGGCCTTTGAAAGGTACCTGTGGCTAGTATTCTCAAGCTTACACGTACCTCCGTGTCCACTGGGATGGGTTCCCCTCTGTTATTTCTGGCTCTGAGACGTGGCCGGCACAGCTCAACAAGTTGCTATATGGTGTTCCTGTCTACCCTGTAATGCTCTACTATCTCCAGATCATTTAGCCCCTGGTAGGTTATCCTGGGTCTGAACACTCTTCTCCTCCTCCAGTGCCTGAGGTGGTTGTCAGCATCAGCATTCACACCACCTTCAGTCTCCAACACATGCTGGTGAATCAAAGCTATGGCAGCCCCTAACATGTACAAATTAAAAGTTCCCCGTCTGTTTACAATGATGGTCCAGAGTGTATGGGAATACACAAATGTGTTTGAGGTACTTTCACACTTTATACTATTGTGCTATGGATGCTACTGATGTCATTGGGTGTGTACATGCAATTCCAGCTGCAGGGTATCTTAATTATGGGTTTTACAGCAAGTACTGCAATTGTGGGGCCTTTGGAGATGAAATATGCTTGCCTGCCATGATTTATCTGTTGCCCTTTAATTCACTTTTCAACCCGAATCCCCTCCCATTGACAGGCATGCATCCAGCTGCTGGCTTTCTTGTTTTGTACTTTCCCTACCCAGGAATGTGTTGTGAAATGTGTTATGCAGCTGATCTACTGCAATTTTGCTTTGTTCTGCTGTGACAGTTATGTTTTCTTTGCAGTACGGCACCTCCCCTTTCTTGTTCTGCAGGTAGCTGCTAGCAGCCTTGTTAGCTGTTGTCAATGGGCCACTGTGGGTTCCTAGGTGTTAATTACTCATTTGTACTGCTATTTACATGCTGCAGCATTTCCTTATCTTTTTCCCATATCCTTCCTGTTTCCGCTCTGGTGCGTGCCGCGCACAGCTGTTTACCGGGTTTACAGCGCGTTTTCATCCATGTTCACATGCACATTTGGTTACCTTGTGTGCTCTCAGCTAAGCAAAGCTATGGCTAGTTCAACACATCCCTATCCTGCAGCTTTGCTTAGCAACAGACAAACTGGGTTAACAATGCTCCAATGTGCTTAAAGCAATGGCGACACACCCCTCTCTTGATGCCATTTTTATCTCTGGCAAATCTCGGTGTTATAACGCTGCACTGTTTTGTGCATCCTTCCACCAGTGGGAAATCTGCAATTCACTATTACTCCTCTCATTTGCATGGCATTGCCTACTAATTCCTAGCTACTGCGCATAACACTGTCACTGCCCCTTAACAACCTTTGCATCATGAGTATGGTGTAGCATGCCTGCCATTGACTATTAATGGGAAATCGTGATATGTGTTTCATTGCAGTTTTATTCTATATATTTATATATTCCTTGCGATCCTGTTTGCACACCGATGCCCTGTGCTTTAACTTCGCATTAGTGTGGGCATAATATTAAATGTTCTTTTTCAAATTTTGTGCATGTTGTTTTATGCCAGTGGCTATATATTTAGCCATTGGAATATATTAACAGTATAATACATGTGTTTGGTACACTGTCATGGCTTCGATTTTATGTTTGAAAAATGTAAACCGTTTATATCGGTTTACATTTCTGCATGCTTACACTATGCCTGCACCACTTCCTGAATCGTTATATACCTTCATTTGCATGCTACACTGCTGTGCAAGGGGTGATTTGCATACAGGCGCCGGGAACTGTGTGGGCGTAACATATGCAGGTAGTGCACATGGAAGCAGCTCGTACCTGAATCGCTCGGCAACCATATTTAGTGTTAGATCGCCAAAGCTACCCCTGCACCTGGTGCAAGCTTCATGAATCCCTGGGCTTGTGGTTCTTTTTAAGAAGAAATAATTTTACAAAAGATAAGACACAGCATTGGGAATATTGTTTAGGAGTAGTTACGTATATTGATTAGATGTCTTAGTATCAAAGAGAGAGTAGTCCGCATTGGACAAAGGGCATTGTCTCTTTCCATTAACTTGCGTTGTGTGATATGTGTTGCTTATCACTTGCATAAAAGTAGAAAAAAACTTATAACAGGTAAAACATGGTATCAGCTTATCTTGTTTCCATACGTCACAAGGGTGGGGGGTTTTGCTAGTAGGGACTTCACAAGGGGTGGCGGTGGGTTTAAGTTTGAACTAAATTTGTCAGCCAGCATATTCACTTTGTCACTCTGCTCAGAGGTGGTACCATTTACTATCAGTTCGGCACACTGTTGCATGTCACCTTTAAGGACTCAGACTTAGCTGTAGATGGCCTTGTGGTTGACTTTACCCTGAAAATCTATCTTGACCTTGTAATTGGCTTTATTGGATTTAATTAGTCCCCTTACTTCCTTTTCAGTTTTAAAAGTGAGCTCTTTCTGACTTTGCCCATGACTTTTTTCCCTTTTATTATAAACCCTGTTAAGATTAAGGATTCCACCAGTGTGTTTGTTTCTTGCGGTTTGTTTTGAGTTACCACTGGTAGGTTTAGCATCCTCTATGCAGCCATTTATATGTTTGTACAGTGTTTCTGTGAATAACGTTGCTTAGGCTATTGTGAACTCTGGGTGGGCAGGTCACTGAATATTGATAAACTGCCACTTTATAGGATGTAGTTTGCTTTAGAATAGTTTCTAACTGTAACAGGTTTTGCTTCGTTTTCCAAGCTGATTTTTATTTCAAATGATACAGCTTTGTGATCAGACCTTCCCAGTGAGGATGTGACCCCAGGGTGTGTACAGCACTTTCCCATATTGGTGAGAACAAGGTCCAGTAGGTTTGACCCTCTGTTTGAAGTACACATGAACTGATCAAGTGACTTTATTTTAATAAAGTCCAGGAAACGTGCCTGCAGGTTGGTGGCAGTGTATGTTTCCCAGTCTATAGAGGGGTAGTTAAAGTCTCCAATAAATAGAGAGCTTTGTTGGATGGAGATTCATCCACTAGGTCTAGATAAGGGTTATAGGATTCTTGAGACATGTATGGTGACCTATAGCATGATGAGATATGGTAATGGACTCTATCTAAGGTGATATGCATGTGGATGAACACCAGGGTATCATTCTGTTTCACCAACCTTGAGGTATATACCTGGTGCTGATTTAGACTGAGTCACTTCCACCTTTTGTCCCTGTCTGTGTGGTTGATGATCTACATGTGTAGAAGGCATTGTAGTCTTGCACTGCCAGAGTATGTCTGTGGCTTTTGAGCAGTAACACCTTTAGGTTCCTTGGGTTTTATTTGCTACATCAGTAGGTTTATCACTTTGGCATTGCCTAAAAAGGCTCTATGGGGGTAATTTTAGCCAAAATCTGGCATCCTGGTGGGACAGGCACAGGCCATCCTTGGCAAAGCAACATGGTCTGTTGACCATGTCCTCACAGGCTGACAGATATTGAACCTCCCCGGACTGACACTAGAAACTAAGCCAATAATTAAATTGATTTCTGTGAGATCATCTTCAGTAAAAGTAAAATGCTGATCAATGCAAAGCACACATCAGTCCAAGATATATATTCAAAGAGGTCCATAAAGGCTCTCTTCATATAATCCAAAGAGGTACGTCTCAGGTGATTTATATCCACAAGGACTATGATAGAATCATACTAGAACCTGTGCTGCAATGTCTTGAGTGCTTGTTTAACTTGGCAGATTCTAGCTCCAGATAAGTAACTGACCATAATCTTCTCCTTGTCCAGTCTGGTAAGGGAGGCATCTGTGTGTCATATAATGGAGTCCCCTATGATAAGTATCCTGGGTAAATTGTTTGCTTGCCTTATGAGCTTTGTCTTTGGGTGTCCATTGGGTGTAGGCTTGCGTAAGGTGTTAGGTGCTGCTTCTGGTGTATGCTTTAGAGATTGCTGAGGATAGGTATTGCAGTTTTCTGGCTTAGGAGGTCTTTAAGGTTTGAGAAGATTGTTTTTATTGCCTCAGCATAAGAGGGTCTATGTGTGTGGAAGTTATGTATGTACATTTCTCACATACAATGTTTTCATTGGAGTGACAGAGTGATTAATAGAAAAAAAGACTCACACAGGCACGTCTGCATGTGTGTGTGTGTGTGTGTGTGTGTGTGTGTGTGTGTGTGTGTGTGTGTGTGTGTGTGTGTGTGTGTGTGTGTGTTTGTGTGAGAGTGTGTCAGTATTGTATATGGTATAATATATGTTTATATGGGTCTACTACAGTTGATTGAAAACTCACTTGATTGAAAATGAAATTACTAGGACCACTTCACTGATATGAATACATGTTTTGCAAAGCACAAGTCCACCTGCATCCTTAATTGATGTATTACACTCCTTCCGCATCTTATTACAAGTCAAGCCTAGGTTAATTTGAGAAAGTGGAACAAATGTGATGTTTGTGAGATGAAATGAGAAGTAACCCTCCATACACACATATAGTACCATGTGATCAAAAAATTACTATATATATATATATATATATATATATATATATATATATATATATATATATATATATACAAGGAGACTGTTGGAAATAAAGATCTTCATGTTTTATTTTGGTAAGGTGGCTAACTCCTTGCAAAAATCATTTCAAAAGTAAGTGCCTGTATATGTGTGCAGTATAATGCTTGATACTAGAGGAATTAAAAGAGAACAAAATGTTCACAAACAACAAAGGCCAACTTGCTGATGACAAAGAGAAATGCCATCTTGGGGACATTTGGGCATTTGATGAATTGTGGATTGCTATTGCATTTCATGATTTTGATATGGACATCATCAGTGGTAGCGGTAATTGATCAAGTATGTCTTTTGAGTTGTGCCGCTTGTATTTCACTGTACTGTGTTTCTCGAACATGAAACAGAACTCAGTGCAGCATCAACATTTTAGCTCTGACTATGACCCTGATAACCGGATTTCTCTATTGACCTGGGAGCCTGAAGAACTGGATGAAGAACCTTGAGAGTTTGTGACTGATATTGCCTTACCCAACCTGGAAAGAGGATGATTGCAGAGTCCCACTGCAAAAGCTCCATCATGGAGATTTCATAAAAATGCAAATTCTGCCATACACGATCAGGGAGTGGGAATTCAGCAATGAGTGTGCACCACTTTAACTGAGGCTTACATTCAGGCAAAAGGGGCATCTGCACTTGTTTACCACAGGGAGTATATGTTCATGCTTTCTGTCTAATAGCAGCATGAGTATATTTGCATACTGTCATCTGAATTATTATGGCTCAGAAATGCAGTCATTACTGAACAAAGGATATCATAGTCTTAAGGGTTTCTCGTTTTGTTGATAAGGCAGTTGCTCAAAATTGTGAAATGAAAATTATTAAAATTTTTGCCCTGACTGAGTCAGGAGTAAGCCTACTCCTGAGACACATGTGCTCCCTTAGCAAATATAATTGCCTCCAGTGCTGCACTGGCTGAGAATAAAAGGACAATTTTGAACGTGCCCTATAAAAATTGCATTAATCTAAATCACTAGTAATTTATAACAAATCATTACTGCTCCTCTATATATTGACATACCGATGCCACAGCCATTAAAGTGATAATAAGGAATTACTGTTGTTCTAACCCATATCCCTTTCCAACGGGGAATGTCTTTGTGCGCACAAGCAATCAACATAGAACAGAAGCTTTAATATCAATCCTCTTTGCATTATAATTTTTTAGTTAAAGAATAAGTTAATAACACAGGTTTTTGTAATTGATATGTAAGGAATAGCCCTGTCCTTTTCCAAGAAGTTAACTGTGACAGGTAAGCAGTATAGTTTTTGCATCATTGTAGATCATTTCTTGGTTGTAGATCAGACTTACTTATATGATACCAGAGTTGTGCACCATTTCCTCCCTTTAGTGCTAAATCAGTTCTGGCACAGAATCAGAGCTGCAATTAAGCCAAGTTAATGGGGGAAGGTGCCACAGGTGCAAGCTGATAGGGGGTGCCATCTTAGTAACTTCCTCTTTATATCACATTCTGAACACATGAAACAACTTTAATGTGCATACTCTTCTGCCAGGAATCAGAAATGACCCGGATGTGTGGTAAATGAAGAGATATACTATTAGATTTTGGACCTATTAACCTACAGCCATTGTATCTTGACAAATGAACTAATTCACTTTCATATTTTGAACCTATGTCCCATAATACCTTTATTCATTCAACTACTTAAACCAAAGTGTAACTATATCTCATGCAGATCTATGAGTGTGCAAATATATATATATATATATATATATATATATATATATATATATATATATATATATATATATACATATGCCTGTAAACAGACAGATACATTATGTTTTATATTATGCATGCATTAGTTATAACAGTTTGAAGAAATTTTAATCTGCTTTAGCAAATTATTGCAAAATGGTAAACAGTCTATGTGACCCAGTTTGTGGCAGAAAAGGGTCAACTAGACATACTTACCCATGAGGTTTGATAACACAAAATAAAATAAAACAAATTAAAATTAAAAAAAAAAGTTAAGGAGTTACAAATCCTACCTGGACTAAATCGTGATGAGTGGAATTAGAAGATTTTGGCAGCAGCAAATAATGCTAAGATGCAATCTAGGAAAGTGATTCTAGATGCAAAGAGATAGGGACCCTGATTTTACATTTTCCAGGAAAACTAGTAGTAAGTTCCAAATATGAAGTGCCAGAGTATTGGAAAAAACACTGAATTTTCTTGTCATTTGGCAATTTAGGTAAGAGTACTCATTTACCACAATCTGTAGTTCTTCTTATATTTACTAGTTATAATACTATCAACTTACTTCAATGAGTGTTATTTCCTCAGAAACTACTTTGATTTAGCATATCTATCTATCTATCTATCTATCTATCTATCTATCTATCTATCTATCTATCTATCTATCCATCTATCTATCTATCTATCTATAGAGAGAGAGGGGGAAATTAAATAAAACACCCAAGTGAAATTAAACAAGCCCATCAAAGATCAATATTTACAAAAAAGTCAGTCAAAAGTAACTTTATTGTCATTCACCCATACACAAGTATACAGCTGAATGAAATTTTGTTCCTCCAAGCTCATGCACAAAACAGAACACAGCAACACATGAACAAGAACAACAGTAATACACATATACAACAACAGTGAAAAACGAGCCAACCGTAGGCCCAGAATGCACAAAAGCTTTAAAAACAGAGCAGGATTCCATAGACTAAAGCAGTCACTCCTATATACCACTGCCATTTCCCACTCCATCAGCAGCAACATATAAGTTCCAGCCCATTCTTCCGACCATCCTTTCAAAACCACAGATCTCACAACCACCACTACCTGCAGGCCTGAACAGTCACAACATCACCAGAAACATCCAAGCCCCAGTCCTTCCTTTTGACCTTTTTTGACCCCATTGACCCTCACAACTACTGCTACCTGCAGACCTGAATGGCCACAACCAGTTGATGAACTACCTCTATCTTCGTCATTCAGACCATCACCATCTCCAGTTCCATTCTCTGACACCATCTGCTGCATCCCAAATCCAGTCCAGTTACCACAAACCCAACAAAAACAAATCCGGTCCCTCTAAATCCCATGGCCTCCACTTCCCACACACCACATCCAGCTATGCTCACAGCTACAGACCCAAACTTCCACCACCCAATGTTTCCAAAAAACAGACAATAAATTCCATCAAGGACATCAACGGACACCACAAACACAACCGCCGCAATCATCTGTACACTTGACAGACCAAAATGGGCCACCATCTCAAGAAATCACAAGATACACCTCAAAAAGAAAAAAAAGTGCACAACAGGAGTCATAGAGTCTGCTTCTACACAAGGCACCACCATCTTGCTGTCTAATGTCGACCATAAAAATACGCAAGTGCCAAGCCACATTCTCGGCACATGCAAAACTTAAACTTAAAAAAATAAAATAAAGCAAGTCCCCCCACACCCTTCTAATTATATATACTAACTTTGACATCACAAAATCTCAGGGAAAGTACATATTTCCCTACACCAAGAAATGTGCACACACCTGTTGATTATCTGTATAGTCAGTCATATTTTGTCAGCTAAACAGCTGTCAGCCAATGACAGATATGATGCATTTCAATAGACCCATATAGATAGAGATAGATATACATGCATATACATAAATAAATATATATATATATATATATATATATATATATATATATATATATATATATATATATATATATATATATATATATATATATATATGCATTAGGAATTATAATGAAATTATTGTAAAGATCAGAACAGAGCCATAGCAGAGTCATCTTGTACCCAGTGTCAGTGTGAGATATGGCACCTGCTCCTTCAGCTATTCAGCGAAGAGCAAAAAAAAATGTTTGTTCCTTAGTGTAGTGCTCCTAGCCAGGATGCATTCTACAGCTGGACACATACACAAAGCAGAGCTGAAGTACATTTCATATTTCTGTAACAACATTCAGAAATGCCAGTGCAGAAAAAAGGAATGCAGAAACTGCACTTCCCTATTGCTCCCCCTAACAGATTGTGCCTGGGATGGCTGTCCCCTTCACTCCACCATTGCTATGATTTTGTATCAAAATATGGTTTTGTAAGTCATACAGGAGCATACACCATTTCCCATGCAGATAAATGAAAATTAGTTTGCCGAATGTGGTTTTGTCACAGTCTAGTGACTGTCATGGTATGTCATCTTAGAAGAATTAGAGAAATATTTAGTTTTTTTCTGTAGTGGTGAAGCCTTTCACATTCCTCGTGTAAATGAAAACTACTTGTACCCCCCCCCATTCTATATATTCTGGTTCTAAATTATCTTATATTTAGGAAAAGAGAACTTCTCTGATGCAGCAAGTTTATTTTTGATTGGACAGGTGTGATGAATCTGGATGTTTTCTGCCTGGTTGCACCTAATGGTATTGATACCAGCTAAAGCTTCTGCAGGCACTATTTGTATTTACATTAATGTTTTCATTTTGTAACAAAATTACCTTCATTTCACACAAATACATGTGGTGATCTCATAGTTTGCATCTTCCCTGCTTTTATAATGGAATGCTTATACAGCAAGGAACTTGGTACACACTGAACTTGAGACTGTCACAGTGCAATTGAAGCAATGACTCACTGGCATATTATTTGTTAAAAAGCATATATTTCTATAACAGCTCCTGCATTTCCAGCTGCTACTATAGGATGCAACAATAGACAATGCTGCCTACTCTGCTCTCTTTGGATGACGGCAGCAACTGCAACAATAAGCCCCACAAATACAGTGCATAAACCAACAACATTAGGTTTCATCTGTTGTATAGGTTTTTGCAAAGTGAGGCACCTTCTATAGACAAATCAAGGGTTACAGCTACACAAAGGATAAACATCTGGTCAAGACATTAAGATCTTGTAACTGTTGCATGATGGAGACTGTAAATGCCTGCTGCATAAAGCATTGGAAGAGGATATAAATGACTGTATTTTTTGCCATATAATGTGGCACACTTTTGCTTGTGGCGCATCAGCTGTTGCAACAAGGGTTCTGTGTGTTTGACTGAATGTTCATCACATCAAACTTTTTATTAGTAAGATTGTTTCATGCAATTGCCAGTTCATCCCTGGATGATGGCATATGTTTTGCAGGATTGCTGCGTGGTAGACAAAGGGATCTTGTTCTTTCACGACTGTTTTGCAATCTTGTTGGTATATAAAATCACGTATGGTTCAGAGGGGCTTGCTTTTCTGCATAAAATGATGTTTCATGTTTTTTTTTTTTCAATTTATTAAGTTTTAATAATTTGCGGTGTACGCAGATTTAGTGAGTTGGCGCTGTAGTGTAATATAATCTAAAACAGCATGGAAAATGGAGTAGTAACTAACTGGTGATGTAAGCGTCATTTGGAATGGTGTATCAGTGCCACGTCATAAATATCACATTAAAGTCTGTTAGCAGCTGCAGTTCATCAAACTTATATGTGCAGCATTCACTGAATGACATGTGTAAATACCTCTATTCACTGTCTGCCTCTATGAGTACAGCTTAGGAGCACTGTATTGGTTAACTAACCCACACTAACTTTTTATAAAAGCGAAGGCTGTGCCAGTTAAACCCCACAATATAAGATGATTTTCATTAACAGTTCATACTCCTAGCCATGTCATACATTTAGAGAAACGCTGCAAAATGTGGCATTGGTAGACATATCACATGTATAATCCACAACAAAATCTTACCTACAGTGACATGTCAGAGATAAAACACTTCATTTTTTAAATCTTAAAATATGATATAAAGCTGCATTAATAATTGTAGTATGCTTCAGACATAGAAGCTGTTCTGAAACCTGTTTTGAATGAAGACTTAAATCTCTGGCTTATGAAGGCAGTATGTTTTTGCAGATTTTGAAGATGGATCTTGAGCTGTGTCCAAACTACACGAATTTCAAGATTTATTAACTATAACACCCTTTCAGTAATATACACTATAATTGTCACAAATCAGAATGTCAGCAAGTGTAAATCTACTTTTTTTTTTTTCCTCTTCTTTATGTACCATCCAGTTAACCATCACCAGTCACTGATGTTTACTCCATCTGATCCTAACTTATTGTCCTAAATATTACCCGATGGGGCTTGGACTGCCATAGCCATTAGCAAGTTTGGGAATGGAAAGAAGAAATATGGAAAAGATCAACCGGCAGTATCACATATACTGTCCTAAATGCCAGGGAATTTTTACTTGTCCCTTAACTGGGCGGAGCTGATTATGTCACATGTTTTACCTCACATAACTCCCTGTAGTGAATTTAACAGCTATTTCCCATGAGATTACAACACAGGCTCCATCAGTAAGGAAGTACCAGATCACAGGCAAAAAACATCACTCTGCTTCCAGGAAAATGCAGCCTAACAATTCACACTTCCACATCCCTCTCCTGGTTGTTCCAATGCCTAAGCAACTACTTGAATTACGGTGATGTGGGTTGTAGTTTGGTCTCCTGCCCTCTCTGCCATGGATTTAATGGAAGCTGTACTTTTTTGAATGAGGCAACATAATGGGAAATTCACCTTTCCTAAACTGCAGTGCTCTGTTATTCATATAGATGACATTGAACAACTGTTCTGATACAGATACAAGAAGTGACTCCATATTTCTATAGCTGACTTTGATTTCATGCCAAATGAATAGCAGTAAAGCTTGCATATCCTTGACTCAGTAATATATTAAAGGCATGGTGCCTTATCTAAGAGTCTTAATTCTTTAAACTAAAAGTATCATGTTTTCCTTCAAAACAGCAGACTAAAACAATGTTATTTTCATGCCTAACATGATGTCCATTCCCTCTCAGTGAATGAAAGTCAACAGAAGGATGTGAATTTGGTATACTGTATTGACTCACCATTATTCTAAGTAGTCTCCTAATGGGTCTATATTACAACATCGAAGTTTCAAAACTTCGAATGTTCTAATATCGAACCCTATTCAGCGAAAGCTGAAAACATCGAACATACAGAACTCGCTCTTCCAAAACACATACACACAAACACAAGCACACCAAACAAACAGCAATCCACACACATTCACCTAAAATCTTACACCTAACCCTACACTAAACACACACCACTAACTATCCACTTACCTTAACCCAAACCCTAACCCTAAGGTCCGTCACTATCGCACACTCACCTCACCCGCGCCCTAACCCTAACTCACCTAACCCACCCTAACCCTCACGTCCACACAATCGCACACATACCTAACCCGCACCCTAACCCTAACTAACCTAACCCGCACTCAATCACACACTTACCCGAACCCGACCCATAACTTTCCACCACAGTGCTGAAAATACCAAAGCAACAGAAACGGACAACCAAATTCTTTCCTTAGGAAAAATTTTCTGCTGCTTCGATATTTTCAGCTTTCGCTGAATAGACTTCGATATTAAAACATTCGAAGTTTTGAAACTTCGATGTTCTAATATAGACCCCCTCCTAATAAGATAATCCTTTGCCTGATGGGCATAAGCCATAGTCAAGGTCTATCTCATTTTTTGTTGATGCATATTCTGAAAGGTTTACTTGGAATCAGCTCCATCTTGCTTCAGTCTGAATTAAGTTTTATGCTGCAAAGTTCTGTAAAACTGTCCATGTAATCTACTTACCATGTTTTCCTCCCAAGCATCAGAATGAGCTATACAAAGCATTTACCATTCAGATAATGAGTTGCTGAACTTTTACGAATTTTGGCAAGCAATTCTAATGTAGCTGCATTTTAACACTGTCTGTATTTATTAGTCTCCCCAGAAATTCACTGACTGATTTTACAGACAGAAAATATATTATAGCAGCATTAGCTGACCTGTTTCTACAAAGGAAGAAGTGTTTCAGTGTGTGACAACTCTTCTTTAACCAAAGGTTTTTGTTCTCATTGACCACCTTCTCTGCTTGGACAAACTGTTAGGATCAGGTATCATTTTAGACCCAATTCCTCTGTTTAAAGACATCCTTTCAAGCTGATATTTCAAAGTACAAATAAAATCCTTTGTCTCTGACTACTGCTATCCTACACGGACCCATATTTGCCCCTCTCTTTTTCTTCATATTTATTTACAAACTAAATCATCTTTCACTGGTCTGTTGTGCAACATAGCCATCTACCAATCTACCTCAACTTTCTCACATACAGACACTACACTGCATCATACTGAACACAAAATGATAGGACTATAAAAGCTGAAAAACTAGGTACACTTTGTTTGAAGAGGGCATGACCCTCACCTACACCCCCTGCTATTTATATATACCAACTCTGAGATCACACTATAGTGAGAAAAGGACAAATTCCCAGACTCTGCTATGCTGTGATCTTATAAAATTCCTGTTTTTGGCATTTAGTGCTCCTTTTAATGCCATTTAGCATTTTATATATATATATATATATATATATATATATATAAAGATAGATATGCACACACACACACACACACACACACACACACACACACACACATACATATGTGTGTGTGTGTGTGTGTGTGTGTGTGTGTGTGTGTGTGTATGTATATTTATGTTAATATATATTGGAAATATAATGTATATTATACAATGACTCCCTATTACTATTTGAAAATGTGCATGCTGATTGGCCCAGCCCAACCAGCATGCCCATTGTAAATCCCAGAATATACCAATGGAAAATGGTCCGGTCGCCCGGACTTTTTTCCGTTGGTATAAAGTGCCCCAAAATCTTTTTTTTACAACTAAAAAAAAAAAAGAGAGAAAACGGAGCAACGGAGACATTCTTTTCTCCTTTGCTTCCATTTCAAAGCATTGATGTTCTGGGTATACATGGGAATGCAAGTCTCATATGCATGCATAGTACATCAAAACAAAGAAGCAGTATACCACAACTGGTAGAAGAACAGTAAACCGCCATTATCCAAAACATTATTTAAGAAAAGTATGTATTTTTCTTCTTAAATAATGTCAATGTATAATAGCAATAACCGACTCCGTGGTTGTGGTATATTGAAGATTTACCCACGGTTGCCTTTGTTTAATCACTCGGGCTTTGCTCACACCAACCGTGGGTAAATCTTCAATATACCACACCACATCGTTGGTTATTGCTTTAATATATTATATATACTTGGGCCTGCTCCTGTGCCATTCCTGACTGAACTTATTCATTATACTTCTTTCACACCCCTTCAACTTAAATCACACTTCACAACCCTCTCCAGTGCCCTATTTCACTCTTTTCATTTTTCCTACTAACTTACCTTATCCACTCCATCTCTGCAGGCCTTTCCTCTACCTCTTTCTCTTTCCTCCCGACTCACCTAAGCTGCTCCCTTCTTATAATTTCCATCTCTCCATCCTTCTTCCTTCTTCTTTCTGTAAATAATATGAACATCGGCTCTCATACTAAGACATCTCTCAAGTTTCCCTCACTGTCTCTTATCATATAATCTCTTATATCTCTTTAAAGTTGTTGTTGTTGTTTGTCGTTCCGACTTTTCCCGGTTAGGGGTTGCCACAGTGGAACTCTGGTCTGCTAATGAATGGCAGTCATTTTTTATGGTGCCAAGTTGCCAGCCCAATGCCCAGTCTTCAGCGAAGGCATGCCCATTCACGCATGTCTTTCGGAGGCCACTTGACCGCGGGGAGGACATGCAGACTCCACACAAAAGGCACTCCAGCCGAGAATCGAACAGGACAACCTGTTGCTGTGAGGCAACAATGCTACTCTTATATCTCTTTAAAGTATTTTATTATAATTGCCTGTGGTCTCTTAACATACTACTGCATGTAACAAATAATATCACTATTTTTTCTCACATAGTTTCTCCAACTCGTTGTTTTTCAATGTACTTTATTATGAACCATATGTTCAGTGTTTTATTCTCATTACATGTTTTCACACTTATGATTTGTAGTGTAACATGATATTTTGTTATTTAAAATATTTGTACATGATGTTTTGTAGTGTAACATGGTACTCTGTAATTTAAAATGTCTGTAATTGATCTTTAAAATATTGTGATTGTGGAGCTTTTCTCCCCAGGCATCCACTAAAAATGGATAATTTCTGGGCCACTGTCACATAAATAAATAAATAAATAAATAAATAATTAATGATATTTTATATATATATATATATATATATATATATATATATATATATATATATGTGTGTATTAGATATATAGATAGATAATCACACATACACACAGAAGGCTGCAAGCGCGTATACACACACACACACACACACACACACACACACACACACACACACACACACACACACACACACACACAAATGAGCTAAAATATGTCTCTAAAATTGCTGCAGTTATGCTGTAGTTGAAAAGAATATCTTTGTACTAAACAAGACCTTGTTTTTACAGGTGAGACTGTCATATCTGAAGGTGGCTCAACACAACTGTATGTGATGCCTGCATCACATATTATTCTGTGAAACTGGTGACATTTTCTTTGTAAGCTTATCCTGCATGTGACAATGCTGTGATTTCTTAAGGAACTATACAAATCTTTGGAATTCTGCTCAGTCCTCTTTAAAGTCTTGTGAATAACATGCACAGTCATTCAACTTTTTAAAACTAGTTTTGGAGAAATGTTATCTTACCCATTTGTAAGAGATGAGAAATGATGACAGGATGGTTTAACAATGGACACCAATGAGGGTGAAATGTTATGCAGATAAAGAGCCATACCAGTATTTATGTGACTATGATTTCAAATATATTTTTCATCAATCTTGGGAGAGAGAGGAGGTGATAAAAACAGAAAAAAACTGCCCTGTAAAATAGCCTTTATGTTTGAATAAGAATAAGTAAATATGTAAGTATTGCAAAAGTGATGCATTTATCCAATGAAAGAGTAGCTCATTGTTTAACTATATTTCGTACTTATAGACATATTTCACAATAGAGCCTGCACCCTGCTAACAGGTATTTCAGCTTATCTGCATCTGGTAGCTGGTACTGTTGCAAGTACAGTAGCACTGAGGGATGGATCACTAGCACATCATGTCCAGTTACTACACTTTACAAAGTTGTCATATAGGGGCAGGAAAGGAGTGGCAATCGTCAGCTTGCACACAGCAGGGGGAGAACCTGTTGCTGGTTTCTAATGTGGGACCAGATGGTTGCACTTGCATTAAGTGATTTATGACCAGTTGGGGACCAGCATGTGTG
The DNA here is from genome assembly GCF_019279795.1 of Protopterus annectens. NCBI lineage: Eukaryota > Metazoa > Chordata > Ceratodontiformes > Protopteridae > Protopterus > Protopterus annectens. Next base: position 856,002,627 of record NC_056734.1, read on the forward strand.
ATGCACGTGTGATCCCTGAGAGGAAATATTTTCAGAAGTCACTACTGTCATTTAAAAGTGTTTAGCAACAAAAGTTAAAAAAAAAAAGTCATCTCCCTCTGTAAGTGATGGCACCACTTTTGTTGCCTAATTTATGTCTCCAAGGATAATGAACGGACTAACAGGTTCTCACTCCTAGGCAGCTGAAGGGAAAGAATGATGGTTAATATGTGTGTTGACAAACCAAAAGAATTAAAAAATAACAGAGCAATGATTACACCACAATAATAATGTAAAACCACCTACCTGTGTACATGCCGCATTAAGTCTACACATTTCATTCCTGTTAGTTCAGTGAGCAGCACTGCTCAGTGAATATACAAGCTAGTAAGTGAAGCTGCATGTTAAGCAGCACCTGTTCATGGCCAGAACACCTGCTGGAGGCAACATTGAGGTGCAGAGGGGCTCCAGTACACAATATAAACTGGTTGTAAGTAAACGCAACTCTGGTAAACGAGCCCAAATGGACAGGATAGAACATACCAAGGCAAGGGCAACTTGAAGTACGTAATTAGGAGGTGAAGGTTAATGAAGAGCGTGTAGTTAGATATAAGTAGATTAATGTACAACCATTACTTAAATTTATTGTTAACTACAGAAGTAATAGTATCCAGTAAGGGACACATCTACATAACAAAAAGAAAATGCTGACAAAAGGACGTGACAGGGACAGAGCTACAGTATAAAAGGCAGCAAATGTGATACATGCAAAATAAATGTTCATTGCACAGTTGAGGTAACAGCAAGTAAAGTAGCTACATTAGGGTATAGTCATCTAATGTAGGCATTGCACATCAGTTGTGTAACAAACATTATATTGTTGTCCCCACCTAGTCAGTAAAATTATTTTTGGCCCTTGTAACCATAGAAAGGCTATTGTAAAGCTAAAAATGTCTTAGTGAAGCATGTCTTGTATATGAATGTAAATGATACTATAGTTTATACTGCCATAAAATATACTTCATGTTTTCCACTATACATTTCATAAGACATAGCCAGAAAAATGTACTCACACAATTATACTGAGAATGCCTAGCTAAATCCATGTTGCAAGTATATGTAAGCCTTTCAGTGCCTTGTGTGTACGAAAAAACAATAATAAAGTTGTTATGGCAGTGTATACACCCATGACAATGAGGAAATACTGCGGACAATTGTGGACATGTGCAGTTATTAGCATAATATTATTAATTCTTGAAAAAAGTATTTGTGGAAGCAGCCTGCATGTTGTGAATGGCAGAAAGTGTGGCTGTCTGTACATGCTCTGTATCTATGCAGTAAAATCCAAAATGACATAACAGATACACAGAAGTATCAATTTGAGCACCATATGAACAGAATAATGATTTGATATACATACTTAGAGCTCTCTAACTATAGCAGACGTGTGATATGTACATACTTGCAAAATGAGGGGCACGGTCATGTGACATATAGTAATATGGACATAAATTAAGGTAAAATTCATGTGTAGTCAGTCCCTTGATAACTGGATTGGGTGTGTAGGAATGTCAGTATGTATATCACTATGCATAGGATGGAAGTATGTGTATAACATGGATGAAGATGAATAGATATCCCAGAAAAGACTTAGGCGAAACAAAATCTCATGCCAGCATTATGGCATTATGACATCAGCTGCTGGGAAATGTATGAAATGTCAGGCCATACTTATTTGAGTATGACACATTTGTGGAAGTGTAATCAGTGATATAACATGTGATCTTCCTGCTGCAAATGTCAGACCATGCATGTTGAAATAAAAAACCTGAGAAAAGGACCCATATGAATGCAATATAGCCTCATAGTGTACCTGCCATTTAGCCTTGAAGTGTGCTTATTACGCTAGCATTGATACCTATATGACAGTACAGTAACATAAATCATACCCAGGTGATACATAAATGTGCATTAGTAAGTGATCCATTTAATATTTACATTGCACATACACCAGCTATACAGTGGCCTGTGACAAATGTTGTCATCCACTGCACATAGGTGAATAACTCCACTGTGTGGACATTCACAAAGCTAACCTTCCATAGGATAATACAACTTCTTTCTGACAAAGAGGAACAAATGGCAAGAACTATTTCATAATGTTGAGTGTTAAACGTTCTTTGTGCACAGTGACACACATCTAATGCATCATTATATTGAGCCTAGTCATAATGAAATACAGTAAGGGTTACAATAACATCAACTGCTTAACACAAAACTACAAGAAAGTATCATTCATTCATTCTCTGTAAAGCCCAATATTGTGAACAAAATAATAAAATGCATATGCAATTGTATGCATTAAGTCATACGATATAGACCAGTATTTTTGAAGAACTAAATAATGCCTGTGACCATTCACTAATATAATCAGCAGTTACACCTTGCTAGAGTCAAACACACACCTGAAGTCAGACCTCAGAGAGACATACATCAACCATTGATACCACATAAAGAAGTGTATCTGATGTGTCTTGAAACATAGTTGAATGGATTACGTCAGTATCCTATTATAATGGTTATGGCTCCCCTAAAATGGAGTCTGACACATACAAAAGTGACCTGTTATTCTGCAATATCTCCAACCTTTGGCTATGCTACTCCTGTCTATCACAATAGTCTGACAGGCAGACCTTACCAAAATGAGACACCTGTGTATCATGGTCCACATTCTACAGAGCTATATAATACTGTGTCTGCCACAGGTGACAGTAATGGAGCATGTCACAAAGAATACAATTCAATGTGTGAATTAAGAAAGGATTTTGAATGTCAGTTATCCAATACAACATACTAAGGGATCAAAAGGATGCAGCTATGTTACTGTACATGCAAGTGTGATTTTAGCCATATCATTGTTTGTTGGGTAGGCCACTCTTACTGGTCCATATTGTCTTGCACATATACATTTCCAGATTTAAAGTAATGCCTTTCTGGGCACACATGCTGTAGAGGACAGTATTAACTGTATGCACCATAAGAGAGGTCTCACCACAAGCATCACAGAATGCTTAGCCAGTTTTAGGCACCAGAGAACCCTGCAGTGGCTAATTGCCCCCAGTTCTGTACATCCCCCAACCACAGCAAGTTATTTTATTTCATTTTGATATATTATTAAGTTTTTTAGACAAAAAAAACCTAGTACAACACTCGTATGTACTTAATAAACCAGATGGGTAATAATAGCACTTAGGACGCAGAATCCTAATGATTGACACCACTACTTCTCCTTTAAAATTCAAAGAGATCTCTGGTTTGTCAAATAGCAGGCTTCATAACTTCATTTTTTACTACTGACATGGTGCTTTTAACTTACTTAAATTCTGCTGATGGGTGTTCACTCCACTAAAACTAATATTGCAGCTGCCATTAGGTACCAGCAATGACCTAGATTGTGGGGGATTCAAATGTGCAGGAGCCTCACCAAAACTGCTGCTGGTTGGAAAGAAATGAGAAAACAAATGATCATTCATTCTCTGACTACAAACTTTATCCTAAACAGGGATGTGATATGACCTTATTAGGATAAAACCAGCAATCAGGGAATGTACCTGAGAAAGGTAAGTGACAATGGCTGGCAGCCCAGAATGAATTATGTCATTTTTTATCTAGGATTTTAAAAAGACAAGATGCTTCTGATTTTCAAGGATGGTTTTCTCTTTGAAGGAGTTTTAACAATACTGACAGGACACCAGGTACTATAATTCTTGATTTCTTTGCTCAAGATTTCTGATCAAAGCCATTAATAATGGAGGAATAAAGATTCAAAATTAGGAATACTTTTTTAAATACTGTTTTTATTAATTTAAAAAGGTAATGGAACAACACATTTTGCTTCATCTTGCATTTTTTGTCAGAAATTATTGACTGTCTGTAATCATGTGTGATTCACCAGACAATCAAACATTTTACAATGGACAGGGCACAAATATGAGGCAAAAAAAAAAAAAAAAAAAAATTCATCTGTTTTACTGTATTTGTGTTTCCTCCTTCTTTATTTTGCTTTTGCCTCTTCTTAAAAGTACTCAGTTTTATTTATTCTGCTGCACTTACTGCGGCTTGGTAGTAGTCTGATTAAATTGTTAACTGTTATTCAAGTCTTTTGATTTAAGCACTTGGGCTTCATACCGGTTGTTTTACATTAAGAAGGTTTGTAGTCTGCACTGTTGTGGCAGGACAGGTAGCTTACATCCTTCTAAGCTGGGAATTGCTGAATGAAAGCACAGTGTCTGCTATTCTAAAAGTGTATTAGTTCTGGGTTAAGCACTTGGGCTTCAGGCCAGTTATTCTACATTAAGAAGGTTTGTGGTCTTCACTCTTGTGGGAGGAGAGGCTGGATTCTGCCCTTCTGAGGTAGGAATTTCTGGTCATAGGATTATTGTGCCTGCTTATTCAAACTGTTTCTTTCTGAAATTGGTGTGCCTTGTTGCTGTAGCATAGGACCATATTCAGGCCTGCTGAATCTAGCTTTGTTTGTATAACTTGAGCACTGATCCAGGCCATCTTTTTTGGAGAAGGTTCCCCTGCACCCTAGTAGCGGGAGTGTGCAGTTAGAACTTGCCTGATTGAAGACTGCTGGAACAGGGCTCAGTTTTGAGGTTTTTTCTGGTTAATTGGGTAATTTGTTTAAATCAGATTGCTCGTTTTCTATTTTATATATATATATATATATGTATATATATATATATATATATATATATATATATATATTGCACTTTATTCATCTGCTTTTACTGTATTTGTGTGTCTTCCTACTTTATTAATAGAGGCATTGACTAAAACTATGAACTGAGATATATAACAATAAGCATCTTTGTATGTGTATTTAAAGTGTTTTTTTGATTGCATCTGCTTTATTTTCTGGAAAAGAAAAAAAAAAAAAATATATATATATATATATATATATATATACTTGTTTCCCACCTTTCTAGGCTAGTATAGTCCAGTTTTCAGTTCAGTGCTGAATTCAGGGCCGTGTTACAGATCTCTGTGTTTGCCCATACCTTACTTGGATAGAAGGAAGTTTCTCTGTTCACTTGTCAGAGAGGGGAGCTTTGAGCAGCCTATCGGTACCTGGAGGAGTGGATTCAGGTCAGAAAGTAGTAGTTTATTGGCCATTTTGGGCTAATTTCTATCTTTTTTATTTCCCTGCTATAAAAAATGCATTTGCCCTGTTTTGCGCACTGGGCAGCGCCAGTTAGCTAGGGTATAACTATTTCCAGCTCCACAAAGTCTCCTCTTCCATTTTTCCTTTGGAACTAGACAAACTTTCAACTTAAGCACTCGAGCCATTCATTTCTCAGCCCAGCACTTGCTCAAAACTCATAGCAAGCACTTATAAACCCTAGCACTACAGAAGGACAAGGCTGTCTATTTGTCCTTACCAGCCATTCAGTAAAACAGTTTACTGTACCTATCCAGGCATGTCCAAAGGGCAGTTTTAGGTGTACTCTCCAGTCCAACCTGTGAATCTGGGCATTTTGAGGCAATGTAACAACTGCCTCATGTACACAGACAACCCTCTCCTCCTACCACCAAACACACATGCATACATGCGAGAGATGCAATTATACAGCCAAACTGGAGGCTAAGCTCTCTCAACCCAAGACTGGAACAGACAGTCAAGAGGAGAAGGGAAATACTGGCATCACACCACCAGTCTCACATAAATCCATTAAACCAGCACCGGTAAAAAACACGTAAATACACGAAAACATACTTGGAGGCTCTAAATAAAAATCTGCAAAAGCAACAGAGCCCTCCAAAGTAGATATCCAAGCAACCTCCACCCCCCAACACAAACCATGAAACACATACTTCACAAAACCAGTGTGCCATGCAATCACAGCCCTCAAGACAAAATAACATACCCAACATACTAGTAATAGGTGACTCTATAGTCAGGCACACTGATGTCTCACTCACTAGGCTGAATAAGGAGAAGGTTACCGTTAGCTGCCAGGATCCACCACATAACACAAGCACTCAGGTCACTCCAGAACAAGTACAAATATGACTCTGTCATTATCCATGTTGGTGTGAATGACCTGAGCCGTACCTCCCTGGACTACATGAAAAGAGACATGGAAGAGCTCTCTGATCACATAGCCCAGGCCGGTATGACCCTGATCCTGAGTAGCATCCTGCCCTCACCAAGAATGATACCACGGTATAAAGAAAAAATGATCAATTTCAACAACTGTCTAAGTTTCTGGTGTCATTCAAAGGGGATCCAGTGTCTGTCTGCTGGGATGACATGCTCAACAAGCCATGCTGCTTCGCTAGAGACTGCTTGCACCTGTCACCCTTAGGCTTTCGAATACTGGCCAAGGCTCTTGCCACCCCCATATTGCCTTTGTTAGGCAAGGCTCAAAAGACAAACCCACCACCGTAAATAGCACAAGTAACAAAAATCTGAGGGTAATACTACTCAATGCCAGAAGTCTAAACCTCAAAATGCACGCACTTGAGGCACTCCTCAGTATGGAGAAAATCGATATATGTGCAGTAGCAGAAACCTGGTTTAAGTCTCCAGAGAGCACCCCAGCACTACCAGGCTACAACTCATACCATACAATTTGGCCACAGAACCTGGACCGAAATACAAAAGGTGGGGGAGTATCCATATTTATCAAGAATACCCACACCTCCAGGTTAGTGGCACAGCACAATGCTTCAGAGATTATCCACATGCAACTAACAACGGGCAAAACTCTAATTCAAATTGTAGCTAGTTACAGATCACCCACCATGTCCCAGGACCCCCATTCCGCATTTCTGGAAACACTGAGTAACATAAAGGTCCTACCAAGCACCCTAATATTGTGTGAGTTCAACTACCCAAACATTAACTGTGAGAACTACTCACATACTAAATCCCTTACCCAACATTTCCTAGAATTTATAAACTCAAATGCCCTGGAACAACTGGGCAACACTCCCACCAGAGGTGACAACATATTGGACCTGGTCATCACCAACATGGGCGACCGGTGTTCCACATTGGAGGTCAACCCCTCGCTGGTTAGATCTGACCATAAACAAATCACTTTGGATATCCACATTCTGCCCCCACCCCCAGACAAGGAAACCACCATGAAAAACTTTTCAAAAGCAAACTTCACGTTACTTAAGACGGAGGTGGAAAGTTTCAAAGCCCCCATGCTAAAGGATAATGCTGTCCAAGCTGCAAAATCTTTTACTAATGCATTCTATGGGCACCTACAAGAATGCATGGATCGTGCTATCCCAAGCAAAACCAAGACTCACTCCTCCAAGAAAAGGAAACCAGTCTGGTGGACCCCTGCCATAAACAAGCTATACAATAGAAGGAGAAAACTAGTACAGAAAAGAGTAAAATCCCAAGAAAGGAAGACATCTCTGATCAGTATCAGCAAGAAACTATGATCCCTCATAAAAATCATCCAAAGTAAGCTTTAAAAGAAAACTTGCCAAGGACGCCAAAGATAACCACAAGGCATTGTTTAGCTATGTCAAGAATCTAAGTGGCAATGCTCAGATCTGCTCAGAGTTAGTGTAGAATGGCACAAAATAAACTGAACCAACCGATATTGCCAACATCCTGGCAAACAGGGTGAGTGCAAACATCAGCCCCCTCTCACCCCCAAAAGGGCCCATAACCATATGAGAAGAATGTAGAGCCCATGAAATCACAGACACTCAGTTTAAAATAGCCCTCTCCAAAGCCAAAAACACAGCATCAATGGGACCGGACAGTGTCCCAGGCTGCGTCCTATATGAACTCAAAGACGAATTAACCCCTCACCTAAACACACTGTTCAAACTCAACCTCTCCACAGGCTACATACCCATAGAGTGGTGCACAGCAGCAGTTATTCCACTCCACAAAGGTGGAGCCACAGCAGACCCTGGGAACTATCGCCCTATAAGCCTGACTAGCTTGGACTGCAAGGCTATGGAGCGCATCATCATGGAACTCATTAACAGAGACATTGGGAACCTCCAAACACTGGACCCTACCCAGTTCAGCTTTGTTAAGGGCAGATCATGCCTCCTAAACCTGGTGGACTTTTTTGAGACAGTTACCAAGGCTATAGACGAGGGAAAGGTGGTACACAGAGCCTACCTAGACCTCGCAAAGGCCTTCAACACCATTCCCCATTCTGGCATTATAGACAAACTCACCAGCCTGAACATAAACCCCTATGTCACAAGATGGTTTGCCAATTGGCTCACGGATAGAAAACACATGGTGAGAGTTGTGGGAGCTAGGTCTGACTCTAAACCGGTTACAAGTGGCGTTCCCCAGGGCTTAGTCCTAGGACCCCCCGTGTTCAGCATATACTTCTCAGAGGTACAGACAAGCACAGGAGGACTACGGCTGACCAAGTTCGCAGATGACTGCAAACTAGGGGCTATAATTGACTCACTGACTGACAAAAAACATCCTCCAAGAGGGTCTCACTGAGAAGGATACCTTGTGTCAAAATCATGGCCTTAAGCTAAATGCCAAAAAGTGCATAGTTATTCCCTTTGGAAATAACAAAGTACCCACAAACTACCACATAGATGGTAGTCCCCTAAATACAGAAAACATAATAAGGGCTCTGGGGACCCAAGTAGATAGTAATCTCTCCTTTGATAATCACATTGCCAAAGTGGTTAGAAATTCCTTCTGTGTGGAACACCTAATCACAAAAGGGTTTGCATCCAGATCAAAAGAGTTCATTGTTCCCCTCTACTCATCACTCATCAGACCCATCATAAAGTACAATGCCCCATTTGGGATGTACCTTACAAGACACCTGCAACAGCTGGAAAGACCACATAAGAACCTCACCAAGAAGATCACTGGCCTCAAACAGATGCCCTATGCAGCTTGACTGAAGAAACTCCAGCTGCACTCAGTTGCATACCGCATGCTCAGAGGTGATCTCTGCCTGGCATATAAGGCCATATCTAACCCAGAATTGATGGACATGCTCCACTTAAAGAAAACCTTAGCCCCTCGAGCCACATGCTCTAGGGATCTAAACCTAACCACAACAATAAATAGGATGTGCTGGAGGGATAGATTCCTGTCCCAAAGACTTCCCATGCTTTGGAACAAGATTCTAGTCTACATTAGGCAGAGCTCCTCGTTAGCACTCTTCAAGAGAAACCTTGACGAGTGGATGGGATACAGAATGTTTACCCCGGGGATCACTTCAGTGGCTCTGCTGGACAGAGGCACAGGGAACTAATCTAAGGGGGCGGCGAAAGCCAACACATTCTGGCTAGGCTTATAAATGCCTTTGGGCAGATAGCCTAGTACCTACCTATGAACCTATGAACCTAAAACCAAGGGCATTCTGTGAAATGACTGACAGTGACAGGTATGCACCACTCCTCATTGAGGTGAATAAATGTGACTTAACCCTGCTGCTTCATGACTGATTAGCAGCACTCCCTGATTGGGTGTGATAGTACTAGTTGTAGAGCAGTATGTATATTGTACCTAGTCAGCCACTGTAGCTAGATAGCACATGCATATAAGTTATTAAGCACATGTGAGATCAGTGCCATTTCAGATAATCATTTAGCGGGAGTACTAGCTTGAATGGAGATGCACATGTCAAAGTGTCAGAAGTAACAAGTCAGTCAGCTTATGAAGTCTGAAGTATGTGTTCCAGTTACAGCTCCTGATGTGGTTATATATAATAAATGACTTGAATGCATTCCATGCCTCAGTGTCTCATTTGAATACATGAGACATGCAACATGGTGTCAAAATAGGATCCGAAGTTGTCGCAGCTCACAAACAATGAGGCACACAGTTAGAAGTGGATTAATATACAGGAGTGAACTTGCAAACAGATCAGTGGTTATTCGAAGGTACTTAAAGTCATTTTAAATGATTTTCAGTTGCCAGACATGTGGCATTGCATTCAAAGTGTTCAAAATAATTTCTGCGATATTCAAAATGTCTAAAATAGCAACATAATGATTAAAGTGTTTGAAATAATCTCTGAAGTATTTAAAATGTCCGAAAAGGCTAAACTGTCTAAATTTTTTCACAATATGTGATTCTTCACAGTAACTAAGATTTTTTAAAATGTCCAAAGTTTACGGATTGTTCCAGGCATTTGCAGTGTTAAAATAAATCATTTTCAGAGAGATTGTGGTGTACTCAAGGATAATTACAAGTACCAGATCTATACTTATGTTTAAAAGCAATTTGTTGTTGTGGCAGAGGGATTTCACAGACCTGAAACCTTGGTGTTTGATGATAATATTGATGAGAACTGGGGAATGTTCGAGCAAGAATATGATATTTTCATACAAGTTGCATTTTCTGATAAAGATGCATGTGCAAAAGCATTTATACTTCTCAATATAGCTGAGTCAGAAGCTATTGAGTGAGAACATTCACTTGTGTATGCACCTGCTGTGTATGCAGGGGAGGGGATAAAATGCCATATTGTGATACAGGCTGAAACGCGAGAAGACTCCAAGTGCTTAAAACATAAATTTAGAGAAACGTGTAACCTTCAAATGAATATTACAATGGAAAGGCACGCATTTTACACAAGAAATCAAAAGCCTGATTAAACCATTGCAGCATACATTGCTGACTAAATAAATAACGTGAACATATGTAGATTTGGTCATCTAAGAGATGAGATGATAAAATATCGTCTTGTATGTGGTGTTAGTAATGATGCAGTGAGAAAGATTTTGCTTTGAAATAGTGAATTAAAATTGAGCAAAGCCATTGAAATTTGTCAAATACATGAGATTACAGAAAAGCATAGAAAAATGCTTACGAATGAGAAAAGCATGCTTGCAGTATCTGCTGGTGCAAATGTTAATAGTGTACAACAGAAAGTTAAGATGAAAAATAAATATAAACTGAAGGGCAGTGGCACACCCACCCTCATTGTTAACTGTCGCTATTGTGGAGGCAGTCATGAAGCTAAATGGGAAAACTGATTAGCTTTTGGTCAGCAGTGTCACAAATGTAAAAAGCGGAATCATTTTAAAAGGCTTTGCAAATCTAAAGTGATGCAGATGTATGTTAAAAGAGAGTATCTGAAGAAGGAAGTAGATCAGATAGAGACTGTAGCAAACTCTGAGAGCTGTGAGCAAATTTAATATGTTGATGGTGTCTCTGTGATCGATGAAACAGGTAACACAGTAGACTTTCAGTTGTCAACAAAGCGTGAAATAGTTTGTACTGTACAAATTAATGAGAAACCTGTAGAGCTTAAAGTAGACACTGGATCTAAGTACAATGTTATTTCAGCACAAATATTTACTAAAGTGAAAGCTGGTGAGAAACTTGATTCAGCAAAGTGTGTAAAACTAGCTGCATATGGTGGTGAAGAGATTCCGACTGATGGTGCAGTAGTTCCATCATACCCCTCTGATGGAAACAGCTATGGCTTGCAGTTTTATGTATTCAGAAGACACATGCAGTTATTTTAGGCCTCAGAGACAGTCTGATAATGGGACTGATTTCATTTAATAAAGAGGTCCACCATATAAGTCCGAATACCAACAATAGTTTTACACAGAATATTTTTAATGAATATGCTGCAAAGAAGAGTTTGGTAACTTCCAGTCACATATTCCATGAGGTTAAACCATGAAGTAAGTCCAGTTGTCAGACCAGCATGGAAGATTCTAGTAGAGATGCACAGTAAAGTAAAAGCAGAATAAGACAAAATAATGAATTTAGGTGTCCTCTACTCCAGTAGAAGAATCATTTGAATGGGTATCGTCCATGGTCGTAGCTCGTATAAAAAACTCAGATGATAGTCGAATATATATTGATCCAAGAGACTTAAACAAAGCACTTGTGTCCTCATCATCCAATGTGTACAGGAGAACAATGCATACAGTAGAAGAGGTAGCTGCTCTCATACCAAATTACACTGTTTTCTCAGTCTTAGATACAAAAAGCTCTTTTTGGCAAATTTCACTGGATCACAAATCTTCATTGTTAACTACATTCAGTACACTATTTGGTAAATACAGATTTTTGCGAATGACACACAGAATCAATTCTGCCAGTGAAGTCTTTTAACATGATATGGAACAAATTTTTACTGGTTATCCATGTGCTATTATAGCAGATGACATTATTGTTGGAGGCAACGGTGAAGACGAACGTGATGGAAATCTCAGTAAAGTTCTAGAACATGCACGTGAAGCAAATCTTAAACTGAATTCTCAAAAATGTAAATTCAAAGTGAAAGAAGTTACTTATGTAGGATATATGTTTATTAGTTCTTGCTTACAACCAGATCCATCTAACCAAGCAGCAATTCTTGAAAGGCCATTTCCAGAGAATGTCACATCTTTACATCATTTTCTAGGTATGGTCAACTATTTAGGAAATTCATCCCAGACTTGAGTGAGCTTTCTCCACCATTACGTGAGTTGACATGTAAAAATGTAAACTGGTCCTAGTTCAAACAACACCAAAGATCATTTGATGTCCTGAAGCAGAAAACTGTCAGTTCACCCACAATGAGATAATATAATATTCACAAGCCTGTCACTCTTACTTGTGATGCTTCAAAGTATGGCCTTGGTGCTGCATGTCTTCAAGAAGGCATACCAGTAGCCAATGCATCAAGAACTTTAACACAAACAGAGATGCATTATGCACAAATACAGAAATAACTTTTGGCAGTAGTGTTTGTATGTTTGAAGTTCAATGATTATATTTATGCCAGACCAATCCAAATAGAGACTGATAATAGTGACAATTTTGAAAAAGCCAATACGTACAGCCCCAGCATGATTGCACTGCATGATGTTAAAACTGCAAAAGTACAATTTCAATATTGTTTATAAAAAGGGGCACTTGTACCTTGCTGATGCCTTGTCACACACACCCAGACAAATGATAGAGCAGCATGAAAATGAAGCACCAGACTTTGAAATCATGAAAGTCACAAACTTTTTGACATCACACCTTGATGAGCTAAGAAATCACACAGCTTCAAACTCAGCTCTCCAGAAGCTTTAAAATGATATCAGTCAAGGATGGCCAACACAATAAACTAGGTTACCACTTGACATTCAGCAGTATTTTCTTTACTGAGATGAACTCATTACGGAAGATGGAATCATCTTGGAAAGTCCAAAAGTGATAATTCCTAAAGCATTACTACAAGGATATACCAAAATTTTGCATTGTGGCCACCCAGGTACTGACTTAACCAAAAGAAGGCCAAGAGGTATTTTATTTTGGCATTCTATGTCTTAAGATATAGAGGAAGAAACTCTAGCATGTTCAATTTGCAACAGCACCAAACTGCATCAACAAAAAGAACCACTTCAGCTACACCAGACTCCTGAATTACCATGGTCGACAGCTGCTGCAGATATTTTCAAATGGAATGGTCAGCATTACTTGGTGTTAGTAGATTCTTACTCAAATCGGTTTGAAATTGACCTACTTCCTAACTTGATGTTCAGAACAGTCATTACAAAATTGAAGAGGCATTTTTCTGTCCATGGTAGTCCATGCAAAGTCATGTCTGAAAATGGTGCACAGTTTACAAGACAGCAATTAAAGAAATTTGCTGAGTCTTGGGACTTTATTCATATTACCTGTAGTACTGAGTATCCACAATCCAATGGGTTGCTAAATGTGCATTTCAGAGTGCAAAACATTTGTTGGAGAATTCCAAGAGATGTGGTATCGATGTTTTCCTTAACTTATTCAATCTCAGAAACATTCCTCAAGACAACTTGCTTGGTTCACCTTTTCAGAGACTGATGTCCAGACAGACTATAACAACTCTTCGAATTTTTAAACAACTGTTAGCACTAAACATAAAGAACAATAGAGTGGTCAAGGCTCAACTTTCGAGAAAACTTCAGTCACAAAAGTTGTACTACGATAAGACCAGTAAATCCTTTAGACCATTACTACAAGGAGAAGTTGGGAGAATGCAAACATCTAAAGTATGTGACCAAGTAGGAATCACAAAGAACATCTGTAAAGAACTGAGATCTTACATCATACAATCTGAAGGAATGGATTTCAGAAGGAATTGAAGACGTGTTACCTGTCACCAAACCAGTGACACAGCAGATTGCCTGTGCCAACAACGCTAATTCCCAGAGGGACTCTATCCCTGTTTGAATTCAAAAGGACAGTTTGCTTCCTTTAAACAATTTTGATGCAATCCCTGATGTTCCAATTTTGAAATAATCCCCAGAAACTGCCCCTGTTGCTAAACCCAGTCAGAATTTCTATGTTACCAGATCAGGTAGAATTTTCAGACCAAATCCTAAATACACAGTGACTTGGACTTGAAATCAATTTTATTTGTTGAAATGTTGATATAATGTCTGGCTCTTAAAATATCTTTGTTCTCCTATTTTGCATGCTGAACAAAATTAAAGAGGGAGGATGTAGATCAGTGTGTATATTGTACCTAGTCAGCCACTGTAGCTAGATAGCACCTGCATATAAGTTACTGAGCACGTCTGAGATGAGTGCCATTTTATATAGCCATTCAGTGGGAGTGCTAACATGCATGGGGATGCACATGTGAGTCTGTTAGAAGTAAGAAGTCAGTCAGTAAGCTTATGAAGTTCAAAGTATATGTTCCAGTTACAGCTCCTGATGTGCTTATGCACAATAAATGACTTGAATGTGTTCCATGCCTCAGTGTCTCATTTGAATACACAAGACATGCAACGCTAGTGCCATACTATGTATTGTTAATTTGCCCAAATTAATGTTAAACTAGTACTGCTGTGGCCTATACGTATGTGTGGTAGTGCTGGTTGTAGGGTGTGCAGTGTTAGAGTGACAAGCTGGCCATAATTTCTTTCAATGTCTATCACAAAGACCATTAGCACTGTCATTATACTTGTGTGTGGGTGTTTATATGTGTGAGTGGGTGGGTGGTTTTGTTGTTAAAGCGTATTTAAGAGTGATAAGCTGGCCATCATTTCTTTCGGTTATCACAGATATGATAGGTGCCTATATTTGGTTGTTGACCGAAGTAGGATATGTGTAAAAGCAACTGCTCACTGCCACAGTGGTGCAGTGGGTGTGGAATTTGTATGTGGAGTCTGCAAGCCCTCCACTTTTCTGTAAGTTACTCATGTTCTCTGTTTTTCTCTAGTATTCCAAGGGCATGTCATAGGTGAACTGGCATAGCTCCAGCTTCTCTGAAGGTGAGAATAGGGCATGTTTGTGTGTGTTTGTGATAAACCTAGCTTGTCAGAGACAGTGTCAGTATGTGCATGTGTAAAATATATCACCAATTTTTATCGGTGGTCAAACACAATGATGTTAGGCATATACATAACTCTTTTAAGTAGTAGTGAAAAGTGAATTTAACAAGTAATTATCATTCAAAATAATGGATAACATATATCACAGAATATCCAGACCAATGGTCTGGTGCCCCCTCCACCCCACCTCAGATGATATAAATGGATTTTGACATGGACTTAGTGGTGACTTCTTCCCTTAACCCAACCTAGTCTAAAACAAACCCTGCTCAGGGGAATGTACATATATTGGTGTTAGCCTGTCGTGATGGTGAGGCAGGGGATGCTGTGGTCATTTTTTTTTTATTTTCTTCACAACCAAACCTCAGAGGTGTGCATAGAAGGTCATTATAGCTTTTGTTGGGACTGGGGATGATGTGGGCATTATTTTGTTTATTTTTCTCACAGATATCAGGCTCAGAGGTGTGCAAAGATGATCAGTATAACTTGGTAGGGGTTGTATACTGTCTAGGTACAATAATTTGGAAAACTACTGTGATAATTTCTTTTTTGTTTCACTTTCCTCACAATCAAACATCAGGTACGAATACAGGTGAGTGTCTTTTGGGGGTAGGTTTGAGAAGAAAGCATGCTATGTATATGTATGACACCAATCAGTTGAAATGCATGACTGTGGTCATTTGTGCCTTTGCATTCATCACAATATAACACAAGATGACAACGCAGATAGTGACTGTCTTTTTTCTTTTGGGGGGGGGGGTGGAGACAGGCTAGAATTTCTGTATCTTTTGTGAGCTACTATTTTGCCAGCTGTGAACATTAAGTTTTGAACACAGCTTCCTGGAATAAGACTGAATTTGTTTTCTTCCTTGTTATTTTTTGCTCAGGCCTCCACTCAAGCAAAACTTTAGGAAAATTCTCCAAAATTCAGCTCAGAGCATCTATAACCATTTGGAGTACATGGTTATTACTTAGGTTCATAGGTTCATAAGTAGGTACTAAACTATCTGCCTGAAGGCATTTATAAGCCTAGCTGGAATGTGTTGGCTTCCGCTGCCCCCTTAGATTAGTTCCCTGAGCCTCTGTCCAGCAAAGCCATTGAAGTGATCTCTGGGGCATACTTTCTGTTTCCCATTCACTCGTCAAGGTTTCTCTTGAAGAGGGTTAGTGAGGAGCTCTGCCTAATGTAGATTGGAATCTTGTTCCAGAGCGTGGGAAGTCTCTGGGACAGGAATCTATCCCTCCAGCATGTCCGATTTATTGTGCTGTCATGGCAATTTAGGGTGTGTGAAAGGATGCTAGGAAAAGTAAAGTTGTAACGACAGCAATGAATTTCATTCCTTAGTCATAATTTTTGCTCAGGCCATCAGCTACCAAAATGGCTAGGCAATTAGTAGATGAAAATGTTGTTTAAAAAACACTAAAATGCACTTCAGAACATCTAAAAAGTCATGAATGCTGGAAAAAGCTGAAGAGTTAGGCAGAATGTGAGAAAAGGATGAAAAAGTAATACGCGCGTGATGTGTATGTGTGGGGAACCTGGGATGGGGGAAAACAGTGGAGGACATTGGAGAATATGTGTGGGGGTGATTCAGTAGACAGTGGGAGTACTATAGAGCCTTTCACTTGTGGCACCATTTCACCCAAGAATTGCCCTATGCATAAGGTTGTTGTAACATATAATCATTGCAAATACATGAGTCACTGTGAATGCCCATCTTTGAGATGGAACATTATGGTTTGCTACACAGCCCTTTTGTAATTTAAGAGCATTGCAGCTACAATCCTTTCTATGCCTAAATCTTTGCAGCATGAATTGAAAGGTTGTTTAGGGTGGGCTGGCAGTGACAGGGTGGTACTTAGACTAAAAGCATTGATGGAGACCACCAACTTGATACTTTTTGGGGGCTCCCAAATTAACACTGACCTTGAGAGAACACCTATTTGACTGGGATTAAATCCCAAATGTGTTGAATGGGGACTTTGCTAGAAATAAAAGGGACAGAAAGAAACTGATGCATGACAACATCATTGTGGTGTAAATCAGTTGTTTTGGCTAAAATCAATGGAACAATCCTCTCCCACTGCTACTGAATACATTACAGCTGCAGTGGATGTTATTCATACTAATTTGTCACTGTGACTTTTGAACTCCTACTTATCTAAGTATACACGCTATATGGTATTATATTTACTGCACATGCAGAGGAGAAGGTGTAAATGCAAAAGTGAGACAGTATATTTAAAATCATTACATCATCTTAATGCTACAAGATTGATGTGTGGCTTTAAAAAGACTGAAACAGAGGTGTGATCTCCCTCTTTGTAACAAAATCTTGCATGATGGTAGATGTGCCCAACCACATGCGTTGCACAGTCCATTCATGCATGTGCCTACAGAAGCATACATGCACATACACAATATGCAAACAATGCCAAATATATATACTGATGTGTTACTAAATCCACAAACTAGAGAAGATTGTATTATTCATGACACCACAGAGGAAGGCTTACTACAGGATTCAGATAAATTATATTTCAACAAATGCGTTCATATGTACTTAACAAAGCAGTTGTCTTTGCTAAAATGGCCAGACATTAGTGAAAGAGCCCTCTTTGGCTATATATCTGCATAACAGATCTGTGGATGACACCATTCCTATCTACATACACATTTTCACACACACACACACACACACACACACACACACACACACACACACACACACACACACACACACACACACACACACACATTATTCACACAATGACAAAATTTAGTCTATGGATTGATGTCTGGGTTTAGCCTAACTAACTAATTACTGTGCAGCTAAATTAATAACTGCCTAACTAAGATCACAAGCTAGAGGACATTGCATGAATCACAAGCACCACATGAGAAGATTGTTTACAAGTGTAAGATGGACATTTCAAAGGATGACTTCATCAATGTGTTGCAGAGAATATGTTTTGGGTAAAAATGCAACAAATTGATGTGGGAGACCCTCCTGGTTTAAAATTTCTCTGCAGTGGGCATATTCACCTCAGATGTACTGCTGAAGCCTGGCGTACTTACACCATGTACACACATACTGGCACGCACTCTGATACCAGTTCCACACTCTTGGGTTTGAGCCACCTATCTGTCTAGTTACACATTACCAAACACAAATGCCACTGTGAGACAGAGTGCATTTGTCCACAAAAATCACAAAAACTGATAGGCCAAAGAAGAGCCATAAAGATGATAAAGTGGACTATTGAGGATAAGAAAGAAATTATGTATTGTTACTATTATGCAAAAAGCTCAAAATTTTCAGACACAAGAAATACAAAACGTTTAAGAGAGAAATTAGAGGAATGAAAAATATTTCCACAAGAAAAACTGTCAGAAGCTTCAAATGAAAATTTGTGTTCACATATACACCAGATTTGTGAAAAACAGTATATAGACCAAGAAAACCTGACCTTTGAAAAAAGAAGTATCTGAGGAAGTGCGAAAATATAAGCAACAAAACCAAGAGATATTTGAAAAGTATAAAAAAGAAATATGGACATGGGAAAGAGAGATTTGATATGGTGCAATATTTATGCAAAGGAGAAAGCCATATTAATCAATGTGAAGATGGCAACCCCACAGATATTTGAAGAGAAATACAGGCAAAGCATTCAGATATGGAAAATTCACAATAAAAAAAATAACATCACAAAGATGGAATGCTGAAAAAAGATTAGTAGAGCAGAAGTTAAAAGAATAGAAGTTGAAGTTATGGAGTGACTGCAAAGTAAAGGATTTGGTCTAGAAGGCCTAGCACAGGTTACATCACAGCAGGGTGGAGTGAGTTCCCAAAGTAGGGAGAAACAGGAAGATCAGGAAAAATCTGAAGAAGACATTTGGACATGGGAAAGAAAAAGAGATTTAATATGATGTTGTGTTTATGCAAAGGAGAAAGCAAAACTAACCAATACAAAAAGAGCAGCACTAAAGATATTTAAAGAGAAATACAGGCAAATGAATCCAGACATGGACAACTTTACAATACAAAAAATAAGGCAAAGAGGAAAAGTAGAAAATGAGATCAGTAATGGGAAAGTTAAAGAAATAGAAAATGAGGTTATGCCTTACCTACAAAGTGAAGGATTCAGTGTAGAAAATCTAATTCAGAAAGCACCACAACAGGATAGAGTAATGGATATCCAAATTAAGGGGAAATCAGTGGAACAGGAAGCAATTGGTCAGGTGCCATATGAAGATAATTTTAAGCCTTCCACAGGAAATCAAGTTAAGCATTCACTTGAAGCTAGACAGCAAGTGAAGAAACAGGAAACTTTGGAAACTCTGATGCAGTCGATGTTGAGGAGTGATAGGCCAGTGAGTTTCCATATAATAGAGCAATGGATGGCACGAGATGAAGTTGAAGAGAATGTCCCACAGGAAGATGCTATAGAATCTTCTATAGAATTTCCGGAGGAATTAAAAAACAAGGGATGTGCCCTTAGTTTGGAAGAAAATGAGTTAGAGAAGAGTTACTTGCTTTAATAGACATTGACAGATATATCAAGGTCAATGAAAGAAATAAACTGCAGAAGGTTAATAAAACCCAGAAAGTCAGAAGTCTGATAAAACAAATGAACACAGTAATTAGGACTGTTCATAGAGATCCATGTGATATAACAGAAGTAAACTGGATATATTACTGTGCAGCTAAATTAATAACTGATAAAGTTCTACCACAAGAACACTTTGTAGTGAGGGAAAGGAAGGGGAGAAATCGAATACCATCATGGAAATATCAAATAGAGAAAACTATAAAGCAGTTAAAACCTGGAGTTTCAAACTATCTAATAAACACAAAGAAATCACTGATTTTCCCCATAAACCCATCAGGTCATAAAGAATATTTGTTCGTAGAATCCCCTTTCAAAATAAGTTATTGCTTTAAATATCTGGGTATACATTTTGACCATACTTCTCAGTCTATGTACCAGAATAACCTCTTGAAGATACAGATAGGTATTTTACAGGACCTGCATAGGTGGCAAACAACTAAATTTAATCCCCCTGTCCAAAGCTGCAATTATAAGGATGAATGCCCTACCCAAGTTACTTTATCAGTTTAATACTTTAACTCTAACCATCCCAAATACCTTTTTTCAAAGGACTAACAAAGAGTTGGCTAAGTCCATATGGTTCCCTAAGGCAACTACAATAAGTTATCAGAAATTATGCCTTCGTAAACTAAAAGGTGGTCTAAGCTTGCCTTTCATCTTTATTACTTGATAATATGTGCAAGTAGGGTTATATGACTCTCCACTTTCTCTCAGGTAGATAAAGTATGGTTCCCTCAATGGATCAAACTCTGGCATAGACACGTGATTAGTATCAATATTACCCCTATAGCCTTGCCTTTCTTATCCCTTAAAATCCTGAATTCTATTCCCATTCATACCAACATGAAGCAAAGGGTTAAAGACTTCCAGAATCTAATAAAGTTCATGGAGTTAGAGAATACTCTTCACTTATTACAACCAATACATATGAACCCTAATATTAGGTTAAATAACAAAATGATTAATTTACTTGAGTACCCCTTAATAAGAAATTGTACCATTTGGGATGTATATAGACACAAGGAGAAATCACTGAGTGAACTTAAGGAAGAGCTAAAACTTGGCCAGAAGTACACTATCATTCCTTCGTAAAACTAGAAAACTCCTAACAGCAGTAGTGTCAGATGAACCAGATATTGGAAATAACATTTCTGCTACGTTGGAAATAATAAAAAAGGCTATCTAGAAGTAAAAACATGATATAAATACTTATAAACTATTGATGGCCTCCAAGCATCAGAGTGCAATACTTTTTTTCCAACCACTGGAATCAACCGGATAGTAATCTTAGTAAAGACCAAAAACTCAGAGCAATAGAATTAACTCTTAAGTTTTCTCCTTTTAAAAAGATGATTTGCACACAACTAATGATAAATAATACTTATTTTACCCCATGTATCTTAAATAAATTTAATTCCAATACATCCCCGTCATGTCCTTGCTGCTTCTTTCCTCAAGCGGACTTGCTACACATTCTTTGGTCCTGTAGTCACACATATAAACTTTGGTGCTCCCTCAAAGTTAGACCAGAAAGGATGGGTTATCAAAAAATCGACCCTTTCATAGGAACTAGCAATCTTGCATGTCACTGATAAGTTACCTAGATTTAACCTTCATGCTCTCATCATTTTATGTTTATTGACCAAATTCTATATAAATAGAAACTAGTTAGATCGCACTAAACTTTCCTGGTGCGGCCTTAAGAATTTAGCAATAAAGCACATATCTTAACAAAACATTTTCATTAATAATTTAAATATGTGAGTATATTACAAGGAAATATGGAAAATAATTTTTGATGTCTTTCAGGGAGATTAGAAAGTGTATGATCTAGTGTCCAAGACGCTTTGGTTTCTCAACCTGGCTAGTCTGATCTACCTACTTGTATGTTTGTGTCTTTAGGTAGGTACTAGTCTATCGGCCCTGGGGTCTATAGAAGCCCAGCCAAAAATGTACAATTTCTTTTGCCACCCAATAAATTTATTTTCCTGTGCCACTGTCGAGCAGGCCACAGAGGTGATCCCCGGGGTGAATGTCCTATTTCCCATCCAATCATCAAGATTTTTCTTGAAGAGTGCTAATGAGGAGCTTTGTTTGATATAGCTAGGTAGTTTTCAAAGTTATTTCCCACTAAGCCAGCTCAGCTATACACTTTATTACATAATTACTTGGTTCCTTTCTATGGAAATCACAGTAGCACCTCCTATATAACCTTTGGGTAATCTTTTTTTGTGTATATATGTTTGATAATCTTGTGCATAGTTCTTCTTTTTGTTCCCCCTTCCCCCTTTTTCTGTTACAGCTTATGTTATATAAGAGGACTACAGTATAAATGTATATATTCGTGACATACCTGTTTCACTTTGTACTTAATTCTGTTTTATCTTGATTGTATTGTAATGCCATATTGTTTCATTGTCCTTTTTTGTAAAATTCAATAAAAAGTTATTTGAAAAAAAAAAAATAAAGCAGTTGAAACAATAAGTGTCACTGCTAGAAGATTATAGAAGAGGGAATAGATCAACAAAAATACTAAGAAAATTAGATGTGGTAAAAGCAATGCACAGTATTAGAACAGACCAGGATCTATCATGCACTATTGCAAATAACAAACTAACAATTTCAGCACAGGTGGAAAGACTTAAAAGATACAAAAATAAGTATAAAGGAAACGTACAAAATAAGCAATTTATTGACGATCCAAAAAATTTTTATAGAGAATTGGGAAATAAGGTAAAGGGAATTGAAAGACCACCAAAAAAGATGAAATAGATACATTTTGGAGAAGTATCTATGAAGATCCTGTCGAACATAACAAAGATGCTAAATGGATAGAAGAAGTTAAATAAAGAATAAGAGGTTCAAAGGCACAGGATATGAAATAGGATGATGTAACAGCCAGAGAGACTGAAACAAAGTTAAGAAAAGCCTCTAATTGGAAAACCTTAGGCCCAGATGCAGTACCTAATGTTTGGCTGAAAGCATTAACATCTTTGCACGAGGATTTAGCCATGAGTAAGAACTGCTTATATGCACACCCCAAACAGACACCAACCTTGTTAACAACAGGAAAAAAAATTGCTCCTACTTAAGAGTGAACCTGCAAGCTGCCCTAAAAATTATAGACCAATAACTTGCCTTCTGATGACATATAAACTATACACAGGAATTGATTCTGACAGAGTTTATAGTCATTTAGAAGAAAACTCAATTATGGCAGTAGAACAAAAGGGCAACAAAAGAAAGTCATGTGGAACAAAGGATCATTTGCTGTTAAATAGAGTCATAGTGGAGAACTGTAAAAAAGGGGAAGAATCTAAGTATGGCATGGATTGACTACAAAAAAGCATTTGACGGTATCCCACATTCATGGATAAAAGAGTGCTTAAAATGTAAAAGATATACCCTACACTGATCAACTATATTACAGTGAACATGAAAAGTGGCAGACCACTTTGCAATTAAGCCATTATTAAGGACAAATTATTATCTCTGGGATAAAAAAATCAAAGGGGGATATTCCAGGGTGACTGTCCATCACTGCTGCTATTCTGACTTGCCCTTAATCCATTAAGCTTTCTACAGCTTAGGCCATGGCTATAATTTGGTTCTTAGAAAACAAAAAAGTGTAAAGACTTCTCATATTCTCTTTGTTGATGATTTAAAACTGTATAGCTCATCAGATGAGGAATTGAAAGCACAACTGCAAGTTAACTTTTTCAGATGATATAAGAATGTCATTTGGTCTTGATAAATGTGCAAAAGCAACCGTTAAAGCAGGAAAACTTCAATGTCAGGAAAACATCAGTTTGGGACAAGAATGTGATGTAAAAGAACATGAGCAAGAGGGAGTGTATAAATACTTGGGAACTGATGAATGATCAACAATAAAACATGAACAAATGAGAATAAAACTTAGTAAGGAATAATTCAAAAGACTTAAATTACTCCTGAAAACAGCACTGACATCTAGGAACAAAATTCAAGCTATAAACCAATTTGATCTTCCTGTTTTAAATTACAGTTTTGGAGTGATTGACTGGCCCCAAAATGTGTTGTATAAATTAGATAGGAAACAAAAAAGATGCTTCATACTCATCAAATAATTTATAAAAATCAGTGCATGTCAAGATTATATATTCTGCATTATGAAGGAGAGATGGGCCTCCATGAAACTGGTTACATGTATAGATCTGCAATTGTGGGACTCCACAAATATCTGCTGACCTCACAAGACCCAAATGTAATGAAAGTTTTGAAACATGAGGAAAATAAATCTAAGTTGACTTCTATGCTTAATCTAGCAGAAGCTTATCGGCATTAAGCAGGACTGGAACTCAAACCAGAAGTAAATAAAAATCAAGCAGTGACTGAGTGTGCCAAAAAAACAAAAGAAAGACTATAAGGTGAAGAATCAGATGAGAAGGCAAGAAATGTGGAAAAAGCATAAATATAGTTGAAAGTATAGAAAACTTCTGGAAAAAACTCATATGGATCAGGAACGAACACAAGAAGGGTTAGGGAGAGGCAAATTCAAACCAAGAGATGAAAGGTTAATATTGGTGGCCAAGATAGTGGGCTGCATACACACTGGTTTAAAAAGTCCATTGAACATGTGGGACAAGCAGACAAATGTACGTTTTGTAAAACCGAATTGGAAACAGTTGCACACCTCGTTGCTGGTTGCGACATACTAATGGCAGAAGGACTGTATACTGAAAGGCATAATAATGTGGCAAGACTGTTGCACTGGGGATTGTGTAAACATTATGGTATTGAAGTGGCCAAAAAAACTTGGAAACATGAGCCACAAAGCATCTCAGAAAATAAAGAAGTCTACATCACATGGGATCATCAGATATCAACAGTTCAAAAGACAGAGGCTAGAAAACCAGATATAATGGTCCAACAAAAGAAGACAAAAGTAGCATTGATCATTAAAATTGCCATACCCATTGACTACAGTGTCTTGTGTACAGAGAGACACAAAGTCACAAAATATCAGGATCTGCAGGCAGAAACAAGAGCAATGTGGAAGAAAGATACCCAGGTAGTTCCAATAGTAGTAGGAGCAATGGGTCTTATAAAAAAGAATTTAGAATTGAATTTAGATATGTTACCAATACATGTAACTCCGTATGAATTGCAGAAGGAGTCATTACTGGGCACATTGCGGGTGCTGCGAAGGCACTTTTGGCTGACATCAAAGATTGAAAAAAATACCAATTTCATGAACTTTAATCATATTTTGAATTAGGAATGGGGTCCATTCTCATAATGGTATTAGAAACCCTAAAGACTTGAAGAAATTAAAATAGGATTCTAACCACCTGCCTAGATAATTTCATAGTTTAGACTGCACACTATCAATGCAAACACCACTAGAGAAGTATGATTACAAGACTAAGACAGTGCACATTTGAAAGGATGACCTTGTCTGTTACAGGGAAGATGTTTGCCTAAAACTGGAAGAAATTTATGGGGAAGCCATCTTCTAGTTTAAATGTTTCTACTGAGTTGAAATGTCTTAACTAGCACTACAGATGCACGCACACACACACACACACACACACACACACACACACACACACACACACACACACACACACTCCTGCTAGTCAGTCACTGCTGTGTTCAAACACCTACCTAATTACACAGTCTAGAGTACATTGTATCAACTGCAAGCTCCACAAGAGAAGTCTGCCATTAAATGTGAGATACTGCACGTTTGTATGGAATATTATTTCAGTGTATTGCAGAGAAGCTAGTGTACATCACAGATTTGGTTGAAAATGAATGTGTATTGACAAGCGAAGTAACAGAAATATGCTGATCACAAGTAATTACATACTGCTTAGATAGCTTATCAATCCTGTCATTCATGCACATTGCAGTTGTGTGAGTACCTGTTTCACAGTATGGTGTATTGATGGCAATCACACGTAAAACAGTGGATTGACAACAAAGTATTTCTTAGTGTTCAGCTCAGGGTGTTAGTATGCAAATAATCATCTGCTTTGTCATTTTCACTTTTTCCTTATAGTTGGACAATGTGCAGTGTAAACGCAAACAGATATCAAACATATAAAACTGCACTACTTAATACCACTCATTAAGTATATGTACAAAGCTCCCATGCCACTGTACATAATTTTCAAGTCTAATGTGCTGCAGTGCAAATATATATTAATATAATGAAGTGTTTAGACAGCATCTCTGTCAGCTCATCATAATTTGATTGTAAGTGTCCGTTACAACATACACAAGTCATACAAGCCATTGATATTACCTTCTTGTGAAAATCACTTCCTGAAGCCTACCATTAACAAGCTAATTTGTGCGATTGATGGCAAAGTATTAATGCATGCATAATTATATTTTTAGGTTTTTAACTCAGAACAGGAATTAACACTGGTCTGTTTTACTCCATGCTAACCTTCCTGCAAGTACAGAGTACAGACATAGAAACAGTTCTGATGCTGATCCAAATCAGAAGAGATGTGGGTTATGTTAAAGTTCTGTGTGCCATGATTTACACTATTGTCAAGATAATTGTAGTAAAGTACTTATCTTATGAATAATACAGGTGCATAGTTTGACATCTTTCATATCTGGTGACTGGCCATACATTTGAAATATGATGTACTGCTTCTTATGCAATTGTGCTTGTATGACATCACTGAGTAATATAATCACTACAAGATAACATACATGTCTGTCATAATTAAAAAGACTTCATGAAATGCACGGGAATACAAATTAATTAATCTTTTCATTGTATGTGTGTATAGCAGCAATATTTTTATAAGTGCGTAGTGTAATATACTTGCTAACCTAAAGATCTTGATTTTTACTAAATATCTTGCACTTATATTTGGGAAGATGTGAACATTTCTAGGCTGATTATGAACCACACAAGGGACCATGCATGGTGGAATCAAGGATATATGTAAGAATGCATGAGAAATTATAATGTTCATTAATTGTAGACCTGATGCACTACCAATCTACATAGACAGTCTATAGATATGATCTGGGTTTGAGTATGGAATAACAATATGGAAACCTATAGAAACAAGCACAAGCTAAATATACCAAAGGCATCCATGGACATGGAAATTTAAGTTATTATGAAAGACTAAAATATCTGAAGTTGTACAGTGTTTCATATAGGCATTTAAGAAGCAACCTTATTCAGGTAGATAAAAGCAAAAACTTACCAGTTTTTGCCATAAGATGTGAACTGCCATTTTCCATGAGTTACAGTCATTACATGGTACAAAGCATAACACAAATACTGAATACAAAGAGCGATAAGACAGACAGGGGAGTTAGATTGGGAGACAGGCCATCTTTGTGGTGTGTTACTCTTAGGTTTGTCATCATAATTATTCTGTCATGCTCTGTACATTAAAGTGTCCCAATGTGGGCCAAACAGGGTTTTGAGAGTAAAAGCATGATTAAGACATAAGCAGGATAATGGTGGGTTAGTAACAAGAGTAGCCAACAATTGCACACACATTATTAATATGGAAAAAATGTTAAATAATGTTTGGCCAACTTTGGGATTTGAACCGTGGACGCTATGCAAAAAGCAGGCAATGACCTGAGGATTATCACAGCACAACACATTTGAACTCATGCCTTGCACGCTTAAAAGCAGGCATTTGAAGGGACAGCAACAACAAAATGAAGCAAGGGAAAATGTAGGCATCGGGCTTCATCACAGAAATGATAACTGTCACATTAGGTGTACATTATATCCAGTTAAATAATAAATATGTAAGAGTAATTTTCTCACAATAGTGCTATCAGTTGATTTCTATAGTGTGGGTGGAGGGGGGCTAAGCACATTTATGCCAAGATAACTATACTAGATGGTCAATGGCAAAAATCTTCAGCTTTTGCCACAGGATATGAAACATCATTTACCATTACTCAGCACTGGTGCATGAAAACATGCACAGTGCAAATGCTGAGGACAAAATAATTAAGGCATTTTATGAGATATCGCTGACCATTTCTAATGTGTGCTATTCTACTTTTTGACTAGATTAAACTTTTCTAAAATTGGTTGATAGGACAGTGGTGAAAATGGGGACAAAGCAGAGGATATGAAATGGGTGAAGAATAAAGGAATGTGCAGGATGGTGGTGGGAGATCATGATATCTATCCACTTCTTTAACAAGATACATATACTTTTATCAAGAACTTGAAGAACTGGAAAGTAATAACATCAGGGTTGGGTGACAACAACTGAATAGTGTTGTATGGCCAGTTGAACCAAATTGCGTGTGTCATACAGGCACATATGATAAGTGGAGAACTATGTATGGGGCATTACTGTTTTTCTTTTGTGATGGGTACCCATTTTTATTTTTAATTTTTGTTTTGAGAGAGGAGTGTTGAGGAAGGTGTTTAGGAATAAGAGGGTAATGTAGGTTGGGTAGGTTAGGTAGCAGGCACAGACACACAGGACATACAAGACAGATAGGGATGGTGATGGACACAAAAGTTTGGGGGACACCACGACTGTGGGTAGGTAGGGGATATCAGGGCCACATCCACATCCAGCATGAGTGCAGTAAAAATCTAATCCTTACTCTCAGAGCTGTCATCATTGTCTCCTGTCACAGATCCCTGGTCAGTGCCTGCTGGGACACTGCCTTTGCAATTAGAAGTAGGACTTCTTGTTCTGTGCCAATTTAAGCACCTCTTCTCCATGATGTTATCCACCAGCTTTGTCAGTTCCTAATGGGTGACAAAATCACTACCTCCAGCAGTGCTGTTCTTTGTGGGTACCATGGCACCAGTCCCTGGACAGAGCTACCTGACACAGGTGGAGAAGATAGTACAGAATTTATGAGGGCAACACTGACAGTTTGGGACCCAGATGGGCCTGCTGCATGTACTGCTTATGGAGGTGCTGAAGCCACCGCTGGAGGTATGGTGGACAGATACCCAGTGATCTCTCTAGCTCCCGCATGCTGATGGTCATTTCATTTGCAGCACCAATATTTCCTCACAGAAGAAAATGTAAGATATAGGATTAGGAAAAAGAAAACATATATAGCAGCATCAATGCCGTGTTTGATTAACATGTCAAAATAAAAGCAGATATAACACAAAACTATGTTAACCTTTGTCATATCTTTATATGGTGTGAAGGCATTAATGTTTCATAAACTACATCATTGTCACTGTTATTATACACATTATGCAGTTAGGTGACCGTGGCATATCTAATATATGCATTCCAGGTAAATAAATCTATTTACAAAAATGTATTTATCATTTGTTGACCGGGGAAATTCTGACTAGGACAGAGCCTATTTTCAGCAAAGGCCCAGGGAGAAATGCTTCAGATGCATGTCTTTGGAATGTGGGAGGAAACTTGAGTACCCAGAGGAAACCCACACAAATGCATGGAGAATATGCAGACTCCACACAGAAGGCACCCCAGCAGAGAATCAAACTGGAGAACCTCTTGCTGTGAGGTGACAGTGTCAACTGCTGTACCACTGCACTACCCAAAATGGAAATGGAAAATGGAAAGTATAATACTATTTAATATTAATATTGCAGTAAGTAAGTTTTAGATAATATCTGGTAGTAAAAGCTAATTGTTGCTGTTGGGACTCGAACCCACCCACATCTAAGTCTAATGCAATGATCAATAGCTTTTGGAGCAGAAATTTATGCTTGATATAAAAGTTGGGTATACCTACTGAGATCTGTCCCAAGCTCATATGGAGTGATGCCCTGAAATTTGGTAAGATTAAATATATTACAGATGTAGTATAATCTTGTTTGCATTCATACCTGATCCATACTTTCATCTTGCCTCTCTGAGGCATGCCAGTCATTCCTGATGTGCCTCCTTGTTCACAGAAATGTCCACAGCAGCTATACAGAACAGAACATAGAAGAATAAGGTTGGGAGGGTGGCCTAATGGTTAAGGTGTTTGCCTTACAAACACAAGCTACAGGGTTTGAATCTCACAGGGGATAATTGGCTAGGCTTAAAATGGCTCGCAAGGGCAGTTAGCCTAGTACTAACCTATGAACCTATGAAGAAGCATCATGAATAAGTACATTGCCTGGTCAGTGCATGATTTGTACTGGCTGCTGATAAGGCACTATACTTTCACAACTCAGGGTGTCTGCAGTTCTAAATTCTGTCTCTCATCAGCTCAGAGGGTCCTGTTTTTACCTCCCCATGTCACTATAATGGTGGTGATATTATTCCCCAGTACATTGACTGCCACTTGCACTGGAGACAGCCTTGACTGAGCCATTTCAAGCCTCAGCCTTGTTCTGAGACCTAGCATAGCTCTTCTACAGAATCCTGCAGCTGTGATACTTTATGAGACATTCCACAAAGATCCTGGACTCATTCTCACGTTACATTTGGGCTCTGAATGGAGCTCTAAAATCACCTTTGCCTGCCATATCTTCTGAAGGACACCTAGTAATATGGAATTGAATTGGCATCCAATTCAGATCTCATGTGTACCAGCCAATGCACAATGATGGTAAATCTTGCCAGCTGCATTTGCATAATTGAAACCACAAAAATGGCCTGGCAGAGAAATTGGGTATGACAACTTCAAAATACACTAGAGGTGTGAAATATGTCAGTAACACTTGGTCATGAGTGATGCTCACTATATTTACACATGTTCCACTGTAAAATCATCAAATGTTTTAGGATGATGATAAATGAATTACATTTCAAAGGAAATCATGTGACCTCTGCACATGCTCTCTTTTATGGTTGATGGCTATCACTCATACAGTCTTCTGACACAGTGAGATGAAATGACACATCAACTCTTTGATACTGGTTTTAATCAATGTTAGTTAGAGGTAAAATGTTGTGAATTGGGAAATATTGGGTTGGTCATACTTACAAACTTCAAACTTTGACTAATACCCCCTGAGAATTGAACCCATGACTGAAAAGGAGGCTAATATGCAATGTGTCATTCATTAAATGTTAATGCCACAGGAGAATTAATATTTTGAGTTTGTAATTTGAGGTGTAATAATTACAACATGAGTGGGGACCTAATTATGAAAGGCTTCTATGTGTGTGACTTTCACTTTTTATGTTACTGGAGTTACATATTTAAAAGCTAGCATTTATTTCCATAAATCGGTTTCATATGCATTGAGTTATATGATCTTAGTAAAACAACCTTGGGTAGGTGCCATGCATACTAAACATGACATACTACACATTAATGGGTAATACTTTTTTCTAATAACTATTGTCCTGGTCCCCTTCAATAAAACACATCACACCGAATGACGTTTAAAGACCTATATTAAACTTCCATAACATGGCTTTGATAATCAATATTATTAATTACAACTGAACATAGTACAGCTGATTTTAATCACAGCATAAACATCCCTGTAATGTTAATCAGGACAGCGTGACTTTATTTATCATGACCCAGTAGGCAGCGTCCATACCTCTACTCAATTACTTTACTCATGAAGCAGTGTCAGCAACTCACTTCATATACCACTTATTGAATTACATATCCCACCCTTTACTTATGTAGCAGTGTCCAACACCTGACTTCATATACCATTTATTGAATTACCCCTCCAACCAAATAAGCAGTGTCCTTACCTCCGTTCACTTATATTTACAACTTATTGCCTCCAACTGCTCACTTTCTTTACTCAACTTATTGAAATAAACATCCACACACCAGACGGGGAACAGAAGAGGACAGACCTGTCCCTCTTTTCTGCCCTCCCAGAGTGCTAAACAACCACACCTCACCAATCCACTAAAAAGACAGGGAGAGACAGCGGGCAGCACTTTCATGCCAAAATGTGATTCCTTACCCATCCCACCAAGTCCTTTACATATGAAGCAGAGTCCAACAACTCACTTCATATAGCATTTACTGAATTACCCCTCAAACCAAGTAATCAGCATCCTTACCTCCGCTCGCTTATATTTACAACTTATTGCCTCCAACTGCTCACTTTCTTTACTCAACTTATTGAAATAAACATCCACACACCTGAGGGGGAACAGAAGAGGACAGACCCGTCCCTCTTTTCTGCCCTCCCAGAGTGCTAAACAACCACACCTCACCAATCCACTAAAAAGACAGGGAGAGACAGCGGGCAGCACTTTCATGCCAAAATGTGATTCCTTACCCATCCCACCAAGTCCTTTACATATGAAGCAGAGTCCAACAACTCACTTCATATAGCATTTACTGAATTACCCCTCAAACCAAGTAATCAGCATCCTTACCTCCGCTCGCTTATATTTACAACTTATTGCCTCCAACTGCTCACTTTCCTTCCCCAACTTATTGAAATAAACATCCACACACCTGAGGGGGAACAGAAGAGGGCAAACCTGTCCCTCTTCTCCACCCACCAGCCTGACCAGGCTGTCCCCCCACTCATCAAAATTTCTCACAACCTAACCACTAAGCCAAACATCATTTGGTGTACCCATTAACTGTAGACCAAACTGGGTCCCCATCAACCAAAAACCCTGTCATATCATTAGCAAAAAACACTCACTGACTAAATGGTTAAAATAATAATCCTTTCTGTCATACAAACCACCAAACCAACCCCCCCAGATTATACTCCCCAACCCAACGCCTCCAATCACAGTTGTAAGAAAAGCAAATCCCAATGAACCCCCTTCCCCTCCTTACAATGCTCTGTCCAGCCCTTCACTCAACCATAAAGGGGAACCCGATCACCTACATCATTCTGACTACCAGCCCCCAAGATGCCACATCTAATCCAAGTAACACTGGCCACTGAGCAACCCCTGTACTTAACAATTCCGCAGAAAGGTCAACCCACTTACCATGCCCCCCTTAATCCAATCCATAGTAACCATATCGTGAATCCACCCCACCTGTGGACAATTCCAGACTACCCTTAAACAACCCCATCTACCCCGTCTACACTGCCCTTCAAGTATATGCCAGAAGTAATATTCTTCTTTTCTGCCTGCATTAATTAATCAAAACCTCACTTCAAGGCAACAGAATATGATCAAAACACTTGGACATTCTTCAGCATCCAAGCTGATTTTTTTTTTAACACCCACAATCTTTACCCAATGACTCTAAATGTGTATGTGTAATAGACGAAGGGGCAATTGTAAGTTAGCAGTCATGGGCATGCATGACCACAACCCATGGAGGAAGGAGAAAACACAATCCATACCCTCAACATAGTTTAAATTAACTATCATCATTATTACTTAACATATTTTGCACAGATTATAGTCAACTTATTTAGCAATGATTACACAAAACTTGTGTTGCAAATTGAATTTTTAATAGTCAGTTTTAGTTCACATTAGAGTTCTGATAAAACGAATCTAGGACAATACTTGTTCTGATCCCCCATTACAATTACCTGTAAAGTGGATTCAAACCCTTCATTACCTTTCCTGTTTCTCCAAACTTACTGCATTAATGCCTTGATCCACAGAGAAAGGTAATAAGCAAGTGAATCTTCTTCACTCAATGCTGTCCAGAGCTTTGAAGGGAGAGCAACAGTGACAGTCTTATTTTTACTACCGACAACAGCCACAATTTAAATTTTGAGTTTTTGCCTTTAGATGTGAACTATCACAAACTGATTGTGACCACAGAAAGTTAATGATGCACAAGAGTAAAATTACAACTTAACCCAGATAAAGGGTATATCTAGAAACAAACCAAGCACTTACTGGATTACCCTGACACAGTCAGTTTTTTAACAGTGATTGCCACATGATAACCTGCATTTCTGTTACTCACCATCAGGCCTTTAGGTAATGACAATTTTTGAGAAAGGGCCTGTGCATGAGATTATAGAAGCCTGTTTTTCATGTACTACATACTAATAAGAATTACATCCTTCAAAAGGAAAATTAATATTGTCAAAATTACTACTTCAGAGATATTAATCCAGATTATTATATTTCCACATTCATCATGTTACTGATCCTGTTTACTCATACCTTAGTAAATGTCATATTTTAGCACGTGCGTTTCAAATTTTGATATTACTAATAAGAATATTTCACTTTTCAGCAACAAAACATTTGTGCCATTGCAAATAGTACAGTTAAATTATCAGAAAAATAGAATCAAAGTCTGCATTATTGTTGCTGTTACACATATTTTAGTGTATTATTCTATTGAGCCACAAAGAATGTTACATAACAGTTGCCTTTTTGCCTTTCAGTACTTACTATTGCTAGCATTAAACATATGCAACTGTAATTTCAGTTACATATGATTATTGTTATGCTAACACAAATTTGCAAATGATATAAGTGACATAGTTATAATTCATTACACAGAGTTGGGTTGCTCAATTCATAAATAATTGCACAACAAATCTTATTTTGAATCCCTCAGTAAAATTATTTGTATTCTGAATTTACTAGTTTTCCAAACTTAATGCATTAAAACCTTGCACCACATAGAAAGGTAATTGACAGGTGTGTTTTTTTTTTATTCATTGCAGTCTAGACAGCTGGTAGAACACCAACACCAGTCTCATTTTCACTACTGATGGTATTGCAAATTATTTTTTTTTGCCTTGGAAGTGAACTATTATTAACTTCTAGTGCCCGCTGACAGTCATGGAGGCCCAAAGTCAACCTTTGTGCAAAGGATGAAGCAAAAAATAAATATATCAAGCAATAAATAAATAAATTGAAGAAGGAAATGTGTCTATGTCATGCTTTCACAATTCTGTGGTTTTATACCATAAAAATGTGGACATTAAGGATCTCTAGTTTCACACAGACATCATTTTGTCTAGATTTGAACTTTGAAACCATGGTATTAACATAAAATATTGTGAAGATTAACAGTATGTGCAATATACAGAGAGGGGTTTATATCACATTAGCGAAAGATGAAAATAGCAAACGCTATTTCATTGGTCCCAAAACATCTAAACATGAAAATATCGAACATTCAGAACAGTGAATGTTTTCCCATGAAAAAAATTTGCTGCTCTTAAACACATACACGCAACACAAGCACATCAAACAAACAGCAACCACACACATACACTTAAATGCCTACATCTAATGCTACACTAAACTAAACATACACGACTATCTACCAACTTACCTTAACCCAAACCCTAACCCTAAGGTCTGTCACTATTGCACACCCACCTAACCTGTGCCCTAACCCTAACTCACTTAAACCGCCCCTAACCCTAAAGTCTGTCACTATCGCACACATGCCTAACCCACGCCCTAACCCTAATGTACAAACAATCGCACACTTACCTGAACCCAACCCGTAACTTTCCACCACAGCACTAAGAATAGCAAAGCCACAGAAACGGCCAACCAAATTCTTTCCCAAGGAAAGAATTCGCTGTTCTGCAGCTTTGCTATTCTTAGTGTTCGCTGAATAGTGTTCGATATCAGAACATTCAAAGTTTTAATACTTCAATGTTCTGATATAGACCCTTTACATAGAAGAGAAAGAAAACATATTGGTGGACTCAAAGTCCTGCCAGTATACCTGCTATCCTACATACTACTAACAGGTGATCTGTGCCTTGCATAAAAAGCATGGCCTGATTCATTACTGATGGATTTATTGTACATCAGCAAGCTAAATAGAATCAAATATACTTGGTCTAGAGATCTAAACCTCTTCTGCAGCATAAAC
This sequence comes from Protopterus annectens, assembly GCF_019279795.1. Taxonomy (NCBI): domain Eukaryota; kingdom Metazoa; phylum Chordata; order Ceratodontiformes; family Protopteridae; genus Protopterus; species Protopterus annectens. The sequence continues at coordinate 856,038,207 of NC_056734.1, forward strand.
AGAATTGTTTGGAGGGACAGGTATATCTTGCAGAGGATACTGCTGCTGTAGAACAAATTACCCATTCAAATAGAAAATTTACTCCAGGACTAGTCCCTGCACTACTAATGGACAGAAGCAGCTCCTAAATACTTTATCTCAATGGATGAGTCCCCTCAAATTTTCTATGGTATGATTCCGTTTATTCTCATTAGTGGTAATATATAATTATCGACTATGGGTTGGGTAAGACCAGTCTATAACCAAATGGTTTACGTTATTTTGAGCACAAAAAGGAAAATTGTCTAGGCTTAAAATGGCCCTCAAGGGCGACTACTCTAGTATTTACCTATGAACCTATGAACCTATATAACTGCAACTCACAGTAAACTTTAGGTGTTATAATAGATGACAATCTCAAATATGACCACCACATACTGCACACTATTAAATTTACACACCATAAACTAGGCTCCCTTCATAGGATTAATGGATTCCTTACAGATACTGCAAGAAAAACTCTAGCCACCACCTTCTTACTACTGACTGTCTTATACACTACTTCTATCCTAACAAATATAAACAATACTCAAAGAAAGAAACTTGCCTCCTGCTATAATAAAATAGCTAAATCTGCCACCAGATTCCTACATAGGACCCACCATTATCTTAGCTTAACTAAAACAATAAAATAAAAGGCACATGTCTAGGAACCAACAATACATTTAATATCATGAGCGGTTTTGTTCAGGACTAATACATGAACTTCATCAGACAAGAAACAAGTTATTCAAACATTTAAATAGCCCACAAAACATCACATGACCATTGGAAAGCTAACTGATACATAACATTCAGGTTTAGGTGTGAATTATGCCCATATTGCAAATATATTGATATTGGGTGAAGAATTTCTGTAAGGAATCAGAAGTATAGCACCCAACATAAATTTAATTGTAATTCTAGAGCTATGGTCTATTTAGCGAAGGTGTCAAGCATGTGAAAGTTTTTATTTGGAAAAACTGAATGCAGGCTTAGAGAGCGTATTTATGAGCATGTTTACAGCATTAATAAAGGTAAAGTTTTGACCACTTTGGCAAAACATGTCTCTCGAAATCCTGGCCATTATCTTAAATTTAGGGTTAAAGACCAGATTGATTTTTGAAGTTAGGGGTGGCCCTTTAGTTTTAAAATTAGATAGGCAGGAACTGTTATGGCAAGTCAGGTTAAACACTTATTATTATCCTGGCCTGAATGATTTATGTTCCATTTTTTATCTTTTAAAATTTAAAAGTTTGAACAGATGATTCTTAGTATTAGGTTTATATACTTATATAATTTTTATTTTTATGAAATTATACATTAGATTTCAAATGGTTTTGATAAACAGTAATCTATTACACTGTCTGTGATTTAAGTAGGGAGGGGGACATGTATGTGAACTAATTTTGAATGTTATGTATCGATTAGCTTTCCAAAGGTCATGTGATTTTTTGTGGGCTATTTAAATATTTGAATAACTTGACATTTGTTGTCTGAAGAAGTTCATGTATTAGTTCTGAAATAAATGTTCACAATATTAAACTTATTGTTGGTTCCTAGATGTGTGCCTTTTATTTTATTGTTTTAGTTGGTTTAATTTTTCTGGTTGTTTTGTTTTGTTTTATTATCTAGCTTAAAGCAATTCAACTGGCTTGAACTGCATAAGTGTCTAACATATTTACAAATGACTTCAGCATACAAACTCATTCACTATCCAGAAAAATGCCCAGCACTAAAAAAATTATTACTATTCTACTGTCCATCAAGGGACCTCCATTCAAGTAATAAATTCTTATTACTTACAAATAAGTAAAATAATATTGCAGGAAACTCAATCTACTCCCAGTGCATTGCTAAGCTCTGGAATAGTATCCCCATGCCGCTAAAAATCTCTGACAAACTCAATAGTTTTAAACCACTGCTTAAAGAACTTCTTAACAAATTCTGGTCATGTATATGCTCATTACAGGGTTAAAACGTTTTCACTGTAAAATACTATCCAAATACTCCATGCTCATTACAGGATTAAAACTTTTTCACTGTACAATACTATCCAAATACCCTCCTTAAACATAATATTCTCAATCTCTTACTGAAATAACAAAACATTTTTATATATAACTGCTGCTGTACAATCCAGTAAGTTGCACATGTGCTTTCTCTTTAGTATCTTCCACCTCTGTAAAAATCTTAGAATGTATATGTATAAATGTAACTACTGCTTGTTTATAGATGTAAATAGAAATGCAACTACTGTTTGTGTATAAATAGAAATAGAAATGTAAGTACTCTGTTTGACTGGAACTTAGTCTAATGCAATGGAAGCAAATGGTGCTTTTCTCCTCCAGGCCTCAGCTGAGAATGGATACTACCCAGTTGGACTTTTCTGGTAAACAAAGGCAAGTAAATAAATAAATTAATAAATACATGAGATTTGACATTCTAACATTTTACATTTATGGAGCAAAATATCCATGTTATCAAAGTTGTACTTTGTCATTCCACAGTCAAAGTCTGTATGTGTTTGATATTTGTAATAGTTAACCTAAGAAATTATGTCATTTTTTTTAATTTCTCCAAGTCTTTTGGGTTTCTAATACCATGATGGGAATAGACTCCATTCCTAAGTCAAAGTATGATTAAAGTTCATGAAATTAGTATTGTTTCAATCTTTGATGTCAGCCAGTAGTGCTCTTTGCAGCACCCATAATGTGCCCAGTAATGAATCCTTCTGCAGTTCATATAGAGTTACATGTATTGGTAACATATCTAAATGTTGTTGTTGTTGTTGTTGTGTCTTTCGGCTTATCCCAGTTAGGGGTTGCCACAGCGGAACTCCGGTCCGCTAATGTTTGGTAGTGGATTTTTACGTGCCGAGTTACCAGCCCTGACGCACAACCTTCAACGAAGGCATGCCCATTCATGCATGCCTCCACACAGAAGACGCTCTAGCTGAGAATCGAATGCGACAACGTCTTGCTGTGAGGCGACAACACTACCCCAGCACCACTACCACGGTTGTAACATATCTAAATACGATTGTAAATTCTTTTTTATATGACCCATTGCTCCTACTACTATTGGAACTGTCTGGATATCTTTCTTCCACATTGCTTTCATTTCTGCCTGCAGATCCTGATATTTTATGACTTTGTGTTTCTCTGTATGCAAGACACTGTAGTCACTGGGTATGGCAATTTCAGTCATCAGTGCTACTCTTGTCTTCTTTTCTTGGACCACTATATCCAGTTTTCTAGCTTCTATCTTTTGAACTGCTTGTAATGGATGATCCCATGTGATGCAGACTTCTTCATTTTCTATGATGCTTTATGGCTCATGTTTCCACCGGTTTTCGGCCACTTCAGTACCATAATGTTTGCACAATCCTCAGTGCAACAGTCTCATCAAATTATTATGACTTTCAGTATACAGTCGTTCTACCACTAATATGTTGCAATCAGCAACGAGGTGTGCAACTGTTTCAAATTTGGTTTTGTAAAAACTACATTTGTCTGTTTCTCCCACATGTTCAATGGACCAACTTGCATGTAGCCCACTATCTTGCGCCAGCAATATTAACGTTTCATCTCTTGGCTTGAATTCGCCTCTCCTCATCCATTCCTGTCTTTGTTCCTAATCAACATGAGGTTCTTCCAGAAGTTTTCTATACTTGCAACTATATTTACGCTTTTTCCACATTTCTATTCTCATCTGATCCTTCACCTTATATTCTTAATTTAGTTTTTTTGGCACATTCAGTTGCTTCCTGAAGTCATCTTTGATTTATTCTCCTCATGTTTCAAAGCTTTCACTATGTTTGGGTCTTGTGAGGTCAGCAGATATGTGTGGAGTCCCACGATTGCAGATCTATACATATAATCAATTTCAAGGAGGCCCATCCCTCCTTCAGAATGGGGAATATATAATCTTGGTATGCACTGATTTTTATAAATCATTTGGTGAGCATGAAGCATCCTTCTTGTTTTCCTATCTAATCTGTCCAACATGTTTTGGGGCCAGTCAATCACTCCAAAATTTTTTAAGACAGGAAGAGCAAATTTGTTTATAGCTTGGACTTTCTTCTGCGATGTCAGTGCTGTTTTCAGGATTAATTTAATTATTCGGAAGTATTCCTTACTAAGTTTTATTTGCATTTGCTCATGTTTTATTGTTGATCCTTCATCATTTCCCAATTATTTATACACTCCTTCTTGCTCAAGTTCTTTTATATCACATTCTTGTCCCAAACTGATGTTTTCCTGGTGTTGCAGTTTTCCTGCTTTAAAGATTGCTTTTGCACATTTATCAAGACAAAATTACATTCTTATATCATGCAGTTGTGTTTTCAGTTCCTCATCTGATTAGCTATACAGTTTTAAATCATCGACAAAGAGAAGGTGAGAAGTCTTTACACTTTATTTTCTAGGAGCCATATTATAGCCGTGGCACAAGCTGTTGAGTAAACAGATTAATGGATTAATGGCAAGGCAGAATAGTAACGGTGACAGTGAGTCACCCTGGAATATCACCATTTCAATTTTTATCCCTGGGATAACAATTTTTCCTTTATCATGGCTTAATTGCAAAGTGGTCTGCCACTGTTTCATTGTCACTGTAATGTAGTTGACAAGTGTAAGTTATATCTTATAAATTTTAAGCACTCTTTTATCCATGAATGAGGGATAATATCAAATGTTTTTTTTGTAGTCAATCCATGCCATACTTAGATTCCTTTTCTTTTTACACTTCTCCACTGTGACTTTACTTAACAACAAATTATCCTTTGTTCCATATGACATTCTTTTATTACCCTCTTGTTCTACTTCCATAATTGAGTTTTCCTCTAAATGACTATAAATTCTGTTGGCATCAATTCCAATGTATAATTTATATGTAGTTGGAAGGCAAGTTATTGATCTATAATTTTTAGGTAGGATGCAGGTTCACTCTTAAGTAGGAGCATTGCTTTTCCTGCTGTTAGCCAGTTTGGTGTCTGTTCTGGGTGCACATATAAATAGTTCTTAGTCAAGGCTAAATCTTCGTGCAGAGATGTTAATACTTTTAACCAGAAGTTAGGTACTGCATCTGGGCCTGGGATTTTCCAATTAGAGGCTTTTCTTAACTTTGTTTTAATGTCTCTAGCTGTTACTTCATCCCATTTAATATCTTGTACCTTTAAACTTATTATTCTTTCTTTTACTTATTCTATCCATTTAGCATCTTTATTATGTTCCACAGGTTCTTCTTAAATACTTCTCCAAAATGTTTCTATTTCTTCATTTCTTTTGGCAGTCTTTCAATTCCTTTTACCTTATTTTCCAGATCTCTATAAAACCTTTATGGGTCATCAATAAATTGCTTATTTGCAATTTTCCTTTATATTTATCTTCATATCTTCTACGTTTTTCCACCTGCGCTGAAATTTTTAGTTTCTTATTTGAGATAGTGCATGATAGATCTTGCTCTGTTCTAAAATTGTGCATTGCTTTTATCACATCTATCTTTCTTAGTATTTTTGTTGATCTATTCCCTCTTCTATAGTCTTCTAACAGTGACACTTCTTGTCTTAATTGCTTTATAATTTTCTCTATTTGACATGTCCATGATGGTATTTGATTTCTCCCCTTCCTTTCCCTCAATACCCTGTGTTATTGTGGTAGAACTTTATCAGTTATTAATTTAGCTGCACAGTAATCTATCCTGTTTACTTCTGTTATATCACATGGACCTCTATAAACAGACCTAATTACTGTGTTCATTTGTTATATCAGACTTCTGACTTTTTGGGTTTTGTTAACCTTCTGCAGTCTATTTCTTTCATTGATCTTGATATATCTGTCCATGTCTATTAAAGCAAGCAATTCTTCTCTTAGCTCATTTTCTTCCAAACCGAAGGCACATTCCTTGTTTTCCATTTCCTGCCGGCATTCTATAGAACAGGGGTGTCCAACCTTTTGGCTTGCCAGAGCCACACTGAGTGAACAGAAATTGTCTTGGGGCGACATATAAAATATATCATAGAGTTAAGTCTTTCGCTGCTGCGAACAACCAAAGTCGACCTCCTGGCTTTACTGTAGGTGCATTCGAATAATGAATAAAGGTAATAAATACCTAATATTTGGCTTAAAATTCTAATTCTCATTCTAATTCTCTAATCTAACAGTTAACTCTAACATCTTAGTTAATGTATATATATATATATATATATATATATATATATATATATTTTTTTTTTTTTTTACAAATAAACAGATGTTCACTACAGCACTAGCATTTCTCACTGGGAAAACCACTCCAGCAGCCCAACTACGTAAAATGTCAACATAAGCAGTCCTACAATACTATAATCCACAAAAATAAGCCAACAAATTCACAGTAAAGTAAAGAATTCACATTACTGACTTAATAAAACAATTCTGAATAAGTACAAGAGGGTCTCACCCAAACAAATGGCTGGTGCCAGAAACATGGCCTCAAGCTAAATACCAAAAATGCATCATCCCCTTTGGAGAGAGTGATGTCTCCACAAATTATCCCATTAATAACAATGTTGTAAGCACACAATCAGTCGTGAGGTGCTTGGGCACCCAGGTTGATAGAAACCTGACTTTTGACTACTATGTTGTCTCCGTTGTACAGAAAGTTTTCTACATGGCCCACCTCATTAGTAAGGGTATCTCACCCAGGGACAAGGAGGTCATAACATTCCTATATTCTTCCTTTATAAGAGCCATTACTGAGTGCAAAGCCCCTTTTGGCATGTGCCTCAGCAAAACACCCTGCCAAAAGAAAGACTACAACCATTTCTGACAAAAAAAGTTCAAAGGACTAAGTTCACTTAGTTATCAAAACAAACTAAAAAGTTTCTTGCTTTCGTCTCTCACTGGCTCCTATAAATTTTATCACTGGCTTGCTTTCCAGGCTAAGAAAGATCCTGCCTTAAGAGACTTCCTCCACCTCAGAAATACTGGTTATACTTAAAACGCTCACTACAAAGATCACAGCTTTCATTGCAACATAAACAAGCCACTTTGTATGATCAGGTTCTTGACACAAAAACTTCAACTTCTGTAAAAAGCTCCTCTCATCAAACAATGTAGTTCAGCAACACAGCAACTGGATGGATAAATGTACTCCTTGGGTAAGTAGCATAGCCTTCATCAAACTGGTTGGAAAATCCACATACTAAACTTTCCTAGCTGGATGGCTAAGATCTAATATTGGTTACTCAAGTCTACTTGCCCAAGAAGAGGGGCCTATTTAACTAAGAATTCCATTTGCAAAACTATATTCAGTATACATATTAAATCTCACTCCCTTTCACACACACACACACACACACACACACACACACACACACACACACACACACACACATACACATACACGCGCGCGCACACATGCACACACACACTCTCACAAAAGGAGCCCCTACTTGTAAAATAGGAAACCTCAGGAATCACATGACTCACACTCACTGAATGAAATCGTCTGGAAGTCAAAATATCTGAAAGAAAATCATATCCCATTACCAAAAGGACCATCAATAAATTAGCAAAGAACTGCTCAGCAAAAAGTAAATCAATAAGAAATCCATAAACTCTCTAAGATCATACTACATACTGGAGCAAACAGATAACTTCCCTCCAATCTAAAGCCATTTGACATTCATTGACATTCAGAAATTTTAATTTGTGCAGAAGTTATTCACAGACTGACAGTTTTCTGAGCTGTCACATTAGCACTCTATGCTTATGTCCGAACCAATGAAGCATACCTGTCAATTCCAAAAGAATTAAAATAGCTTAATAAGAAGGTTATTTGTTATTTGCAAGGTTACATGGCAGTTCATATTGGAAATAAGCAGATATATTAAAAAGGCTCTGTTTCTCGTAATTATGCTGAAAAGTCTTCTAAGGTAACTACAACCTTCTGATTTAGTATGGAACCATACCTCTCAACCTTAGAGCAAGAAATCCGGACAAAGCGAAAAACAAAAGTGTGACAAAGGCCCAAAAATAGTTATGCATCACAGACACCATTGAAACAACTGTAGCTGCAAACATTATACATCACTTACCTTTCTATCCCATCATTGTCAGTTAAGCATTATATGGCTCATTCAATCCTGCCTTCTTTTGCAACAAAGAAAACCATGCTTTGAAACGACAAATACATTAAAAATAATAAATAAAACACATTGCATCCACATCCTGCAACTTCCTACCTGCAAACAATCACAGAGTTTTCACTGAAACTAGGGCTGCTTATTTCCCCAGAATGATAGCTCTCCCTAATTAAGTCTAATGGTATACAATCTACCAGGATCTGTGCTATCTGAAATTAAATTATGGCCTGCAAATTGCAAGTACACTTTGTTTAATTAAACTATATTTCTAAGCCCACCTACTGTATTTTTTCAGTAACATCCCAATATCCATTTCCAGATTACTTTACAAGACATTGGCAGTGTTAGACTTGGCATCCTCCAGATCCCTACAGGACCACACATACTACTGGCATTGTCCATTAAATATAAATATCCATCCACTGCAAATGGCAAGAAGTTATGTCTTAAAAAAATCTGCTTTTGGCATGCCTAGTACCCAAGTATCAGGTTTTGAAACAAAGAAACATTCTCCACAGTCCGTAAGTCTGCATCGTTAAAAATCATCTACTTTTGCAGCCCTCCCAACACAAACACGCACATGCACACTAAAACCCCAACATTTAAAAGATGACATTGTACCTACCTGATTTGCCAGTATTGATGATCCACCAAAGCTATGCTTATTGTTGTCCAATCTGCCACTGCTTAGAACCCACCAATGACAAAACAGTATTGGGGTGCTTTTTTGTTAGTCAGAAAACACAATGCAACTTTATATGCTATACTCCCACAAAGTCAATCCACTACTGACCCATTAACCCTAGGCTGCTATCTCATTCTTACTCCCTAGAACTGCATTACCTTGGATGACTACTTTTATTTCTTAAGCAAAAGACACAAATTGGAAGATGAAACGAAAATCTATACAGTTGAGAGGTATGATTTCATATTCAATACAACACTCTCTCTGTCAGGAAAGCTGCAATTTAATGAAAGTGAACTTTTAATGTACAATATATTTGTGAGCTAATTTATTTGTGTTAAGTAGGTAGGTTGATCGTTGTTAGCCTCTTTGTGCACGTGTCTCTCTCTGTCTCTCTCTGTCATGCACACATACAGATACACACACACACACACACACACACACACACACACACACACTCTTCTTCTACTTTCACATACACAAACATTATGCTTTCATGCATGTACTCACTCACTCACTCACTCACTCCCTCCATACGTACCTATTAACACAGGTAAGTGCTGTCCCTTTCAAAGGCAATAGCGGCAAATCCATACACGATTTCCTCTTCAGCAAAAAGACACACACACACTTACACACACACACACACACACACACACACACACACACACACACACACACACACACACACTGATTCTTTGGCATGAAATAACGGCATGAACACACAGATCCTTCCTTGGCAAAAAAAAAAAATCAAAACTAAAAGGGTGCTTTGAGACATGCACACACCGAAGTTAGAGTTACAGGTCACATGTGCGAAAAACACAAAACAAAAAAAGTGTTTTGGGGCATGTGTACGTTGATGTTGCAGTTAGAGGTTGGGGGCTGCATGGAAGAGCTCTGAGGGCTGCATGCAGCCCATGGGCCACAGGTTGGACACGTCTGCTATAGAAGGTTCTATAGCATCTTCCTGTGACACATTCTCATCACTTTCATCCTGTGCCTTCTGTTGCTGTATCATATGGGAACTCACTGGCCTGTCACTCCTCAACATTGACTGCATCAGAGTTTCCAGAGTCTCCTGTTCTTTCCCTTGCTGCCCAGCTTCAAGTGAATGTTTAGATTGGTTTCCTGTGGAAGGCTCCAAATTATCTTCATATGGCATCTGACCAATTCCTTCTTGTTCAACTGTTTTCCCCTTAATTTGGATATCCATTACTCTGTCCTGTTGTGGTGCTTTTTGATTACTAATCTCCTTTCCTACCTTTTCTATTTGTATTCTTATTTTTTGTATTGTAAAGTTTTCCATGTCTGGATTCCTTTGTCTGGATTTCTCTTCATATATCTTTGGTGCTGCTCTTTTTGTATTGATTAGTTTTGTTTTCTCCTTTGCATAAATATTACACCATATGAGTTCTCTTTTTCTTTCCCATGTGCATATTTCTTCTTTAGATGTTTCCTGATCGTCCTGTTTCTCCCTGCTTTGTGGACTCAGTCCATCCTGTTGTGATGTAACTGCATTAGACATTCTACATCAAATCCTTCATTTCACAGGCACTCCATAACTTCAACTTCTATTTTTTTTTACTTCTACTTTACTGATCTTCTTTTCTGCATTCCATCTTTGTGATATTATTTTTTTATTGTAAAATTTTCCATATCCAGATGCCTTTGCCTATATTTCTCTTCAAATATCTTTGGGGCTGCCTTCTTTACATTGATTAATTTGGCTTTCTCCTTTGCATAAATATTGCACCATATCAAATCTCTCTTTCTTTCCCGTATCCATATATTTTTTATACTTTTCAAATATCGCTGGGTTTTGTTATTTATATTTTTGCACTTCCTCAGATGCTTCTTTCTCCAAACAGATCAAGGTTTCTTGATCTATATATGTTTTTTCACAAATCTGTTTTATTAATGAACACAGCTTTTCATTTGAAGCTCCTGACAGTTTTTCTTACGGAAGTATTTTACCTTCCTCTAATTTCTCTCTTAGTAATTTTGTATATCTTGTGTCTGAAAATTCTGGGCTTTTTGCATAATAATAACAATACATAATTTCTTTCTTATCCTCAGTAGTCTACTTTATCATCTTTATGGCTCTTCTTTCACCTATCTTTTTCTGTGATTTTTATGGACTGCCACTTCCTTCTACAACAGGGGGGCCATCTTTCCCCTGGGCTTGGCCTTGCCCTATTGTAGGAATCTTTCTGTATTTTGAGGATTCTACACTGTCATCTTTTCTAGTCCTGACACCAGTGCTCTTACCAGGATTGAGTACTTTTTTCTATCCTGGGTCTTGTGGCACCCAGCTATCTTTTTTAGTTTTTGACCTACTTCTGTTCATGGTATATCCTATATAAATACAGTCTATATATCAGTGTCACATTGGTGAGACTTTGTGAAAACAGGGTCCACCTCGTGAAGGTACTCACCAAGACTTGAGGATGGATTCAATGTCAGCACTACTACTCTCCTTTGCTTGCTGACTTTTCATCTCTACCTTCAGACCCCCATCATGTCACAGTAAGAGCAAATGTATGCAGTAGAAGAGAATATTCTTCCCTTTCTTTTGTGAACAGTAACTGTCTTTTGATACATTTGTAAATTGGTGGCATTATACTTTGCATGTATTTAGATATGACTTGTTTGTATGTTTCTTTTCCATGTACTTCTTTTACTTACCAGCGTGTTTACCTGCTAAGCTTGAATTCAGAAATGTCATATTTCTTTTGTATGTGTATCCTGCCTAAAAATATCAAACTTTGTTTTTCATAAAAAAGAGGCAGGAGTCTTAAAGACATGTTAGCACATGGAAAATTTGAGAGACCAAAAAATACAGAAAATAACATAGCGAGATAAGGAACATTTCCATGTGACAATTGCAAAGTATGTAAACATATAGTGGATAGTTTTGAAAGTATTAATGGAAAAAAATTGACAGAAGAGGCAGCTTACCTTGCAATAGTGAAACAATTATATATAGTTTAAAATGTCCTTGTGGATTATTTTATATTGGGGAAAGCAGGAGAAGCTTTGCTGTAAGATTACAACAGCATATAAGGGACATCAGAAGCAAAGATTTCAGAGTCCTGTAGCTATGCACTTTAAGGAACACCATAATGGAGACCCACAGGGGTTATAGGCAACCGTTTTAGAACAAGTGAATACTAGGTTTAGTACTGATGAAAAAATTAAAGAGCACTTAAGGAAGGAAGCAATATTTATTTTAAAATATGAAACAATGTTTCTAAGAGGTTTGAATAGGGAATTCTCTTGGAAGTATTTAATATAAGAAGGTTAAAAAAATAATATTAAAAGTTAACCTTTTTAGTTGGCTTTTTTAGTGAATTCTTAATTGGATGATTAATTGAGTAAATACATGTATTTAAGCATATACTTACCAGCAGAAAGATGTACTCTGAAAAGGCTTTTCTGAATGCTGAGGCACCCGAGAAGTGTTACTTGCTCGTAATGGTATAAGAGTTTGAAGTTTTGTTGTTAACTTTTACTGCAGAAGTTATCTTTTTTATTTTAATAAATCAGTCTGTGTACTAAACTGAGTGAATTCATCAGCCTGGAACTTGTGATGTGAGGTCCGGTTTGTTCTACAGTGTGGTGCTTTAATGTAAAGAGTACATTTAAAACCAAAACTGTGTTAAGCCTGTTGCATTTGTTTGACACAGCAAAGCTTATACCATATGGTAACATTTTCATTTCATACACTTGATTCATTATTAATGTTGCCATCTGTTCCAGAGTTACACATGTTTTTCATCTTAACTCGGGTTTGTCATTGTGTTGTTTGTTTGGTGTGGGGGGGCTATAGTTATGTACTACATGTGTGTATCCATATAGATTAGTTTTGTTAATTTCTGTAAATGATGTCTACATAAATGCTTATTTGTTTTGTTGCCAGTAACTTTGTTTCTTTTTCTGATAGATATAGTTGTTTGTGTTTTTAACTCCTGTACAGGGATATTTCTCCAAAAAAAGAAAAATGTAAACATGCATTTTCAGATATTTTCAGATGATGAGAATGAGGTAATAGTGCATGGCCTCCATCAACATGGATCATACCTCTTACAGAAAATCTTAGTTGACAAGTCCTTCTGTTACTGTATCTGGTGGCATGTGGTCAAGGATGCCAATGCTGTGAATGGCCATATCCATGAGTACAAACATATCAGACAACTGGGCCCAAGACATGATCACCAAGATCAAGAAAAGAGTTAATGCTACAGCACAGTTATAGAGGGTTACTGCTAGTTGTCCTGCTACAGAAACATTTCTCACTGAGACAGAGACATTCCTTGAAATATAATGGATCCAGACAGCTCATTGGGGTTTCCCACTGTAGTGCTAAATATAGATGCAGAGGTGGAGGGTGATCAAAGGGGAGTCTACCTGTGATGCTCCAGGTATGCCACCGAGCATCTTTCTTATATTTATAGTCCAGGTGAAAAGATACTGCCAAATCCTTTTCTTGTTCTTTTCTTTCAGTTTTCCTCACTAAAGTTGGTACATCATACAAGGGTTTCTGAAGCCTTTGTCCATCACTTTGCATATATTTATACTAAAGCCTCAAATTACATCTTTCTCCTTTGACAATCTTTTTTTTTTTTTGATTTTCTTCCCTTCCATCACAGCTGCAGTCTTTTCTCTTATTTTCAGTGATGATAATCCTATTTTTTGTAACCTGATATATTTCTGAAATGAAGAAGACTGGACTTATGACCAGCTAATGAGGTACACCACTCTTACTTTTTCTTATTTATGGCCTTCTCATCACATCCTGCTATAGCCTATTATTTACCCATGTAGTGATCCATTTGTTATCTGTGATTCCATGGCACACCCTCCAGCAGTAATCAAGTTCTTTAGTCATGATCCTATAACATACCGTCCAACAGAAATCCAGTTGTTTAGCTGCAATTCTATGCCACATACTCCAGTAGAACCAAGGTCATTAGCCATGGTCCTGTGTCATGCTATCTAGTTTTACAGTCTCCCATGTGGCATTCAGTGAGGCTGGCCATGTTTTGGGAGGGCAAAGGCCAAACAGGAAACAGTGAATTCCTGGGGGGGGGGTTAGGCTTTTCATTACACAATATACAACCTGGTAGTATCTCTAGTTATTTAATGCATAGCAGTGTGCACTTACAGGTGGAGGACATTTTGAATCCCCATGGTGATGTAAGATCATCCCCTGCCCATGGTGAGATTAGAGACTCTTCAAAAATGATGTCATTGCCAGGATGCCAGCAAGAGCACAGACGTCTTGAATTGTGCCATAATGGTAACCTTTCCAGATTGTTTCCATTCTAGCAGTGAGATTGCCACTTTTGGAACAAGTAAAGACCTGACAAAAGCCAGACCCTTTGCCTTACCCATTACTCTACTCATTTTAATGTGCATTTCATCTCTTTCAAAGTTAATAATCATGTTAGCAGCAATCCTAAGATACAGCAAATAATGTGTTAAGTGCAACAAACAAGCAGATATAGAAAAATCACATTAAAATATATGTCATAATAGTGTTTAACTACTGCTAAACTTACTACTCTAGATAAGCATAGAGAGTCGGTTAAAAAGCATAATGAGAACATGAGGAGAAAAACTAATAATAGTGATTATGAACTGCTTACTGCATATTTTACAATTTTCCTGAATCTGAGTTTTGATCATGACTACAGTATTAGTCATACTGCAGACAAAAAAAAAGCATATGTAATTGGGAGTGAGACATTGGTAATTTTGGTGTATGCCATTTCAGTGAAACTATTTCACCAAAAGCATTTTTGCCTCTAGTGGAATCTTCCATTTGCTCCAGTGTTGTGCAGCCTTGGAGTTGATATATTTAAATTGTGGGGTATGGGTTTGCAGGAGAGATTTTCTGTGAGTTTCACCAAAGTGCTTCTCCAAAACTTTTTCAGAGTATTTGTATTCAGGGAATTAATGTTATCAAGCTTTGACTATGACTCCATGTAATTCTACAACAGTGAGTAAAACGTGCAACTAGTACACAGATCATTTACATTACTTTTATAAAAATGAGGTTTCATATGTTTTAGGCAGTATATAATTGTGCTGAATAGCAATAAGAAAATAAACATTTGATTAGTCTAATTGTCAGCTAATGGTCATATGTCACACTAGTTAAATCAAATGAAAGGCTATTGTGGCAAAATCATTTGAATACAACCAGAAAATCCAAGAGGAGCAGTAAAAATTTGGTGAAAATATCCTTTAGAAATGTATTAGCTCTCAGCATGTCTCAGAATATCTGACAAGTACTGACCAAAACCTGATTCTTCAGACAGAGAGAGAGAGAGACTCTGATTTCTTGACTGCAACTTTAACTTGCAGATTTGGGGACTCTCCACAGTAAGGAGCTGAATGGGCTTAAGTCTGGTATATGGAGATGTTTGCTGGTCAGTAGTCAGAAGGACAAACACACACACACACACACACACACACACACACACACACACACACACACACACACACACACAGACACACACACACACACACACACACACACACACACACACACACACACACACACACACACACACACACACACACACACACACACACACACACACACACACACAACTGTAGCTCAATCAATTAAAAGCATTTTTTGGGAGGGGTGGGGGCTGGCCAAGATGGATAACTGAGAGCAGCAAATGGTGAAAGCACTCTAACCAAAAACTATTATCTGACTGAAATATAATAAAAATATAAATAAATAAAATGTGGAGATACATATTAGCTAGTTTTATTCACTGATAGAGAAAAACAATATATAGCTTCAAGTTCTTCAAAAGTTGTTATTTTCCTGTGAAAATTTCAAGTGTTTGGTTAAGAGAGTGAATAGACTTTAACATGAGCCACTCAATAAAGGGTACTTAGGATTCTTGTGTTAAATAGGCATCTGGTCACTAACGTCTACAATGCAGGATGCATTACTTAAAATGGACAAATTGGATATCAAAATAGAAAGATTCAAATCAGAGTTCAGAAAGAAGATGTAGCATTCAGAAATTGTTATGAAACAATAAAGTACACAAATCAGCAGTACAGAAGATGCTTTAAATGATTATGAAGGGGAAATAAATGAACATCAAAAACTCAATTTCTTTTAAAACAAAATAACTGGCTCATAGATACATTTGATTATTCAGAAAATAGACAGGGATGAGATAACATTAAAATGTATGGTTTTCCTGAAAAATATGAGCGAGACAATATAATAAACTTGTTAACAATCTGGCTATATACAACATTAAATCTACCTGAACCTTTATCTTTTGGAAGTGAAAGTGCACATGGATCCTTGAAAGCACCTTCAAAGAAGGAAAACTCACCACCACATTGAATTATGCATAAGTTTATGTCCAGCATTGAAAAATAATCAAATATTAAAAACAGCATGGTTCAGGCCACCTATTAATATATGTGAACCTGTAGTCAGATTTGACAATGATTATTCCAGTAAAGCAATAAGCAAAAGAAAGTCCTGCTTACCATTGATTAAGGAACTTAAGAAGAACAATATTAAATCCATGTTGGCATTTCCTGCAAAGATTAAATTATTTCTTTTTAAATGAACTAAAATATTTGACACACTGGAGGGAGACATTCACATTTGTTAACAAAAATATAAATCTTAATAATTCTGAAATAATGGATTGTAACAGTATATCCATTAAGGCACAGAGTGAGCTGAAATCCTGGGAAAGTACCTCTAAAATTAAAAAAGTTTTGAAACACGTGACTTTTGCTCTCTTATTGTAGGACTTTTATTTTCTGAAACAATAGATTTACCCTTTAAAGGAGTACCGCTCCCACAGACTCAAAAAACATGTTTAAAACATCATATCATGATGTTTCCTACACTTTAAGAGCACTCTGGGATTATTTACAGGATTTTAAATATTTTTATATGTAATTCCAGACTCTGACCACCTGGAGGCTGGCATATTGATGTGGTTTGGATAAATCAGGTTGCCATCCAGTATCCCAGAAATCATTGTTTGGCTCAAAAATATTACATCATGCAGGCCTCCATTTGCCTAAAGTTCCTGTCATTTCATAGATGTTGCATGTGTACAAAGTACTGAGTAAAATAGAACAGTGTAAGTAACATTCCCTGCTGCTGGATGACTACTTAAAACAGAAACAGTGCAAATGCCACAGAACACACTCTAAGTGCTGTTTACTGCTGCCTTTTTTTCTAATTTAGTTTAAATGGCACTAATTTGTGAGACTATGAATTCCAGTCCATTTACTTCTCCCCTCCCCCATAACACTTAGCTTCCCTAGCTGTCAAAGTCTTGAGGGTAATTTGACCTGGTAATTCCATTGATTGGCAGATCTCAGCAGGGTGCTTGACTCATGTAATTTAATCTTTACTCTAGCATTTCCTTTGTTAGAGGGGACATTTTTTTGCTGCACTGTAGCCATGGCCTTACTTGACTGCAATCACATCCAGTAAGGTCTTGCACCAAGGAGCTAAAGAATAAAATATTTATACTATTAACCAGTTTAGATCTTTATTAATTTAAGTGTTAAGGTATCACTTCATGCTTCCACCTTGTTAAAACTGAGATTTACATGTGCAGTGTGTTGGTATGCAGTGTTTGCCTTCATATGTTTTTACTCCACTGGTTGGGTTGCAAAAAAAACCTTTTGCAGTGTTCCTGGATTTGTCTTTGTACATACAAACCACATTGCTATACTTTCCCCTTCCTTTTTCTTGTGTCCAGAAGTCACTTATAACAAAGTACAATTTTTATTGATTTTTTTTTTAAATAAAGGACATTAAGGTTAACATACCTTTAATCAGATAATGGATGCCACTGCAAAGAATCACTGTTGAAATATTTGTGCATGGACAAAATCCTTTACTAAATCCATTTGCCAGCCTCCAGTTCAATTGGCTTTAATATACTGGTGTGTTTGCTCATGCCTACCAAATATCTCCACCATTACATACCACTTTTGCAGTGTAGTAACCACCCGACATGCCCATACACCTTTAGCCATCAATATGCAGCTACTCCTGTTCATGTGAGTATGTGAATTCATTTTCAGACTTAAGGTGTGGAAGCTGCACTGAATAATTCTAGGTGCTTGTTCAGGTTTCATATGGTGCTTGCTTAGAGCTACTCTCATGTTAAGCCACTATGAATATGTTGCACTGCCACCTCTGATACCAGGGTAATGTTTTAATCTTTCTATTCCCGCACTGCACACTAGCAGTATCTGATGCAAATACAACAGAGAAGTATGCAAGCGATACACCACCTAAGCATCATTTGCCGTGCAGAATGTACAAGTATGCATACCAAATTTCTGTGTTTCCAAACATCGGTGTTACTACACTACTACTGAATAAAATGAACAGCACTCAGGCTGGGGGAAGGATAAGGGAGCCATGACATCACATAATGGGTGGGTCTTATTATTTTCGTTAGAATCAGATGATGGCTGTGGTGATGTCACTTTGGGGGAGGGAACTGATTTAAAAAAAAAAAAAAAAGTACCTGCACTGCCTGGCCTCGATGATGTTAGTAATTGGGTGACTTCAGCAAGCTTTATTCAAACGTGAGAGAATCATTTTGTAAGTGAAACCATCACAGTATGAGAAGGTAGGCTTCTGTTACAGAAGTAAGGGGAATTATAAAACTTGTAAATGCTTTATTGTTGCTGTTTTACAGAGGACAATATAAATAGGGAGGAAAAGGGCCGTGAAGTTGAGGACTACATTAGAGAAACCTGTTGTACTCCTTTAAGTAAAGAGTTTGTAATAGAATTTAAGCTTCAAAACATTTGTAAATATATGTTTTATATTTTAAGCTAAAACATTTTTTGTTATAAGGAATATAAGTAGTCAGTTTTACTGTTTTACAATATTTACAGTGAAATAATTAATATAGTTCATTTAATTAAACTTATACATGTATTTCTAAATGTTAAACACATACTTCCTGTAAGAGAATGTCATTAAACTATAAGTAATAGAAATGGTAACTTTAAGACTATATAAGGTAAAAAAAATTTATTTGTTTAACTTTGCTTAGTATGTGCATTGCTAGGTTAATCAAATGTCATATCTAAGTAATATTCTAATTGGAAAAGTTAAAGTGATGCTGATTTGTTTGTTCCTGTGTAGCACATTCCTTTCACAGGTAATTTATGAAGCAATTAAAACTTAAAAAAAAAAAACACTTGAGAAAAAAGAATGTTCCCAGTTATGCGGCACATGTTTGATTCTTGCTTGCCTTACTTTTCACCTGCTCCTTCAGCTGTTTCAAAAAAAAAATCTAGGTCAAAGTTTATTACTGATGTCTGTGAAAACAGCAATTAACTTTCTTTTTTCTAAATATACACATGGGAAATTGATTCAGAATAACATCTCTTTAAAATATTTATTTAGAAGTGAAGATTTGGTAAAAGAAAAGCTATATTAATGCTTTATATTGAGCTGCTGCTGATATATAATTTGCTTACATTTTGCTGAATGCTAATAGCTTATGCTGTAGTGTTATTAACTCTAACTGTACATATTAAAGGAAAGAAGTAAAGAAAGATGTTTGTTACAGATTAGAACAGTTTAAAAGAATTAAGAATCAGAAGCTTACAGAGGACATTAGCAGCTGCTGTGTGCTGTGAGTTGTCATTTTCACATACTGTAGTCAAATTCTAATATCAGGATGTGAAGCTTAGATTAGAACAGCAGTTCAAAATGGCTAAAACACACATTCAAATTAAACAAACAGGAATTATTTTTTATATAGTCAAGATTACTTGTAATACTAGAATTAATAAGAAGCGTAAACATAAGAACAATATGCAAATGCGCAAGGAATTAAAGATCTATCTTCTCCTTCTCCTTCTTTTGGCTTTTCCTGGTTAGGGGTTTCCGCAGCAGATCACCTGTCTGCTCATGATTGGCAGTGGAGTTTTACGGTGTTGAGTTGCTAGCCCGCCACCCAACCTTCCACAGAAGGCACACACATGCACGCACTCATGTCTAGGGCCAATTTAGAGTATCCAATCAAACTACAGCATGTCTTTGGGATGTGGGAGGAAACTGAAGCACTGAGAGGAAACCCACACGACCACAGGGAGGACATGCAGACTCTGCACAGAAGGCCCCCCAGCAGAGGATCGAATCGGAGAACATCTTGCTGTGAGGTGGCAATGCTAACTGCTGCACCACCGCGGCCGCCCAAAATGAAAAATCTACCTAAGATTAATAAAGGAGTAGCATCCGTAATTTAAGAATATATGCACATACTATAATCGTTAATAGGGAGCTGATGGTTAAATGGCTCTTTGATGTGAGGTTTTAAAAATACAAGTTATGCCTTAGTTTAATAAGTTAAAGGATTTTTAAATATTTTCATATTTATCATATTAAAAGTATAACACAATTTTAGCACATAATCACTTTAACTTTTAAAATTCATTCAGAGCTTGTGTTACAGCTATAAATTATACATATATTTTTAGCATGATAAACATATATGTGTGTGATGCCCATGAACTGGCCCAGTAATCAAGGAGCCTCAATCCTCACCACTAACACCAGTGAGGGCAGTGCACATTGGGAAGGATAACAAGTACACACACAGAAAAGTACAATTTCCCTTAAGAGTGCACAGAGATCACAGTCAGTCTGGGGCTGGTTTCTCCCTTTCTCTCCTGGTCCCCAATAAGATTCCACACTAGCACAGCTACAGAGTACAGATCTCAGTCTAGTGGTCAAGCTAAAATGTCCAGCATCCTCTCTGTCCAACCAGTGCTTCATGTCCCTGCCCAAGTAGCTGACACACACACACACTTTAAGCTTTGATTTATATGCAAACACACAGACACTCCTGGGGAAGGCTGGCACAGGTCTCCAGCTGTGCTCCAATTCTGCCCCAGCTATCAGGTAGTACTAGCTGCCACCAACCACTAATATTAGCTACTAATATGGCCCTTATCAAAGGGTGTACAATTTTGCTGTGCAATATTAATAAACAATTAGCAAGTGTGATGAACAGCAAGGCTAATTTGGAGTGGATTTGTACAATATCTCTATATACATGCAATGTACTCAAGAGCTTAAATTATCTATACACAAACAGCCACAGTTGAAATGTTTAAAAATATTTAATAATGCATAATAAAAACACAAGACCAATCTTCTCAGTTCAACACAGTGCTAGTCAAGAATTCAGAGATCACAGGAAATTGCTTAAAATAATACTGTAGAATAGTCTGACATAAATATAGAAAACAGCTAGTCTAAACTTACTATTTTCTATCTATTTCTTAAGAGAAACACCAAAGTCTAAGATCCTACTTACATACAGACAGAGCAAAGCAAGTGCTGGTGAGTGGTCAGTTTTGAAGACAAATGCTAAATGATCTGATCCTCTCTCACTGAGAAAGTCTTACACATAATACATCACTGCTGTCTCATTTTAGATTACATCATTCTTCTCTGGTTTCCAGGCTAACAGAAACTCAGAGTTTTAACATGTCTTTGATCTTGGAAACTACAGCAATAAAAGACATTATATATGTAAAATCCAGCAATTAACTCTGGTCTCAAAACAATAGAAGGAATTCCTCAGTCCAGACATTATATCTCTGAGCCTTGAGATCAAGCAATCATACAATGCTTGACTTATCAGCTTTCTTCCAGCAAAGTGCACTGTGGTTACATTTTTGAAGTTCAACATTTAATATAGTTTTCTTACATTTTAAGTGGATAAGCCTATGGATTATATTCATATTTACAATGACATAGAATTATCTACAAAATTCTATTTAGCTAGGCTGGCAGACTTCACATATCTTTACAATGTGCATTGATTTTCCATTTGTATAATAGTTTAGCATGGTAAGATTACCTGTTTCCTGTTAATTTATAGATATTATGTTCCACTCTGTTCTACTTATTTATTTGGATAAGTGAATAATTTAGGTATATTTAATGAATAATTTATATTACTTTTACCTAAATAAGAATATAGTACAGTTTGTTGGATTATTTAATATTTGTGATTAACAGAAGAGGAATATTAAACTTATATATAGTAATCAGGGAATAGTTTTAAATGGCAAAGCATAACTAAATGAATAGTCCTCTATTATTTTAACTTATGTTGTTGTTGTTTGTCTTTCGGCTTTTCTCAGTTAGGGGTTGCCACAGCAGAACTCCAGTCCACTAATGATTGGCAGTTGGTTTTTATGGTGCCGAGTTGCCAGCCCAATGCCCAACCTTCAACGAAGACACACCCATTCAATGCATGTCTTTCGTATGCCCACTCGACCATGGAGAGGACATGCAGACTCCACACAGAAGGAAATCCCAACCCAAGCCGAGAATTGAATGGGAGAACCTCTTGCTGTGAGGCAACAACGCTATTGCTACACCACCGTGGCTGTCTATATGTAATATATTATCTTTTATTATTTTAACTTATATATAATATGATAATTATTTGTAAGTCATGATTGTTTTTGGCAAGTTTTTTGATGAATTATTAGGAATTCTTAGGTAGAGAGATAGTACAATAGTTTGTCTGTTTGACAGGAAAACTAGGAACTTTGCAATCCATGGTAAGCTGTGCTTTGTTAGTAATATATACAGTTACAGTTATAGTCTTCTTTTTGTTATTTACATGTTTTAGCAGTTTAACTTGTAAAAAGGAAGAATTCACAAGAAATGTGGAATATTAAGGTAGCGTTTTAGGATTGCATTAGAGTTTTATATACAATTAAATTAATATAGTGGATAAATGTGCCATATTATTTAAAATATATATATTTTTAAATATACAGTATGGACACTTTTACTTTATTTTCTATTAGTGCAAATGGAATAAATAATGATAACAAAATAAATAATTGCTGAGATATCTAAAATTAAATAGAGGAGACATTCTTGCAAGAGATTCACTTGATATATAAAGATATGCATTATTTAAATAACTTAGGTTATGAAATGTTATCATCTGCTTCTTTTAACAAAAAAGAGGAGAGAAACTGTTATCATTTGGAAAAAAGTCTACTTTAATGTCTAAGGTCATGGAATCCATTAATGACCCTGAAGGAATATATATATTTGTAGTAGTTAAATATAATTGCAAACTCTATACCCTAGCTAATTTTACTGGATTTTTGGAATAGGAACTTACTGCAAAGTAATTGGAAGGGTAGTTTAATTTTTTTCAGGGAATGTTATCTGCATCTAGTGTAGAAGATACAAGTTAACAAAAGAAAGTTAAATTCTAGCATCAACTAAAGCACTAAACAGATGAATTAGTAATGACAATTTAGTTGATTTAATAGTAAAAGCAGGAGATACATCATTGTTCTACATGCATTATTATTGTGTGCATGGGACACAAACTAGAATTGATAGAATTTATACCTCTACAGATTTACTTAAAAAAAGAAAATTATTTAAAAACTATTCCATGTCCTTAATCTGCTCATAAAGCACTAAGTATTACTCTTTTAATGGATATAAGGACATTTCAGACTATTTATAGAATCCCAGTATGTATGACAAAATTAAATGAATTTTACCTTAAGGAACAAATCAAGAATTGTTTATCTTTGAATGATAATGGTCAGGTTAGTAAAGTCATATTATGGGACTCATTAAAAAGCATATTACAGATATAATGGATATATAGGCTAGTAATAAAATGAAAGAGTGGGATAAGGAGTTTTTAGAAATACAAGATGAAATACACAAAGTGAGGTTTGAACAACAAACAAAGAAATTAGATTGTACTGAAGCAATACAAATGAATGACAATATATCAAACAGTTTTAACACATATTGTGGATAGGAGCCAGCTTTACAAAAATAAATAAAATTGCACGGTTATGCAATGACTCCAAAAATCCACATAGATTAGCTAATAGAAGTAAGATGTTAAGCAAAAAGGCACAAATTAATAATATATAAATTTCCTTGCACTAATAAGCTTACTTCAGACATACAGGAAATGCTTGATATGTTTGTTTGTTTGTTTTTTTTTTAATTCCAGGGTTAGATTATTTAAATGTGGAATTATATATTCTGCTCCCATTAAATAAAAAGGAAAGGATAATAAGTTAGTTTCCTCGTATAGACTATTATTAAATGCAGCCTATAAAATGTTTGCTTCCATCTTCACTACAAGATTAAGAGATATAGCAGATCAATTATTTATTAAAGATCAAACAGAATTTATAGTCAATAGATTAATGTATGATAATATAAAAAGGCAATAACTATCTTAAATTTAGCAAAAGGAATAAGAAATTGGCCCTAATTAGTTTAGATATTGAAAGAGCTTTTGATTCTGTAGATTTGAGCTACTTGTTTAAAACTTTAGAGATGTTTTCATTTCTAGACCTATGTATTAGAATATATAACAAAAATCTGTATAAAGAGTCCAAAGCATGTGCTAAAACTGGATCTTACATTTCTCAAAGATACACTTTAAACAAAGGCACAAACAAGTGTGTCTCTTATCCCATAAACTTTGTATTAGCTATCAAACCCTTAGCTAATTGTATAAGAAGCAATAAAAAAAATAAAATAAGAATTCTCAGTTAACAAGGATTGTCAATCTAAAATACAGCTTTATTCAGATTATATCTTACTAAGTGTAGAAGCTTTAAATTATTTAGTCAGAGAAATAGATGAGGAAATTGAAAAAATTAAGAAATATTGCTGCTGAAACTTAATAATATTAAAACCGAAACTTTAGTGTTAAATTCACTACTATATATAAGTTTAAATATAAATACAATTGGGGACGAAAAGAATTAATCTATTTATGAATAAAAATCTATCAAGCTGTCAGTAAGATTATTAGTAATAATTTTGAAAAAAAAATAGTTGAAGAAGTGTTAAAATAGAATTTTTTTTTACTTTTGAAGATAAGTTATTGTTTATTAAAATGATTATATTACCCAGGATTATGTATATATTGCATGAAATAGCTTTATTACCTGACAAAAAAAGTTGTAAAGAAAATGAAAAAAATGTTAACTTAATTCTCATGTTATCCTAAAGAGCAGAAGACTGCTTATAGAAATGTTATACAATTATGGGTTTATAGTAGTATTAAGTATCCAGATGTTAGAATCTTATTCTGTTGCTGCAAATTTTAATTCTATTGTACGCTAGATAGATGCAACTTACACCAATCAGTGGAATATCATTCAGGAGCAGATTATACTAAATTCTTATAAGTTTGTCAAATATGATAAATTAAAAATATCTAACAATATTTTTTATCTGTATATATGAAATAAAGTCTCCAAACAGTTTAGAAATAACTTTTTGAAACCCCATTAATATCAAAGTGGAATTTCTTTGTGTGTTCCTATTCAACACACCTCAAGATTTAAGGAAACTCAGAACAATGTTAAAATGCATTTACTAAACAGGAAAGGATTAGTTTTATAGTCTGATTGCTTTAAAAAAGGAAAAGATAAGTCACCAGAATATTTAATGAAAAATTATAAGTTGGAGGAATTTGTTAACCAGTTAATATTATTCGTCAGTGAGCAATTAAATGAATGTGTAGATAATATGAGTGAAGAGGAACAGAACACTTTTCCCAATAATATGAATATATGAATGCTACCATCAAAGGTAAATTGACCTGCAAAGGAAGCTTGTTCAAGTTATTTAAGTTCATTATAAATACTAATAATATTAATAATATTATTAATAATAATAATAATAATAATAACAATAATAATAATGATGATGCAAAATTATTTTCGATAGTAGTGGACTGAATGACTCAATAGATGATCAGAATAACTTTGTTACTTAAATCATTTAGTCAAACTCCTTCAAGTCTATAATGAAAAGTTTTTATGTGCAAATAAATACATAGAATGTTTGTTACTTCCTATAAAATCTCTAAGGTTAGTAAAATGACTTAGTTTGTTGGAGATGTAGTAAAAGTGTAAAACCTGACTGGACACATGTTTGTGGATTGTGAAAAATTAAATGTATTTTGGGAAGAGCTGTGCATGATTTTAAAGGGGTTATGATCTGATAATTGTTCTTTAACTAGATCAATAATATTAATGAATGTTCCACTTCCTGTGTCTGTAAAAGTCAAACAACAAAAATACTTTTGATCCTTTTGACAGCTGCTAGAAAAGTTATAAAAAAAATTGAAAACTGACTTCAGTTCCTCTTTTCAAAGAATTTTTAAATTTAACAGTAATACTATGTAAAACAGAAAAAGAAGTGATCAGAATAAGGTCTATAAATCATTCTAAGACTTTTAGTGGTTTGGATAGCCTTGAAATGTTACTATTGAAATATGTGTTAATTGCATAAAATTACCTTGATAATTCAATGTAGTTCTAACATTGTGTATGTGATGTTGAATTTCTTCCTTCCTGTGTATATATTATAAATATGTTAAATTAATAAAAGTTTTCTTAAAAAAAACATTATTGGATGAGACAAGTACAATGCACCTCCCTCATCCCCCTTACTTATACACAACAACAACTGTGTGGTAAACTGAAAATCTCATAACATTAGAAATCACTTCCAGCAAGCAAGCAGAAACTGCACCAGCACTGATTCACATTAGGAAGCCCAACCAATGAGTAGAAAATCACAGATCTGTAATCAATAAATTGCAACTATATATTCTATATGTCACAGAAATCTACAACATATACTAACTGCACATATGGTGCAGTAGGTTGTTGCTAAATTGTGTAATTCTACCTGATGTCAAAGTGCAGTGCAGTTTCACAAACAAGAAGTACAGAATAATGAACACAGATCTATGTGCAAAACTCTCAATCAAAAGTATTGACTTTAGCCAGATATTTTGCAGCAGATGCAAATTATTCTTCCTCCAACAAATTACTTCAGTAAGTAAATGATAAGAATATGGCATATTAAAAGCATTGTACAGTATGTATATGGGGGAATGCATCACTTCAACTATACTTCTGTAGTGGTTGTGAGGTAAAGCTGAGGGATGTAGAGCATTAGCATATGCACCTTGTTACTACATTGTAAACTGCTTTTTGCCTCGCGCAGATGATCAATATCCCCTCAATGAAATATTTCAAGGAATCATTAACATGTCTTTCATATTGGAGACGAGTCACCCCAACAAGTTGCCAGGCTGGGGGGGGGACTATCTGCAACTTAAATAACATAACCATCTCTAGAGTCATTGCATTTCAAGGGAAACACCTCAGATTTATAGCTCTTAGATAATAATCACCCAGAATTCAGCAAAATAACTTGTTTTCTTTAATCAAACTGGAGAACCTCTTGCTGTAAGGTGGTTAGCATTGTCGCCTCACAGCAAGAGGTTCTCCGGTTCGTGGAGCTCCTTCTGTGTGGAGTCTGCATGTCTTCCTCGTGGTTGCTGTGAACTTTAAAGACATGCAGGTAGGTGCGTGCTTCAGTGGGTGTGCCTTCTTTGAAGGCTGGGCACCAGGCTGGCAACTCGACACTATAATAATTCACTGCCA
>NC_056734.1:856070586-856200586 GCF_019279795.1 Protopterus annectens
TGGGAGGTGGCAATGAAAAAAATTGTATTAAGTATAATATTTTGGGAAATATGATTATTTTAATAAGATATAATCTGTCTGCTGTTGAAAAGATATATTTATTCCAGCAACCAATTGCTTGTTCTATTTTGACTAGTATTTTATTATAGTTAAATATTAGAGAATCTGTTAAATCATTGAATAGATTTATTCCCAGATATAATAATTTACTTTCTGTTATTATATATTTGTCAAATCCTTTGTTTATATATTTTTTTTACAATTACAGGGCATAAATTTAGTTTTGTTTTCATTAAATTTTAAGCCTGAAATATTTTGAAATTTATTTATGGAGTTAAATAGAGCATTCAAAGACTCATTTGCATCTGAGAGAGTTAATAGTATGTCATCAGCAAATAATTGGATTTTAAGGTTTAACATTTTATTAATACAAATGCCCTTTATGTTATTGTTTGATCTGATTTGATTTGCAAAGGGTTCTGTGAGTAATGCAAATAACAATGGTGATAAAGAACAACCTTGTTTAGTTCCCTTTTTAATTGTTATAGGGCCTGATCTATGCAATCCTAGTTTAACATATGCAGTAGATTTTTCATATAGTATTTGGATAAGATTATTAAAATTAGAAGGAAAGTTATATTCTTTTAAAACTAGTGAAAGAAATTTCCAGTTAACCGAATCAAAAGCTTTATTAATATCTACTGAGATTACATTTAAATCTAGGACTTTATGTTTGCTATAATCTATTAATTTTAGTATTCTTTTAATATTATCTGAAGTATTTCTTCCTTTAATAAAACCTGTTTGATCTTTGTGAATAAAGAAAGGAAGAAAGTGTTTGATCCTATATGCGTATATTGCCATAAACATCTTATAGTCTATACTGAGTAATGATATTGGCCTATATGAGGAACACTGCTTCTCATCTTTATCTGGTTTGATAATTGGGGATATCAATGAATATTTCCAAGAGGGAGGTATATTCAAATCTTTCTTGGCTATATCATATACTTTTAATAATAAGGATATGGCTCGATTAGGTATTAATTTATATATTTCTGGTAGCATATTGTCTGGGCCAGGTGCCTTATTTGTCTTGAGCTTTTTAATTTGTGATTTTAATTCTGCCATATTGAGTGGTTTGCTTATAATGTCTATTTGTTCTTGTGTTAATTTAATATGAATATTATTTTCTAAGTATTTTTTATATCCTTAGTAGGTGTATCTTGAGTGTTTATGGAATTATCAATGTTAAATTGGAGTCTGAATGCTTCTAAAATATCATTTAGTTCCATAACTCTTTTGTTAGTATTAGGAATAAATATTTCTTTTATTTGCTTAGATTTAATTTTTTTTGTTCTATTAGTTGAGTGTCTCAGGTGTGCTGAATTAGTAGAGTATGAGTTTATTTTTATCTTTTCTAAGTTAATCATAATCTTATGATGTAACAATTCTGTATACTTCTTATTGATTTGTGTAAGTGCTTGAAATTGAGTAGTATTACCCTTTTGTATTTCCTGTTTCAATTTATCTGCTTTGTTTTGTAAGTCTTGCTTATCTTTATTCCATCATTTCCTTTTATTTATGTACCAGGATAATATTTTCCCATATGTAACTGATTTTAATGAATCCCAGACATATAGT
Organism: Protopterus annectens; assembly: GCF_019279795.1. Classification (NCBI taxonomy): domain Eukaryota; kingdom Metazoa; phylum Chordata; order Ceratodontiformes; family Protopteridae; genus Protopterus; species Protopterus annectens. The sequence continues at coordinate 856,072,231 of NC_056734.1, forward strand.
TCTGAAATATATTCTGTGTAATTTATTTCTAGAAAGTTTTTGATTGTTTCTTCATAAAATTCTTTGACATCTGTCAATTTTGTGATATAGGAAGGTATTTAGTAATGGGATTTGAATAAAATGGTGTAAGCTCTATCTCAAAGACTATGGCATTATGATCAGATAAGGGATCATTTATAATTTTGACTTTGTCAATTTTTTATTATTAGGTCATTGGCAACATATATTCTATCAATTCTAGAGTGAGTTTTATATCTATGAGTATAAAATGTGAGGATTAGTGAGTCTGGTTCTGCAAATTCATTTATATCTTTTAAATACAATGTATCTATACATTTTGTTTTCTTCTTTTAGATTTGGAATCTGTATCTTTTTCATTCATTATACAGTTGAAGTCTCCTGCCAATATCAGGCTACCCTTAGTTAAATGAATTGCCTCTCCAAAGTGCTGTTTAACTGTTTTTAATCCTAGTCCTGGGATCCAATATAGATTTATTAACATATAGATTCTCTTATTTAACTCTATTGAAACTAGACAAAACATACCTGATGTATCTTGATGAGTAGTAATTATTTTAGGTGTTATAGTTGAGTTGCAAAGTATCATAGCTACTCCTCTTTTTTTGTTTTGCATTGAGAGTTTATTAGTACTGTGTAATTATTAATATTTAAGTTGTTTTTATCTCTATCTAATAAGTGTGTCTCCTGTAAGAAGACTATTTGTGGTTTGTGTAAGTTTATGTACTTGAATAGGCTTCTCCTTTTATTACTATTATTTAGACCATTAACATTTATGGATAAACATTTCATTTCCTAGTTTTGAGTTTGTTTTATGTGTGAGTTTATGTAAATATTGTTTATTCTTAGTTCCATCTTGGATACAGAATTCAGAAAGTTTTTCTTGTATGATTTTTGCATGTTTCTGAGTGATACCAAAGTGATAGCATAAAAAAAAACTTCCAAACTTGTAATTCTTAACCTTTAAAACCATTCCCTATTGCTATGAGGTAATATACCTCTTTGTTTGGTTAGTGAATCTAACCAAACAAACTTTCTACCCTCACAAATAATATTTGGATCAGTTTCTCTTATCCTCTTAGTTTTTAAATAAAGAAAATTGAATAATATATTAAGATAATCTAATCAGTTAAAATATATAAATATATTCTTTACTCTTATCTTATTGTTATTCAATAATACTTATTTCTAATCAGGTTTCAAAAAGGTACAAATATTTAGATTAAGGTAGTATCATTTCAAAACAGTTTAGGGTATTAATAAACATCATGTTAAAATCTACAACTGTATGTTGCAGACATCTGTTGAAATCTATTTACCGACATTACTGTATAATACAATACCACTGTTGTGTAAATGTTTTAGACTACTCAAGTCTGAAACCAGTGTTTAAATTAATATTTGCAAAGTCATATTGGAATAAAAACATGAATAGTTCTGAAACCACATCATATTTCATGTTTAACATAAACTGAAATGCAATACAATGTACAAGTATATTAACATTTCTTTAGTAGACATTTAATATGTTCCTCTGATTGCATTTTTCAGGTTTTCAAATACAATTCCCATGGCTGGAGACAACAAGATCAAAATGTAGACATCTCCCTTATCCAAGAGACTACTTATAATGTTGTTACTTGATTGAGTGTTTTGTTGTTAACACTTTTATCAACTTTCAGATGGACTTTGTATAATCAAAAAGACACAGTACAGAGTTAAAACTACAGTGCACTTGACCACATTTTTAAAGCAAATATCTATGTATATCACATATTAACTCTTACAGCTTAAACTGACACTTAACCAGTGAGTTTATCTCCTGACAATAAGTGCTGGATTTATAATTTTGGCTTACTTAACAGCAGTAATTTAATCTTATGATTGAATAAAAGTTTAGAATTAAACATCCGGAGCTTCTCATTATAGTATTTAAAAAGTATACTGGTGAACATATCAAAATAATGGAAGCTGCTAAGATTTAAACTATTATGTATGAAAATGTTACAGGTTAAAATTGCAGTAAATAGACAAAATGTATTTAAACTATGGGGTAATACCTTTATTACATCAAAAAGGTGATTAAGAAGCTTGCTTTTCCTCTAACATCAGAGGATAGCTATGGTGATCCATGCACTGCAAGAGTATTATTTATCTTGGTAATTGCTTTATGACTGTGTATAGAAATATTTAATTCAAATAATTAACTGGCATTACAACAATGTTTCTCAGAAAAAGTTGTTTTACAATTAATGACTAGATAGAACGCATCACTGAGAGGATACACTTATCAAATGTCAAGTGCTTTAGCTATAATATAAGTGTCCCCTCAAATTAATCCCTGATGAATTTACTGCTTACTAAACTTGCAGACTAATATTGGTGTCTTTTCATGTAGTCATATTGGAACATGAAAATGCAGGTCTGCTCATCAGGAACTATCAGGCTCTCAACTGCTAGACAATACATTTGTCTGCAGAAAGGTTCGAGAATTACAGTTGCATTGTCAAGCATTTTTGTTTACACTAACAGTAACATGATATACCCACATACACTATTATTGTGTCATTCTTGATAATGTAAAAAGCCAGGTAATATTATAAGAAGGATGAAGCCACAGCCAGGAAATATAATAAGAAGAGTACAGCTGCAGTCATTATTCAGATGAGTAAATGGGAACAGCATGAGTCATCTAAGGATGGATAGCTCGCTGAGTACCTGCCACAATGTATGTTCACAATGCATGGTAACTTAGTAATAAATTAGGGTGTGGGCTAAGCCTCTCCCTCTCTTACTCAAATTGGATTTAATACAATATGTGTGTAGAACACAGATGCTTCGACAAAGTTCAAACCTATATGGGATATAAATATTGTATAATTGACACATTGGGTTAAATCCTCTGTTGTTATGTTACTTATTATAGTTGTTTATATGATTATTGCTTTTACTTTCTCTATCTAGTATATTATACTGTTATTTAAATGCTTGATTTGCTAAATGTACATTTAACCTTCTTGTTGCATCCCATTTGTCCACTTGAGGGCATATTTTGGTAGCAGGACATTAGTAGTATTTTGTAGGAGCACCAGTGTGGCGAATGGCAATTTTCCTTAAAACAAACCTGTCCGTTGCTTGACATTTACTAGTTTCTTTAGAGAATTTGTAAAACAGCAGTGATTCTATTTGCTGATGATTAATTTCTGCTCTTTAAACTCTGCTGTACAAAACATAGTAAGGGATAGCTAAAATATCTGGAAAACTAAACTGACAGAAAGACAAGCAGATACATGTCCTTATCTATCAAGGTGCTAGAAGACATCAGAAGCCATAAGCTGAAAGTGCTTCAAAAATATATCTGTGTATATCTAGATGAACCACATATGTTATTTACATTTCCTTAGAAGGAATTTAGGTTCCTGTATCTTTAAATGTGAACCTAGCTTATTTCCTGACTAGACATCAATTAGAAAGAGTCAAGGGATGGCGTACACAAGTAAATGCGACAAGCAATAAGTAACTCGAGTTTCTAGTGACGTTTGTGGCTGTTAAATTGTCTAGAGAACCAAGCGGGAAAAGGTATGTTTTTTTTCTTTTTTCTTTTCCCCTCTCTTACTTCATGACAAACTCATGTAGTGTGCACGCGAGCACTCTAGTTTGCGAAGTAGTGTTCACAACTATCAAACTTTGCATTTTAAACATGCTATGCCTTATTTCTCTAGAAAAGAAAGGACAACAGAATATCTAAGCTAGTCACAAGCATCTCTCAACTCCGGATGTCCGGAGCCACAACACACCTGACTTATAGCCTCAAAATATCACTTAAAACATATTTTTTCACTGTACTATATCAATATGTACATATGGGTCAAAGGCAGAACATCTTTTAAGATTATTTAAAGTATTCTTATAATACATCTAAACTGAAATACTTCATTTCAAAAGCAGCACAATTCTGCCCAGCATTAGTGTTTATCCAAACAGGGACACTTTTAACTTATAAAAAGTAATGCCGTCAGGGATGTAACTGATAATAAGTTATAGAGCAGCCATTACTATACATATTAAGCAATATAACCATATACTGATTAAAGTATTATAATTAATGAAGACTTTATAAAAAGAAGAGAAAAATAAAAACAACAAAACACAAAGAGAGAAAATAAATAAATATACAAATAAATAAATATTTGTGAACATTATTATGTGTTGATTACTCTGATTAAGAATTTGAAAATAATAGATGGATAATAATGAAAAATAGAGTGATGTTTAAATTATGCTTAGTATATTGATGTGATTTGAGATAAATGTATTTAAATTTATGCTAATTTTGACATTTTAAGTATAATTGAAAACAGTACCTGTTTTGGTGTAACTTGAAGACAGTAAGAACTTTTTTTTTGTTGTATTATTATTTAGATTTTTTACAGAATATAACATATGTAAGATTATTTGTCCAGTTTTTTTTTTCTTTTGTTCAACAGTTTTCCAATTATTTACTTCAGCATTTCTTTTCAGTGTACTTATTGTCCAGTCCATAGATTCTTCATGTGTTAGGATGTTGTTGTTGGTAAGGAATTTTATTGCTAAATCTACTGTTTCAAAGATTTTTATTCCATTTGGTATTAAAACTCTCAGTCTAGCTGGGAATAAAAGATGAACTTTCAATTGCGTTTTCTTCAAGGTTTTTATTATTGGTAGAAATTCTTTTCTTTTTGAAACCACCTTTGTAGAATAATCATTGTCAAATCTTATTAATGAATCATTGTCTTTGATGGGAGAATTTGCCCAAGCATTTCTTAATATAAGATATTTATCTTGTTTAGAAAAAAGTCTCCCAATTATAGATCTCGGATTGTTCTTACTTGGAGAAGAAGTATTTCCAGAAGCTGCTAGTGATCTATGCACACGTTCTATACCATATAAAAGAGCTTCAGGTATTTTTGTTACATCTGGTATCCAGGTGGTAAGAAAGTTTATCATATTGTCCCCTTCAGATTTTTCTGGTAGACCATATATTCTAATATTATTTCTTCTGTTCGATTTTCCATATCATCAAGCTTTTCTAGTAAATATGTGTTCTGTTGAAGTAAGAATTCAGTTTGTTGTTCTTCTATGTGGACTGTAGTGTCAATGTCACTAAATGACTGTTCAATAAGTGATATCTGTCCTTTCTGCTGTGTAAACATTTCTTGAAGCTGTTCCAGTTGTTGTGAGCACTTTTCTTTAAAAGTATCTGTTTTATTGTCCATCTTGTCGATTTTTATTGTAAGTTCCTGTATATTTGTAATGAGAGACTGCAGGTCTTTTTTGAGAGAAGAGTCTTGTGCTGTATTCCTTAGATGACTCATGCTGTAAAGCTAATACTGGTGCTGATTTTCCAGTAATTAATTTGACAGAATTATTCAAGTTCTGACAAATTTTTTCTTATAGATGCTCAAAGTTATTAGAAATAAGTTAGTAATAAATATTTCTTCAAATTAAATATTATGTTTTAAAATTCCTGTCAGGAATTGTATTGAGGTAAGAGAGCTGAAATGAAGTGCAACTATCAGTTCAGCATCCCAGCCATGCCCCCCTTTTGTCTTGTCTTCATGTGTCACAGTCCGTACCCTTGTATCTTATGTGACAACCTCTTTGCCTCATGTTCAGATATCTGAACCTGGTGATTTATGGGTTTCTGTTTATTATTTGGTACATATCTCTAAGTTTGCTAGCTATCTTGTGCTTATCTATGCTTAAGCATTCTGCCTGTCCTGTATGATGCATCTTGTTATTTATAACCTCAGAACTCCATTCCCACTCTCATGTCTTTGTTTTCTTAGTTGTGTCTTATAATTGGTCAGCAGGGGACTTTTACCTGTCCTATATGAGGTATTGGGCAGTTTGCATACTGTAGTAAGTGTTACCTGTTTGTGTCATAAGAAGTGATTCATTCATTTATGTTTATATATGTATTAATTCATTAATTTTCTGAACATTTACCCTGATTCAGAGTTGTTGAATAGACAAAATCTATTCCAACTCTAAGTAGTTGCAACACAGGAAGATTCCACTACCAAATGAAATGTCAGCCTATCTACAGATGCACAGAAATGCACACAGGCACACACACACACACACACACACACACACACACACACACACACACACACACACACACACACACAAACACACACACACACACACACACACACACACACACACACACACACACACACACACACGCGCGCGTATGCATAGTGTTTACAGCTATGGTTAACTATGGCATGCCTTTGGCATATAGGAGAAAATGAGAAAACCTCACAGAAATGTAGGAAGTACATGCATATTCTACAAAGAAGGTATCTCAAATGAAAACATAACTAGGAAAGCAAGTGCTGTGAGAATGTAACCCTAACCACTGCACTACTTTGCCATTCTATTCATCTTAGGTACAGTCTTTCACATTCCCTGTTTTGTTATCTGTTAACTTCATGCTTTACAGAAGTGTAGCCTTTGCCTTGCATGTCTTAGGTATTTTCTTTTTTAGCAAGCACTGTCAGGGTGACCCTTAGCAAGTGCTGTTGTACTTAGCCTTGTTATTAGTTTTCTGTTTGGCTTTGTGACATAAACCTGGTCTCTGCATCCCCACGTGATCATTAATACCTTGTTGTGCTAATTGATGCATGGATAGGTGAGGTAAATCATTACGCTACATCTTGTTACCATATTACAATGCAACTCAGTGCTAACTTCACTATTAATGCCTTTTTGGCTTCTGATGGTTTGCATTGTGTCATTTTATGCCATACCCTTGTATTGCTTGAACTATTTGTAGGTGATACACAAAAGGAAACAACATTGCTTAAAATACTTTTTTAAAATTGTCTTAAGGTATAAATCAAATGCCTATCATTTTGTGGGATTTGATTAGTTTATGTTAAATTAGATTACATTTGATTAATAAGAGACAATTGAGATTTCTTTTCTCATGCTGTGGCTAATTTATGTTAGATATAGCTTTTGATTGTTTTAAAATATTTTTAACTATTAATGTGGAGTTAACCAACATACTTTCAAATTCATAGAGGGGAAAAGAGGATGGAATAATGCTGGGGCTATGATACAAACTCTCTCTTTCTCTCTCGTTCTCTCTCTCTCTCTATATATATATATATATATATATATATATATATATATATATATATATATATATATATATATATATATATATATATACCTGTGTATATAGTGTGTGTGTCAGAGAGAGACAGAGAGAGAGGGGGAGAGCATGTGTTCTCCCTAGTGTAATTAATCAAATATTGCTTAAAATTGAAAAAAAGAGAAAAAAGGGCTTAAACAAGAAGATCTTTTAAAATAACTAATTTTCTTTCAGACATAAAAGAGAAAGGCTTGTTCTGCTAGACTTTAATGGAATATGACTGCATTTATAATTTAAAATATGGCATTATTTTGCATTTGCAAAAAAAATCAAAGAAATTCTGAATGATAACCCAGATAGCTGGCTTAGAAAAATGTTTTTTGTTTCTGTCAAATTCTGCATGAAGAAAATGTCTGTTAGTCAAGTGTTTGTGTAATATTTGAACAAGTGTGTGACTTTGGGGCTAAAGATGGGAAATAATATGTTTATAGATATGAGGAAAGATTAGCATTTAGTTAGTGTAAGATTTGTCGTTAGCATTAGTGTCATGCATAGAGTTATATTTTGGGTTAAGTTTTGTAATGCATGGTGTAGAGATCCTTCTGAGTTGGAAAGTATATGCTTTGGTTCACTGGAAATGTGTTTGAAATTATGTATTAACTTCTGTTCTGTGCTTTTTCCATGAAATTTTGTTCCATGGGATTATATTTTTGTTTTTGTTGCTTTTGACTATTTTTTCTTAATGCATTTTTGATTATGTTTTTTTATACTAGTATGTTCCAAACCATTCCATATGAAACAGAATAAAAACTTCTAAATGTTGAATTTAGCAGTCAAGCATGTAGGATTAAAGTATTATAAGCTGCTCAAGCAGTCAGACCTATTATTCTCACGTTTATTATAATACGACTTATATAATGTGATCTTAAGCAGTACTGTCTTGCAAAAGGATCTAATGACATGTTCATTTACTATTTTTATATAACTGCAATATTTAGATGTAAACATGTTTCATGATAGGTTTCAAAGTTTTCTTCCCAGAGTAAGTAAATACAATTTTTTTGCACCACATATGAAGCTGAAGGGTCTTTTTTATTTATTTTTTATTTGCCAATCTTACATGTAACAGTTATTTAACTGTTTTAAAGCTGTTGAGAGAAACAAATAATAAGAAAACCCTGCATGGCCTTTCTTTTAGATAGCATTCCTAAAGAAAAAGCAGCATTTCACATTTATTATTCCCCACCCCACCCATAATGGAGCAAGCCAGAATTGAATCCCTAGAGTCCTACCACTCTGAGAATATTCTGACTTGCATACATTTTTCCTTCAATTGCATCATCAGGATTTCACGAAGTTCCAGCTGGCAAACTGCCCTGGGGTCCACAAAGAAAACAAATCCATGTGAAAAACTACAGAACAGGAACCAAACAAGTGGTCAGATTTGGAAAACGTGTGCATTTCATACCATGTTGTAATGAATTTGCGTTGTCACTTGATCCCAGTGTTTATTATTTGATAAATTGCTGGCTCCATATATCACTGAGACAGAGCTTTGCACAACATACAGCAGCTGATAAATAACTTATTCTGGCTAAAGAAAGTAACTGCAGTTTCCAATAGATGTATTCCCCATCCCAAATCAAACTCAGAATTATGCAGTATAGGAAGAAAATATAAGATCAACAGTTTACAATCAGACACTTTTTTAAATAATAGGTAATAATTCATTGCTTCACACAGTTCCAGATAATGCTCTTCTTTGATGTGCTGACAGCAATCGCATTTACTTTTTGGGTCAAGAAAAGCAATCAGAAATCCATTTTCAAAGCTATTGTTAGATCCTTGCAAATCATACTGCAACAAACTTTTAATTAATAAAACTTGTGACTGGATTACAAACACTCACTATCGCTATTCACGATCAGGGAAAAGATGTTCCTTATTGCCAGGAAATGTTTCAAGAAATTCCAAATTTGGACTATATAAGTATTGAAAAAGCACAAGATGTCCATGCAATTTGTACTTTCAGGCTATAGAATTCATTCATCATAACCTGCATTTATTCTCACATTTCTCACATATAATCAAGCAAGTTTATTGTATTGAGAGTTCTCCTCCTCTAATATTTTTTTAAATTTTGCAAATATATAGATGCGCAAGAAAACTATAATGAATTTATGCTGAGGATTGGAAGCTGTATCTAAAATCATGAGTATATCTCCTGGATTTCTTGTTATAGTATAGAATTTCATTTTGTTGGGGTGGGGGCAGTAAGTCAGTGACTGATCATGGTTAGCAGGTTGGTATTTGCTAAAAAAGGCTGAATGAAAGAATATCTTCTATGACACTTGCCTCTAAAAATGAGAAAATGCACTCTTGCCAAAATTCAGAGAAAATTTATCAATGTGTTTGCAAACAAAATAGTACAGTCACAGTAGATATGTCCTATGATCTGTGTTATTTTTAAATAATACAGTAAAGCAAGGAAAAAGTTGTGGAGTCAATTCAACACTGTAGCAATGGATACTGCTAAACAAAATAAACACATGAAAAAAATCAAATGCATAAATGAAAGAAATTGTGCTTAATCTATACACATGAAGTCAGAGCATATGGCCAATCATTTATATAAGGAGAGATAATGTCAAATAAAAGTGCTTTAGCCCTATGCATTGTGGGATATTCCTAAAGCCATATTGATAGCAGAGACCATTTGTGTGGCACTTAAGGAGAAATGACTTCATTTTGGCTGTATAAGTTGCATATAATTTAGCATTCCAACTATGAAGTACAGAGTAGTTTTCAGTAAAGTGGTGCTCGTACATAGACTTGAATAAAACTACAAGTAATATAGAAATGCATCTGCCATTCCTTGTTAATTGAGGCAAAAACTTACACCACTGCCTTGCATTCAAACAGGCTGGCTGCCTACAAATTCCCCTTAGAGTCACTTTACTCATGGGCACACTCATTTGCAAGGTGCTCCTCATGGCTCAGTGTAAGCTCTTACATCCCTTACACACTATTAAAGAATTCTACAGGGCCTTTACATCTTCTGATTCTTTTACCATCACTCCAGGACCCTTACATCTTCTTATTCTTCTATCATCACTCTTGGTGCTCTCCAAAATGGGTCTATATCAAATATTCTAACTTCCAAAATGTCGAATACTATATGGGCGAGACCATACAGTTGATATTTGGAAGTTCAAATATCTAATTAAAAAAAAAAAATATATATATATATATATATATATATATATATATATATATATATATATATATATATACACACACACTAACAGTGCGAGCAGGGGGGCAAGCCCCCCTTCACCCCCCACCCCCTACTTAAATATACAAACTCTGAGACCGCACTTCAGTGCAGAAAATGGCAATTCTCCCATTCTGCACCATACGGCACTGTTAAAAGTCAACCTTTGAACACTTGAAATGTCAAACATATGGTCTTGACCATATAACATTCAACATTTTAAACATTTGAATAATTGACATAGACCCTCCAAAACTCACTAGTTTCTTCCCATCTAAGATTATCCATCCAGAGCTCCATCCTAAGTACCCCTTATCTTCACACAATCTTCATTTAATTCTGTAAACATCTCCAATCCTACTTGCTACAGATGTATTGCACCCATAACCTAATTTTCCCCACTCTACATCATACACCTCTGTATAGAATATCCAACATTTAAACACAATATGGCTTCACCTAATGCAGTCTGTAGTATATTTTGTTTCTGTCCTGTATGTCACATAATTCACATATTTCTGTACTGAGCATTACCAATAGTATGCAAATAGCTCAGTCAAATAACTCTGCCATTTAATCTTGTAATGTTGTTTTGTCTAATGGCTCCAACGTTTAGTAGCTGCAATAGGATAAACCGTGTAGTTACTCACCTTTAAGTTGATTACTATTATTATTATTATTATTATTATTATTATTTTTATTATTTGCATTCTATAATTACAACTTCCTGTTATGTTTTCATTATTTTTATAGGTGATAACTGAAAAGGGCCCTACTAGACTAGTTCAGCAACTTGCTAAGATACATAAAATAAATAACATAAAAAATAAATCTTATGCCACACTTTTCGGCTCAAGCCAACTAACCAATTGCAGTCCCAGAGTGGCTGAATGAAGTTGACAGAAAACAGTAGGTTGTTTTACAAAGAAAAGCCCAGACCAACTCAAGCCAAAATACAGAAGTAAGATCTTGAGAACTATATAAATAAAAACAGAGTCACTCAGTGCAGACTTTTTGACTATCAGTGCTTGTGATGACAGTGAGATGTTCTAACAAGTAACCATGCAGGTTAGCTCTGCCTCAGCTATAGTTTAAGAGATCTATGTCAAAGTATTGAATGGCCACATTGTCAAATGTCATCTCATCAACAATGCAGGCCATTGAACCATTCTGAATGAGATCGCGTTATGGTAGGAATCAGGAAATTTGCCCTTTTTTCCACTGTAGGGCAATCATGGGCTGGTATATATAATTAGGTGAGAGTGTGAGAGGGTTCAACAGACTTCATTGTTGATGAGATGACGTTTGACAATGTGGCCATTCGATTTGACATACACCCTTAGCTGAACAGCCCTGATGTAAGGTAGCCCTAGGTAATGAGCACTGTAGTAATCCAGACATGAAGAAACTAAGGCATGGAAATCTCAAGAAAGGTCCTGCTAAGGAATTAGTTTTACAGACTAGGTTATCTTCTTCAAATTTAAAAAAAAGAATTTTACTAATTTCAACACTTGACCCTGCAATGCAAGCATGATATCTAGAAGCACTTCAGGATGTCACAGATATGTCCTATGATCTGTATTCATTTTAAATAATGCAGTAAGACAAGGAAGGAGTTGTAAAGTCAGTTCAGCACTGCACAACAGGTAATACTAACATGTTTTTATATATTTACACTTATACATATTTAAAATTTGCTTTCAGTTTGTATATAGATGTGGGTAAATCGGCTCTTATTCATTAGCGTAGACTCATTTGTGAGTGACAATAAGATTTGAAAGTTTGGGTTATCCTTTGACTTTAAAGTACATTGAGATATCATTTTAATGTGGAATGTTTTTATTCTGTTTAAAGTCTTTGATGGTGAATTCATTTCAGACATTTTCTGGAATATTGTTCCATGTAGATGGACATATTTTGGAGAAATGGCTGTCTTACACTTTTGCTAAATCATGGCCTATTTAATTAAAAGCTATCTTCAACATTGCTTCTTAAGAACTTGTTATGTGTTTTGAATGATAGTTCAAAGATGTGGGCAGTATTGGAGTTACAGCAGTAGGCTTAAAGTAGGTTTAGTCTCTGTTATCAAGTAGCAATTATATTTCATTAGCTGGTCACAATGAGGGCTCAGAGGGTCAGCAAGCAATAGAAATTGGAAATTCTTGTTAATTATTGTTTGAAGCAGGTGTATATTTATACTTGAGTGTACAAATACAATTAGTAGGGAATACCAATTTAGGAATTAAGATGATTCTTGCTATTGCAATTCTGAACTCTGGAGTTAATAGTGAGAAAATTACTGAAGTGCACAAATAAAAAGTGTAGGCCATATTCCAGTTTAGGAATTAAGATATTTCTTGCTTTTGCAGTTCTGAAGTGTGGCACTAATAGGTGAGAACATTTGCAAAATGATTTAAGTTTTAATATTGCTCTCTATACTGTATTAAGTTTTAATATTGTTCTCTATGTGACTTAAAACATAGGTTGGGCTCAAGAGTTAAGCCAAAGTATTTTATTAACAGACATTGGAAGAATGTTTGTGGGTTGCATGTATTTAATACGTAAGGGTATATAACTTTTTGTGAGGTGGCAAACAACATTGTTCCTGATTTTTTGGTGTTTATGATTAATCTGTTTTTGTTGATCCAGTTATAAAGAATTGAAAAGCAAATTACATTATTTTTTGCAAACTTGTATTTTGTATGAGGTGAGCAAAAGAATGCCATCTGCCTAATGTGTGAGGTTTAGAGAGGGTAAATTAAGTGACATGCTATTGATAAACAAGAATAATTAAGTGGGCCTAAAATTGAGTGCTGGTGTATAAAAAATTTATATTGACAATAACGTGGAATTAATATAAAACTACAATGTTCAGTTGATTATAAAGCCACTTAACAGTACTTGTTTCAAAGTTAAGGTTTTCTAGTTGATTTACAAGGAGTTTGTTGCAATTCAGAGGCACAGTCCCAAACAGACTACTTTACCAACAAATGTAATAAAATGTATTAAATAAATCAAAGTTTAGTACTTTTGCCCTATAGATGTATCATGAAGGAGGTCATCAAACAGGAAATACAGGTTTGATCTGTGCTTATATAACTTCCTTAAGGTCACTGAAAGTACTTAGAAAAAAATAAGGGGATAGCTTCCCACTGTCTAAGGTTATTAAAAATTATACTACTCAAAACAACTTCCAAGACCCAAGATATCCTTTCTAAGCATATAGAAAACAGTACACAGAGTAAGACGTTTTTAACAGTAGTGGGTTAAAATTAGATTGACTCTGCTGCTATGAGGTAGGATTAAATTAAGTTGGCTCTACTGCTAATACACACATAATATAAAAAAAAAAACTTTAATGAAAATAAATATATTGCATTTAAAAAAATAATAATTGTCACGGTCCTAATAAATACACAAAACACCCAAAGATGACAAACATAAGGGAAGTGTTCCCACTCACCCCTTGAATACAGTTAGCTAAGGAACAGCAAAATGGTTATCAAACATCAATAAATATAGGGGCAGCGTCCCCGCTCATCCATATACACAATAGCCAAAGACAAGGCAGTGCACCAACTCACTTGGATAAACAATAAAGTCAGCATCCCTGCTCACCTTAATTCCTCAAAATACCAATTTTCATCCACCATCCTGTAGAGGGGGAACAGAAAAGGGTCAGGCCTGACCTTCTTCTCCACCCAACAACCTCAAACCAAAATCAATCGGGTCGGGCAGGGAGGCCAACAAGACCACACCAAAATGTGCTTATTCACAAAGGATTTCCTTTCAAAAACCCTTCAAGCCATACCCCTAGCACTAACTCACTTCCCTTCAAATCCCAACTCACTTAACCCTTTAATAACCCGTCCCAACCACCCAAACAACCTAACACATCTATCACCCAAACCCCCCCATCCCACATTAAACATTCCCGTGACAAATTTGTCTGTGCCAAACTTCACTTGTCACGATCCTAATAAATACACAAAACACCCAAAGATGACAAACATAAAGGCAGCGTTCCCGCTCACCCCTTGAATACAGTTAGCTAGGGAACAACAAAACTGTTATCAAACATCAATAAACATACAGGCAGCATCCCCGCTCACCCATATATACAATAGCCAAAGACAAGGCAGCATAACCGCTCACCTTGGATAAACAACAAAGATAGCATCTCCGCTCACCTTAATTCCTCACAAATACCAATTTTCATCCACCATCCTGTTGAGGGGGAACAGAAGAGGGTCAGGCCTGACCCTCTTCTCCACCAGCCAGCCCTTAAAAGGCTGTTCCCTCTCAAACAATATCTTTCTTCACAAGATCATTCACCATCAAACCCAAATTAAGGTTAAATAAATCCAAACCGAAATCATTGAGGTGAACACCATCCGGTGGGGTCTATATTATAACATCAAAGTTGTAAAACTTTGAATGTTATTATATTGAACCCTATGCACTGAATGCTGAAAATAGCGAAGCTGCAGAATATCAAATACTTTCCTAGGGAAAGTATTCGGTGGGCCGTTTCTGCAGCTTCGCTATTTCCTTGACTGTGGAGCGAAGGTTATGGGCCGGGTTAAGGTAAGTGTGCGAAGAGATCAGGTTAAGGTGACTGTATGACAGTTAGGGACCTTAGGGTTAGGGAACGGGTAAGGTGAGTGTGCAATAGGGACCTTAGGTTTAGGGAGTGGGTAAGGTGAGTGTGCGATAGGGACCTTAAGGTTAGGGAGCGGGTAAGGTGAGTGTGCAATAGGGACCTTAGGGTTAGGGAGCGGGTTAGGTGAGTGTGCAATAGTTAGGGACCTTAGGGTTAGGGTTGGGTTAAAGTAAGTGTATAGCTAGTAGTGTATGTATGGTTTAGTGTAAGGTTTTGTGAAGTGTATGTGTGTGGATTATTTATTTTGGTGTGCTTGTGTTGTGCGTATGTTTGTCGGAACAGCAAATTTTTTCCCAGAGAAAAAATTTGCTATTCTGAGTGTTCGATGTTATAGTCTTTCGATCAAATGGTTCAATATTATAACATTCAAGTTTTAAGAATTCAATGTTATAATATAGACCCCCATCCGGTGTATACCATACTGGATCCTTACTGTTAAACTCTGCATGCCAGACCGTATGTACCCCAATTTCTCCCAAATATTTTGCCAACTTAAAATTGACATATATGCGAGCCTTCTCCATGGTGGCAAAATTCCACAACCCCTTTCCATATCAACTGAGGAATAATCTCAGACCAAACCACAACCATCCCCGGATACATCCTTCGCAATGCTAAAATGTACTCGTGAACTTGACAAACCAACTGCCTCTTTTGTACCCTGCCTAAATAATTGCCACCTGAATGAATTGCTAACACCTGAGGCAACCCCCACTTAACCTGCAGCTCACTAAATTCTTGCAATATTTGACTCCACCTTAGCCCTCTAACACCATGCCAAATGATTTTTAAGCCAAAATGATCCAAACCCAGCTTTATGCCATTGGGTCTAACCTCCGTACGCCTAGCAGCCCAGAATACGAAGGAATGGCCCAAAATGATGATATGTCTCTAATCTAAAAGAAGAGAGAGAGAGAGAGAGAGAGAGAGAGAGAGAAAATTGTAAAAACAAAGCCTCCACAAACTATTTAATGTAATTCAAAAAGGCATTGGATGTCCACTTACCCACCCATTTAATTACTTCCACTGACATACTTTCCTTACCCAGATCAGATGCCCTACCCATCCGAAAGGAATGTGAAGAAAACGTATCCCCTTGCAAACCCACAGTCCAAAGTGCCCTTCTCATAACCGCATTCAATTGCTCGCCTGTCAATGCTTTACCACTCACTACTGAAAAAAACAACCCTTGAATTCTACCCTTCCGTACCCCACACAACTTTCTTCCCCAAACTGCTGGACATCTCCAAGCTACCCCCACCTCCTCCAAACAATGGGTGGCTCAAGCCCTCCTGATCTGTCTTCAAAGAATGCAATCTAATATGCACCGTCCTAGGTAATATCAGTACATCCTCCCATACCAGTGAACCCAATAACTCTGACACATGAAATGCACCACAATACATCCAAACACTAACTCTACACCACAACACATACTCATCCAAACAACCACACACTTTACCCAAACCCTTTAACAACATACTTTTTGCAACCAGCCATCTCCTATTCGAGCTGCTCCCTTCAACTCTAGCCCACCCTTTTAACACTCTACTCACCACTCATGACCTAGTGAAATCCTTTAATCCAACCAACCGAGTATACACAACAATGGCTGCTAAGGCCACCATCACCGTTCGCACTGCCCTTCCCTGCCCCTTCAACATGGCTAGATAATGTAATAGTAAATTCTAAGACTGCACGCAGTCCTCATCAGATGACTGACGCAAATATTTGTCAAACTCAAGCAATGCCCTACCGTAGGCTCATCTCATGGATGGCACCCATGATTATTGCACCAACCTGCCAATCACTATTGCCCAATCTGCCAAATGTTGGGTGGGACAACTGATGGATGCAAAGCTACCGAAGCCATCTGATGGAACCTGCGAAACTGAAAACGAGACAAACTATCAGGTATCTCATTTGAAACCCCTGGTACATGCAACCCTGTAAAAGAAAAGTTAATCAGCAAGCTATGTAACACCAATTTCCTAAGAGAGGTGCTTTAGCCATTTTTATCTGTAGCACTCTCACCACTGCAGAATTATCTGAATGGAATACCACCCTCCTCCCCTTCAAACGATCCTGCCATACCACTGAATCCACGCAGATTGGCATCAACTCCAAAAAGGCAACATCCCGTTTCAACTCCTCTGACCAATGCTCCAGCCATGGAACAGCAAACCATTGATTCACAAAGTAAGCACCCATTCCATACTCCCCCAGCTGCATCAGTAAACAACTGCAGTTCTACTTGTCTAACCCAATCTAACTGCCAAAATGAAATCCCATTAAACTGTTGTAAAAATTCCATCCACAAATCTAAATCGTCTCATGCCAACTTATTGACCCGTACTCCGTGGTGCTTACTCTTATTTTCTTTTAACAAAAATGCCACAGACTGATAAAACATCCACCCGGGATGCACTGCCCTGCATGCAAAGTTCAACAAACCCAACAATTCCTTAACATCCTTCACCTGAACCTTAGACCTAGACTTTACCCAAATGATCTTGTCCCACAGCCTAACCATCTTACCTGGAGGTAAACAAAAGAATCCCTGCTCTGCATTTACCATTAAACCCAAAAATTCCAAGGCCATCTCCAGTCCCTCCAACATATGCTTAGCCAAAGGTACCACCAAGGCCTCACACATCCCCACAAACTCTTGCATAGCTACCTGCGTCCCTTGCTTACCTTCCCCCACCAATAAAAAGTCATCTAAATAGTGTATGGCTTGCTGATCCTTCACCCTCTGCTGCCATATCCAGTGCAATGCTGAGCTAAACTTCTCGAAAGTAGCACATGCCACCGCACATCCCATAGGCATGGCAATGTCAAAATAAAAGTTGTCCATTACCAACATGCCTAATAATGGTCATTCCTCCTCCCTCACAGGTAGCAAATGAAAATCTGACTCAATATCTACTTTAACTAGCCAAGGGCACTTGAAATTCCTAATGACCCGAACTGCATCATCCAAAGATGAATACGTTACTCTAGCCTATTCACTGGGAATTAAATCATTCACTGACTCACCCACAGGGTATGATAAATGATGAATTAAGTGAAATTCACCCTGCCTTTTTTTTGGAACCAACCCTAATGGTGACACTTTAAAGTTAGGGAAAGAAGATTAACAAAAAGGACCTAACACCCTCTCAGACTGACACTCTTTGTCAATCAACTCTTGCAAAATCACCTCCCTGCCCTTAACAGATCTCAAATTTCTCCCCACCCTCCCGCCCCCACCAATGAAGACTTAGTTGAAAACCCTTTGGAAAAACCTTCTATCAACTCTGCCACTATCACCGGCAGTGGATAATGCATCAATAAGTCCTTCAATACCTTCACTTTAATAGGTGAATGGTTCCCCAAAACTCCCTCTACCTAGTCGAAAGGACCCCCCCTTTGGCCTCGTAAATTAGCCCAACCAAGCTCTCCTAGCAATGCTGAATGGGAACTATTCCAACCTCTTATACCTCAAAAATGCAGTGGCTGACCCCCAACTTGACCCCCACCCCCCCCACATTGTGTAAATACATGTACCCCATAAACTTTGAGCAAATATGAGCAGATCTACAACCCACTCAGGAACACCTACCGGCATTAAAAGCCCAACATATCCTTGCACCTCCTTCAGATGGCTGAGATAATCTGCTACCCCCTCCACTGGTATCCATCATGGTGGACAGCCAAATGTCCAGATATCTGACCTCCTAACGCATAGACTTATCTACTGCTTTACACTTGCAAAATGTTTGGTCATACCATAACCATGCATAACCGGGCTTCAACCTCTGCACTTCCCTAATAGTTAAAAAATAAGCCAAAAGAGGAAGAGCCAGCGAAGTGTCCCTTTCCAAACACACCGCCATATAGTAAATGAAACCTAGGATCCAATTATCCCATGTCTTAGCCCGAAACCTCCCTACCCTTTTGTGACCTATCACAGCCAATGCAGACAAGAGGTCCATCCCATTAGCAGTCTCTACTTCCATCAACCGATGAACCCCATCTGCATTAATCAATTCAAAAACATCAACAAACTCCACTTTCAAATCTTTTCCTTTACTAACAGAGATATGTGTGGGGTCAATAAAATGGGAGACCCTTCCTGTCACAGGGCCTGTGATGTCAAACAATCCCCTGGCAATAAACCAAATTCAGTCCCTACCTCATGGACATCCATCCTTAACTCCTGATCTAACAGGGACAGGGCATCCTCAAAAACCCCTCCACACTTGGCTAAAGCCTCCAAACTGCTACCCAGTAATCCTTTGTGTACACCCTCACTGCCCCCTACCTCGCTCCTTACACCTGCTCCAGTCTCCTCACCCCCCCAAGCTTAATGAATTATTACCTGCTGCTGATACGGGGGCATCATCACCTCTGTAGCATTCTCCGCCGATGCTGTCTACTTAGCTTTCTTCGCCCTGGATGCCCGGGTTGTAGACGTCTGCCACTTCTTGCGCGTGGTCACACCTTGTGTGCTAGTTGTTGGTACCTCAGCAGGAATGGCGTTGAACAAATCTTCAGCTTGTGCTGCAATACTGGCCCATCTCTGTCTTAAAGTCTCCACCATAATCACCTAGAAAGAAACAAAGTTAATGACAATAAAACGTGGCACAATAAAGTTAATCTCAATAACTGCCTATTCCACCACAAACTCATTTGCACTCTAGCCATACCCACTGTAGTCACCATTGCCCTTGGTCCCTCTGAAATCCCCCCCCTAAAAAAAACACACACACACACACACACACACACACACACACACACACACACACACTGGACTCATTATCATGCATTTTCCTATTAATCACCACCCATACCTCTCCTGCCTAAGCATGCGTCAACAAGAGAGAAAAAAAATAAAAAATGAAAACCTTGTCTGCACTACCATGCATGCTCAAAAAGCCAAACAGCTCAACAAGCACGGGAAAGCAGAGCAACTCTGCTCTGCTATCTCAGCACTAGACCACCAGGAAACTTTACAAAGACAAGAACTGGACTCCGCAATCACTGCGCACCACCACGGATCCACACTAGATCACAAGGGAGAAAATTAAACAAACTGCTAGACCACCAGGGAAACAAACCAGCTGAACAGCCATCCCACACAAGCACGTACACTAGACCACCAGGGAAGATGCCAAACAGCCATACCACACAACAAAAAATGTTAGACCACCAGGAAACAAACGATCAGACAGCCATCCTACACAAGCACCATACATCAGCACTAGACCACCAGGGAATGAACAAGCAACATCCACACAGCCCCCTTACTTCATCCCCACTCAAACATCACAAACACACTTGACCACCATGGAACACAGCCATGCTACTTACCACTGCATGCCAACACTAGACCCCAGGGACAAAGCTAGGTGATTAACTGCAAAACATCAAAGGGGCATGAAAAGCAAGGGATTCAACAATCCCATTTACTTATTTCTTTTTTTTTAAATAAATCCATAGAGTGCCGCACCAGCGCCATTGCCCATGCGTATCTGGCCATTAATGGTCAGTAAGCCCGCGAATTACCACAAAACCTCCCCCATGGACTGAGCAGAACTAGACCACCAGGGAAAGTTAAACAATTAACAAGAACTTAATGGCACAGCAGTAGACCACCAGGGAAAATTAAACAAAAAAGAAACGTAATGGTGCAGCATTAGACCACCAGCAAACGTTAAACAAATAACAAAAAACATAACAGCGCAGCACTAGACTACTAGGGAAGCTAAACTGAAGCAAGAAACTAATACACAGACCCATAAATGGAGCAGCACTAGACCACCAGGGAAGCTAAATCGAAGCAAGAAACTAATAATACATAAACCCATAAATGGTACAGCACTAGACTCCCAGGGAAGCTAAACTGAAGCAAGAAACTAATACACAGACCCATAAATGGAGCAGCACTAGACCACCAGGGAAGCTAAATCGAAGCAAGAAACTAATAATACATAAACCCATAAATGGTACAGCACTAGACTCCCAGGGAAGCTAAACCAAAGCAAGAAACTAATAATACACAAACCCATAAATGGTACAGCACTAGACCAACAGGGAAAGCTAAACAGTTTCAAGAAATTTAATGGCACAGCACTAGACCAACGGGAAATATAATATGACAAATAGACTGCACTAGCCCACCAGGGAAAGTTAATAAATGTACAAAAGCTTCCTAACGACCTAGCAAGCCACTTAGCATACCCCTTTCGCTCAAAAGCCAATGCCACCATGACCTCCATTAACTTGAAAACAAGCCCCACACCAGAACAGCCTAACACTACATTTAAACTTTCTAATATATCCATTATAAGGGGGAGAGAAAAAAAAGGGAATCCTGAAAAACCCAACAAAGCTGTACTCACCTCACTGCTTATCACCATCCAAGGCCTACCTTACTCACAACCTCAGGTCGTCTGGGACGTGATCCTGCCTCACAGCAAGACCACACCAAAATGTGCTTATTCACTCTGGATTTCCATTCAAAAACCCTTCAAGCCACACCCCTTGAACTACCTCACTTCCCTTCAAATCCCAACTCACTTAACCCTTTCCTAACCCTTCCCAACCACCCAAACAACCTAACACAGCTATCACCCAAACCCCCCCATCCCACATTAAACAGTCCCATGACAAATTCGTCTGTGCCAAACTTCACATATCAGTTATATAAATATAGCGCTCCTATTTATACATATGTAAAAACCTCCATAAAAGTTTGATTGATTTTACTAAATATATAAAATGTGTATGAACATTTAGTGAGCAAATAAATATATATAAATAAATAAACATTTTACGATTTAGCTGCACATAACCTTAGCACTGGTAAACTAAAGTTGTCATTTATTCCTGGGGTGGTGGTAGCATTAACCTTAAGCTATCAAATTTGTTCTTTATATTCTAATTTTGTATCCCACTCAATTTATTTAATTTTTAATAAACTTAGATAATGAGGCACTATCCCTTTAAATTTTTGTAAATCCATTCAATGACCTTAAAGAAGTCACATAAGCTAAAGTCAAAGCTTTAGTTCCTGAATGAAGTCCTTCAAAACACATCTATATTGCAAAAGTATTAAACCTTTGATTTTTTTAATAAATGTTATTACATTTGTTAGTTAGCTGTTGCCAAGTGGTCTATTAGGGATTGTGCCTGTGAACTGTGATTTTTTTCTCTTGGTTCTTGGTATTTTTGTTGTTTATTGTCAACTGTTTCAAAAAACTGAGATACTGATAACCACACCAGATGTGAATTGTTTGTTATTCATATTAGTGAGTATTTTTCCAAAAACATTTCTGAAGCCAGGTTGGGAATCCGAAAGCATTTTCTTGCTGTAAAAAGTTTTGATATGCACCAAAGGTTACTACGGGACTGCAAATTTTGGAACTTTTTTCTGGGTGAGGTTTTGGTAAAGGAAAACTCATAGCATGTTTAAAGGGGTCTTGTACAATTCCCAGTGAAAGAGATTGGTTAACGATATAAGCTTGAAGTCTATTGATTAATTTGGCTTCCAGAAAAAGGAAGACAGGGTATACTTTAGAGATTTTAACCCTTGTAGATTTGTACAAATGGTTTATTGACCTTGAATTGTATCACGCAAACAGATGATGCATGCATTCTAAAATCAAATACGTTACTGGATCTAGATCATCCATTCAGGCCAGGTCAGCAAAAGCAATAAAATGATCTGGAGGAGTATCCATCATACCCGGATGGAGCGGGTTGACTGGGTGCAGAGTGAAAGGGCAGTGGTTATTCTGACCAGGAAAGACAGTGAAGAGATAGCGTGCAGGTATCAGAATGTAGGCAATAACTACTCTCATGATCTGTAAAACTAATTTTTCACAGAAAGGATTTTGGCCACATGTAATGCACTACCAGAAGAGATAGAGGAAAGGGTATCCAAGGAGGCATTTTGTTGTGCGTGTGGAAAGGAAAAACTGAGTCAAAGGGAAGAAATGGATAGGGGGTGATATGATGTTAAGGTACTTAAAAGAGCAGACTAGGTAGTCTGCCATTAAGCAAATCTAGTATAATGTAACATAATATAAACAAGCATGAAACTTATTTGAAACTGGGCCATAAACAGAAAGGAAATAAGGTTAAAGTGTGTACACCTACAATAATTAAAAATATCCAGACAAGCTAGTCAACATTGGCAGTTATCAACATGTGTGACAAGATGGTATATGTCCCTTAATTATTGAGTGGAGCCTGACTTAATAAACAAGAAGAAACTGTCGGTTTTATCTAGAGTGGATGGAAATCTAAATGTCTGAACTACTTATTGCAGAGTGAATGCAAGAGTAGCATCCAGATATCACAGGTGTCTGTAATCAAAACTGCAAGCCCTGTGGGAACTGTTCTGAAGCTGGATTGCATAAAATGTTAGCATAGCACAATGATGAATGTGTAATATATAAAAGGCATGTTAATTCAGAGGCTGTTTAGCAATACTGGCTTCAAAAGAGCATTGAAAGCTACAATAGCTCAAAAAGTTAAATATAAGAATACTCAAGCAGACTAACTGTCTCTTTTAGCACTTTTTCTGATTCCATATATGCCATCATAAAAATACATAAAATGTTGACTCAAGAAGGTTGGGCAGTTATACATCATGATTTTGCCAAATTCATTGTTGAAATATTTGTATTACATAAGATTGCATGACCTTTCCTCTTATTTACTACAGAGGCATATTTAATGTATTACTCAGCAGTCCTCTTCACATTAGAGGTGGTGGTTTATTGGCAGAGAGGAAGTACAGCCTTCTGGAATAACTGATTTAATGCTGGTGCTACATCTGTGGCACCAGTGAAAACCGGGTAAAACAAAACATCAATATGTAGTGCTAGGAAATGTGATTTTGTCAAAGCTTCTCTTGGTAATACTAGTGAATAAGATTTAAAGCAGGCATCTGCCATTATACTAATGACTGGTATTTATGACAAGGCAACCATTTATGCTGTCAGTGTTTGTTATTCACTGTCTTGTTTCTCAAAAATTATGTTTTGGATAAAACCTTATCTAAAAGAAGTTAAAGAAATCAATAACTGCATGACTTTATACCAGCATTTTGACAGGAATTTAAGGCTGGACATCCGTTTGTAGAAGTAATAACAGTTGTTTAAGTAACAGCTCCTACATGTGATGATTCTAACAAAAATTCCTACGTCAGTATCTCTACCTATAACATAGCAACAGGAATTTAAGGCAGAATTGCATTTGTGGAGGTAGGAGTAGGGATTTAAATGACAAGATGTCAGTCCAGGAAGGAGTGTAAAAGATTTAAAGCAAGCATCCATTTGCAACAGTAGGGATGGGAATTTAAGTAGAAGGGTCACCATCTGTGGAGATATTGATACTGACTTAGATAGTGGTCCTACAGTTTGTGGCAGTGACGGCACAAATGTATGTAACAAGGTGTCCTTCTGTCTGTCTGTGGTGGAATTATTATTTATTATTTATTTATTTTACATTTGTTGACCGGGTTTGTCTGTCTGAGCTGAAAAGCCCTTTTTCAGTTGAGGCCCAGGGAGAAAAGCTCCAACATATTATACAATTTTCATTATAAATTATCATTAAACAACAATGTTACAGGATTATTACAAGGCATTAAGTAATAATACAGTGTTATACAGTATCAATAATCAGGAGTATAGCAAAACTATTTCAAGATGTTTAAAAAGAAATATGTCATTAAGACGAATATAGTTTTTGGGGTAAGTGGTTTCAAAAACCAAGTTTGATCATAATGTTGCAGGAAGGAAAGACAATTACTATAGAATGTTTCTCTGATTCAATTTGCTTAATAGATTTTAGAAGACAGTAGAAAGAGTAGTCAAGGAAGATTAGAGAGAGCTAGTGAGAAGAGTGAGTTAAGGGCAGAACGTAGATTAAGGTATGAGAAGTAGGGGATGTTTAAAGAGGGAGAGTGCAGTGGCAGGACCAGTGACTTTTAAAGTGCTCTTTGGTGGCAGTCTTAAACTGTTTAGAAAGTGTAAGGGTCCTGATTTCTAGTGGGAACCTATTCCAGGCAATAGTGGGGTGATAGCTGTACATGTTGCGTCCACATTTAGACTTGGGTTAGTTGATTTGTAGTAGGTCTTGGTTAGAGCTTTGGAGAGAGATCAGGAGAGAGAATAATGGGAGATGACAGGGGATAGTGCTGGGCAGTAAGAAGGCTGGTATAGGATAGAATGGATGGTCTGGAGCTGAGAGAGCAGAATCTGGTAGGGTAATTCAAGTCAGTTTAGGTGTTTTAGAGAGAGAGAGAGAGAGACAGATACATTGATGGGATTTGTAGGTTTGTTGGGCAGAAAATCTAGCTACCTTGTTGTAGGTAGATTTGAGTTTGGTCAGTAGTGCTGAGTTAAGATTTGTGAGAATTTAAGAGTTGTACATTAGACTGGGAAGAAGATAGGTAAGAGAGACGGTAACCTTGGTTTCAGATGTAAGGAATTTCTTGTTAAAGTAAATGACCCCTAGTTTTGAATGAGTCTTCTTGATACAGTTATTAACATGCAAGTCAAATTTAAGCTGATCGTTGATGGTTATGCCTAAGAGCTTAGTGCTGGATTCTACATGAATGGGAGTGTTATTAAGGGACTGTATGAAGAAGGAGGGTTTAATATTCATAGGTTCATAGGTCCATAGGTAGGTACTAGGCTATTTGCCCTAGGGCCTATATAAGCGTAGCCAAACAGTACCCTGGCTTTTGCCACCCAAAAAATTATTTTCCTGTGCCCCTGGAGCCCCTGGAGCCACATAATTGATCCCTGGGGTGAATTTCCTATCTCCCATCCAATCATCAAAATGTTTCTTGAAGAGTGCTAATGAGGAGCTTTGTTTGATATAGATAAGTAGTTTGTTCCAGAGTATGGGAAGTCTTTAAGACAGGAATCTATCCCTCCAGCATGTTTTGTTTATTATGGTGACAAGGTTTAGGTCCCTAGAGCATGTAGCTAAGAGGGATTGGGATTTCTTTAAGTGGAGGATGTCTAACAGCTCTGGGTTTGACATAGCTTTGTATGTTAGGCAGAGATCGCCTCTGAGTAGCCGATATGCGACAGAGTAAAGCTGGCATGTTTTGAGATGGTCTGAGTAGGGCATCTGTTTGAGGCCAGTAATCCTCTTTGTGAGATATTTCTGTGGCCTTTCCAGTTGTTGTAGATGTCTTGTGAGGTACATACCAAAAAGGGCATTGTACTCTCTAATGGGTCTAAGGAGTGATGAATAGAGGGGAACAATTACCTCTTTTTTCCTGGATGAGAAACCTTTTGTGATGAGGTGTGCCACGTAGAAGGATTTCCTGACTACTGTGGCGATGTGATTATCAAAGGAGAGATTGCTATCCTCCTGTGTCCCAAGGTCTCTTATTACACTTTTGGTATTAAGTATACTACCTCCTATGTGGTAGTTCATGGGTAGAGAGTTTTTACCAAAAGGGATGACAATGCACTTTTTGGCATTGAGCTTGAGGCCGTGGCTTTGACAACAGGCATCTGTCTTAGTGAGGCCCTTTTGTAAGATGTCCAAATCATTAGGAGTTTTGATTATGGTTCCTAGTTTGCAGTCATCTGTGAACTTTTTTAGCAAAAGACCTTCTGTGTTAGCCTGTACTTCCGAGAAGTAGATACAAAACAGGAGAGGACCTAGGACTGAACCCTGTAGTACTGCACTTGTCACTGGTCTGAAGTTGGATTTAGAGTCTGCTACTTTCACAGTGTGGGTTCTGTCAGTGAGCCAGTTGGCAACCCATCTTGTGACATAGGGATGTATACCTAGTTTAGTGAGTTTATCTATAATTGCAGAGTGGGTAATGGTGTCAAAAGCCTTGGCGAGATCTAGATAGGCTGTGTGAATCACCTTACCTCTCATCGATGGCTTTGGTGACCGCTTCAAAAAAGTCTATCAGGTTTAGGAGACATGATCTTCCTTTTACATACCCGAACTAGGTAGGGTCCAGAGTTTGGAGATTACCAATGTCATTGTTTATAAGTTCCATGATGATATGTTCCATAGCCTTGCAGACCAGGCTCATCAGGCAAATGGGGCGGTAGTTCCCAGGGTCCATGTTGGCTCCCCCTTTGCTGAGTGGGATAACCATTGCTGTATGCCATTCAATGGGCACAAAGCCTGAGGTGAGGCTATGATTGAACATGGTACTTAGGTGGGGTGCCAGTTCGTTCTGCAGTTCATGTAGAACACAGCCTGGCATGTTGTCAGGTCCCATGGATGCTGTGTTTTTGGCTTTGGAGAGTGTGTTTTCTACCTGTGCAGCCGTGATTACAGGAACTTTGCATTCTTCTGGTATAGAGATGGGCCCTTTAGGTGATGAAAGAGGGGTAAAGTTAGCACTGAACCTGTCTGCCAGGATGTTGGCAATATCAGTTGGTTCTGTATATTTAGTGCCATTGTGCTGTAACTCAGAGCAGATCTGAGTGTTGACATTGAGATGCTTGACATAGCTATAGAATGCTTTGTGGTTGTCTTTAGAATCAGTGGCAATTTTGTTTTCGTAACTTGCTTTGGAGGATTTTATGAGGGATCTCAGCTTCTTATTGAGGCTGACCACGGAGTTCCTCCAATCATGGTTTCTTTCTTCTGTTGCAAAGTTTGTTTATGGCAGGGGACCACCAGATTGACTTCCTTTTTTTGGAGGATAGTATCTTGGTTTTGTTAGGGATTGCATGATCCATGCACTCGTGTAAGTGCTTATAAAGTGCAATTGTATAGGATTCAGCAGTCATACCTCTATTGTCCGTCAGCATGGGTGTCGTGAAGTTTGCCACTTCTGTCTTAAGAAGTGTGAAGTTGGCTTTGGAGAATTTTTTTACGGTGGTTTCCCCCAATGGGGGGTGGGGGTGGGGTGGGATGTGGATGTCTAGGGTGATTTGCTTGTGGTCGGATCTGACCAATGAGGAATTGACCTCTGGTGTGGAACACATGCTGGTAATGACCAGGCCTAGGATATTGCTGCCCCTGGTGAGGGTGTGGATAAGTTGATCCAAGGTGATGGAATTTATGAATTCCAGAAAACGTTAAGCACAAGAGCTTGTACATGAGTAGTTTTCCCAGTTAATGGTGGGGTAGTTGAAATCGCCCATTATTAGGGTGTTAGGTTGTACCCTAATATTTTCCAGTGCTTCAAGAAATGAGGAGTGGGAATCCTGGGGCATGGTGGGGGATCTGTAGCAAGCTACAATTTGGATTGCGGTCTTGCCCAGAGTTAGTTGCACTTGGATAGTCTTGGATGCATTATGCTGAGCAACTAGCCTGGAGGTGTAGATATCCTTAATGAATATGGACACACCTACACCTTTAGTGCTTCAGTCCAGATTAGGTGGCCGAATGGTGTGGTATGAATTATAGCCTGGTAATGCAGGGGTGCTCTCTGGAGCCTTGAACCTGGTCTCTGTCACTGCACAGATGTCGATGTTCTCCATTTTAAGGAGTGCCTCGAGTGATTGCATTTTGAGGTTTAGACTTCTAGCATTAAGTAGCGTTACCCTCAGATTTTGCTTGCTTGTTCCTGTTACAGTGGTGAATTTGTGATTTGAATCTTGCCTAAAAAAAGGCACTGTAGGGGTGGCAAGAACCTTAGCCAGTATCTGGAATCCCAAGGGCAACAGGTGCAGGCCATCTCTGGCAAAACATCGTGGTTTGTCGATCATGTCATCCCAGGCAGACAGATACTGGATCCCCTTAGAATGACACCAGAAGCTTAGCCAATTGTTGAAGTCAATCATTTTGTCCTTGTACTGTGATATCATTCTGGGTGATGGCAGGATGCTACTCAGGGCTAGGGTCATACCTGCCTGGGCTACAAGATCAGACAGCTCCTCCATGTCTCTTTTTTGAAATATTTTTGGAGTTTATACTAGTATAAGTAACTTTAGATTATGGTAATTACAAAATATTAATTAAGCATGTACAGCATGGCGCCAAAGATTTTTTAAATACGGTCAGGAATTCAATATGGCATTTAGTTCTGATGAAGCCTGTATTACTTACGGGTGAAAGTACTCAACCAGTTTTATAGTTTTTATTTCCAGTCATTGTGTGGTGTATTGTATGATATTATATTAAATTCGTGGATCTTTACCAGAAGCTGCTTGCACGAGTTATTTCAGTATTTTTTTCCTGGCTTCTCAAGCATACATAGCGTGGCGTTAGCAGTTGTTTTCTTCTGAGGTTCTTTGGTCTAGCAAACGCTCCTTTGGTTATTCTGGGTGATGGCAGGATGCTACTCAGGGCTAGGGTCATACCTGCCTGGGCTACAAGATCAGACAGCTCCTCCATGTCTCTTTTCATGTTGTCCAGGGAGGTACATCTCAGGTCATTCATACCAACATGGACAATGACAGAGTCATATTTGTACTTGTTGTGGAGTGACCTGAGAGCATGCATTATGTGGCTAATCCTGGCACCTGATAGGCAGCTGACAGTAACTTTCTCCTTGTTTAGCCTGATGAGTGGAACATCAGTGTGCCTGACTATAGAGTCACCTATGACTAGAGTGTTGGGTACGTTGTTATGCCTTATTGGCTGTGGTTGAGTGGCACACTGAGTTTGTGGGCTATGGATTAGGTTGAATGAGGTAGTGACACTAGACTGGGAGGAGTGTTCCAGATCAAATTTACAGTACAGGTGGGCAACTGCAAAGCCAACAAGTTTAAAACCAGGATATCAATAGGGCGAGAGGGTGGGAAACAAAAAAATCAGAACAAACAAACCCAACCAGATGCTTAACAATTGTAGAAAATTTCTAGTTAATACCTCACACACAGTGAAACTAGCTAGCAAAGTATATGCAGACAATAAAAGTGCTATAAATAACTCAGAAATAAGCAAAAAACAGGATACTTAATGTTATATATCACAGATTAGTTGGCTCAGAGCCCTTCCTCCGACTTCCTCCAATTCGCTCAGTGCAAAATGGCAGAAACACTCACAAGTTAACTTCTTAAATAACAAAGTTGAAACCTGAAACAACTTTAAAAAAAGCTTGAAAGAACCAATGAGGTGCTTACTCCAAGCCATAGTCCAGGCAACCCCAGTCAGCCAATGACCACAAACAATTCACTCTCACTGAAATGCTATACTGGCTTTGGCTAAGCTATGATGGCCTGGAACATGTTCTCAGACATACAGCCTCTACTAAAAAACAACTAGGCTCAAACCACAAGCCTGAATATGGACAATGCTACACTACCAACACTACTTAGGCAGAAAAAAACTGCAGAAATGTTTAAACAGATAGAGGATCAAGGAGACTCTAGAGAATGCTTTTAACTGCAAACAAGTTATATGATACACTCCTTAGCAGGAAATCAGAACAAACAAATCCAACCAGATGCTTAACAATTGTAGAAAATCTCTAGTTAATATCTCACACACAGTGAAACTAGTTGGCAAAGTATATGCAGACAATAAAAGTGCTATAAATAACTCAGAAATAAGCAAAAAGCAGGATACTTAATGTTATATTTCACAGATTAGTTGGCTCAGAGCCCTTTCTCCTACTTCCTCCGATTAGCTCAGTGTGAAATGGCAGAAACACACACAAGTTAACTTCTTAAGTAACAAAGTTGAAACCTGAAACAACTTTAAAAAAAAGCTTGAAAGAACCAATGAGGTGCTTACTTCTAGCCGTGGTCCAGGCAACCCCAGTCAGCCAATGACCACAAACAATTCACTCTCACTGACATGCTATACTGGCTTTGGCTAAGCTATAATGGCCTGGAACATGTGCTCAGACACACAGCCTCTACTAACAAACAGCTAGGCCCAAAACACAAGCCTGAATATATTGTTGAACTTTTTAGGTAGGAAGAGTAGCAGCTTTGTTTTTTAGGGTTAAGGATGAGCTGGTTGTTGGAGATCCATGTTTCGACTAAGTTAAATGTCTGAGTACTGAGAAGAGCTTAGAGGGAGAGTTGGTTATGGTGATGACTGTAGAGTCATCTGCATATTTCACTAAAAATGAATGAGGACAGGAGGTATAGAGATGATTAGTAAAGATATTAAAAGGTAAAGGCCCTAGGATATACCCTTGAAGTACACCCATTTTTACAGGGAAAGGAGGGGAGAGTGCAGAGTGCCATCTCACTGACTGAGATCTATCAGTGAGGTAGCTGGAGAACCATGCAACAGTATCAGAGGAGTAGTTGAGGTTATGCAGTTTGAGCAGCAGAAGAGAGTGTGAGATGGTGTCAAAAGCTTTTGAGACATCCAAGAATAAGCAACAAATAAGTTTATAGTCATCCATGGCTATAGAGACAGTGATGAGGAAGGGTAATAGAGCTGTAGTGGTGCTATGTTTGGGTCTGAAGCTGTGATGAGTGGGTGTAAGCAGATTTTCCTGTATTAGATTCTACATAACTTGTTTATGAATACATTTTCTAGTACTTTAGAAAGTGGGGAGAGGATAGCAATTATTAAAGTTTTTTTTCTGGCAAAGCTCCATTCTGTGACTGTAGTGACAGGGATTTAAGATAATCTGTCTGTGACAGTACTGACAGGAATTTATGGAAGATCACTTATCTGCGGAAGCACTAATAGTGGCTTAAATGGCAGTATCTTTATCTGTGGTAGTGGTGAAGACAGGAGTTTGTAGGGTTTGTCCTATTCCTATATATCCTTTTTATCAATGACTTCACATCTAAAATAGGGCTTCCTTCTGTGACACCCCTTTTTTCATTTCTAAGGTATCCTGTGGCAATGAGTAACCCCTGGATTCACAAAGACTATTCTTGCATGGAGTGGTTCGTGTCCATTTAGAACAGCAGCGCTCCTTGCATATGCATGAAGGCACTCTGATGTTTAAACTACATGGACAGGAACCATGAACGAGTGCAAGGGGGCATGTCCAAGTAGTGCATGGACACTAAACACATCCCTGCACTCAGAAAGTGCTGTACAGCACTTTCTAAGCCAGAGTGGCATAATATTAGAGCTTTGCTTTAATATTATGTCAATATTTTAATGTCTGCAGACACTGAAATAAAAACAGCAATAAGAAAGCAATGCAGGGGGTGTGTTACAGGTTCTGTGACACACACCCTGCATTGCTAATGTGCTGTACGACACTTTTGTAACCTGCTAAAGCAGGAAATTTGAGCAAATGCACACATAACTGTGGATAAATCCCCCTAAAGTGAAAAAAAGCACAACCATAGCACCACAAAATTAGAAAGTTGATACAGAACAGGTCATGCATTACAATGAATTACATAAGGGTAGAAGTCTGAAAGCAAATGTATACCAATATCCACTTACAGCAGTGCATGTTAACAAAGGCACAAATGATGGGGGTAATAAATGCTACAGTAGGGGCATGCCTAAAAAATTGCCCTCACACACTTAGAAAGTTGATAGATAACAGGATATGTATCAGCAGGAGTCCCTGAAGGATAGAAACCTGAAAGCCAAATCAATGCCACTATTTCACAATTGAAGTCCCAAGCAGTTGTCAGAACACCACAATACACACCCATATAACCTAATAATATAATAATAATGTATAACTTTTTTTTCCACTAGCCTAAGCAATGTTTAAGTGTAGCCAAGTGGGCGTGCATGTTATGGCCGTCTGCTTAGCATAGCTTAAACATCCCATAGGAGCTAAATGCTAATAGACAGGTGAAGTTTCCAAGCTGAGGTAGTGTAATGGTTAGAGTTGTGGCTTTGCATGCAGGTGTTCACAATTCAAGTCCCAAGGTTTTCCAATGTGAAAGTACTGTTAAAATAAGGTTAGTAAACTTAAATTATGTAGCAATCTTTTTTTTTTTTTTTTTATGTCAACCAGGGTAGTGTAGCAGTTCCAAAAGTGAGATGTCAGTGTGGAAAAGAGGTGAAACGTCATATAAACACAAGTGCCCTATACAGTATAGTCACATAAGAATATAATTTAATAAAAGCTCATAGGGGATGTCATGGAAGGTAAATGTAAAATTATAATGTGTATATAAATGTTATTTTATAATATACAATTATAAGTATAATATGCTTAAACATGCCTTAATCACTCCATATCCATCAGACCTTGTTCTGCCCAGAAACAAAATAGGCAGCCCTGTCTTGAACCCATGATGTTGTCCTCTACAATCATCACAGCAAGATACTACTATACTCTCTGATCTCTGAGAGACTGCAGTGCTTTAACAAACATATCATGCATTCTGTTCATTTAACATTAATGACGAAAAAACAACAGCTCCAAGTGTCAAACCCAAAATCCTGAACACTATAGTCAGAGGAATGTACCAGTACACCATCTGATCTGTATGAATTAATGTTGCTTTCTCAAACATATCATGCAATAAAGGCATACAGCATTAGAGAGAGACGTTTGTGGAACCAGTCATGTGTTGTATATAGACACACAGACACACACACACACATATATATGTATATATATATATATATATATATATATATATATATATATATATATGTATATATATATATATATATATATATATATATATATATAAAATGAAACATATATATGAAAAAGTAGTGTAATAATATACATATATAAAAATATAAAGGAAGAAAAAAAAATATATATATATATATATATATATATATATATATATATATATATATATATATATATATATATATATATATATATATATATACGTGTATGTATGTATATAACATGCAGTGCAGTTATACCTCAGAACCATCCCACTCATTCTGCTAGTGCAAGAAACCTGTACAAAAGCTGTAAAGGGGGGGGGGGGCAGATGGGCCACATATAGGAACAAATTTCAAGTATTGCTGTTACAAATGAAGACATTTCCTACAGCAACAGAGTGTGTTTCAGCAGACAATTACTGAAGGGTATGAGGATGGAAATTGAAATGTTATGTCATTATTTACTGAGACAAATCCTTGGATCATCACCGTGATTTACCAGACAAATACAAATAAAGTGTGCAACTGAACAAAAGTATGGGCCAAACATCCGGACATTCTGTGAAAATCCTGCCAGTGGAGAGGTATGTTCAGAACCCCTTATTGCAATGAATCCAGACCAATCCTGACAAAATGGATATTGGCAAAGGCTCTTGCTACCCCCATAGTGCCTTTTTTAGGCAAGGCTCAAAAGACAAACCCACCTCCATAGGTATCACAAGGGATAAGAAACTAAGAGTAATGCTACTCAACGCCAGAAGTCTAAACCTCAAGATGCACACACTCGAAACTCTCCTTAGCATGGAGAACATCGATAACTGTGCAGTAACAGAAACCTGGTTCAAGGCTCCCGAGAGTGCCCCAGCACTACCAGGTTATACCTCATACCATGCTTTTCGGCCCCAAA
This sequence comes from Protopterus annectens, assembly GCF_019279795.1. Lineage (NCBI taxonomy): Eukaryota > Metazoa > Chordata > Ceratodontiformes > Protopteridae > Protopterus > Protopterus annectens. Next base: position 856,106,693 of record NC_056734.1, read on the forward strand.
ACTTGGACCGAACCACAAAAGGAGGGGGGGTATCAATATTCGTCAAAGATACCCACACCTCCAGGTTGGTGGCACAGCACGAAGCATCAGAGACTATCCATGTGCAACTAACAGTGGGTAAAACTGCCTTCCAGTTTATAGCCTGTTACAGACCACCCTCCCAAACCCAGGAACCCCACTCGGCCTTCCTGAGAACACTGGAAAATATGAAGGTCTCTCCAAACACCATTATATTGGGCGACTTCAACTACCCAAACATAGATTGGGAGCATTACTCTAGCTTCAACACCCTAGCCCAAAGGTTCCTAGAATTTATAAACTCAAATGCTATGGAACAACTTGTTACCACTCCCACAAGAGGGGAAAATATACTGGACCTGATCATCACCAACATGGGGACTTTATGCTCCAGACCAGAAGTGTATCCCTCACTGGTAAGATCAGACCATAAACTAATCTCACTGGATATTCACATCCCGACCCCACCCCCTGCCCAGAAAACCACAGTGAAAAACTTTTCTAAAGCAAATTTCACACTCCTCAAAACCGAGGTGGAATCCTTCAAAGCCCCCGGTCCTGTGGAAAATACGGCCCAGACCGTAGAATCCTTTATAAATGCATTCTATGAACACCTTCAGGAATGCATGGATCATGCAATCCCAGATAAAACCAAGACCCAATCCTCCAAAGGCAGACGTCCTGTCTGGTGGACTCCAGCCATAAACAAACTATACAATAGAAGGAGGAAGCTACTACATGATAGAGCAAAATCCCAAAAAGGGAAGGCATCTCTGATCAGTATTAGCAAAAAACTACAGGCACTCATAAAATCGTCTAAGGCCAGCTTCGAGAGAAAAATTGCATAGGACACTAAGGATAATCACAAGACTTTCTTTAGTTATGTTAGTAACCTGGGTGGGAATTCCCAGATATGCTCAGAATTAGTCCAAAATGACAAAAAATACACCAAACCCACAGACATTGCCTACATGCTAGCTGACAGGTTCAGCGCAAACTCCCCCCCCCACCAAAAGGGCAAATATCTATCCCAGCAGAGTGCTGCCCCCCTGACATCTCAGATGCTCAGGTAAAAGCCGCCCTCTCCAAAGCAAAAAACACAGCATCAAAGGGACCAGACGGTGTCCCGGGCTGTGTCCTACATGAACTCCAAGAAGAGCTAAACCCAAACATAAAGCTACTGTTCAATCTCAGCCTTACTACAAGATATGTACCCAAAGAGTGGCGTACAGCAACAGTGGTCCCTTTCCACAAAGGTGGTGCCTCAACGGATCCTGGAAACTATCGCCCCATAAGCTTGGCTAGCTTGGTCTGCAAAGCTATGGAAAGGATCATCATGGACGTCATAAATAAAGATATTGGGGACCTACAGACACTGGATCCTACCCAGTTCGGCTTTGTTAAGGGCAGATCCTGCCTCTTAAACCTGGTCGACTTCTTTGAAACAGTCACCAAGGCCATTGACGAGGGGAAGGTGGTCCACACAGCCTACCTGGACCTCGCAAAAGCCTTCGATACAATACCCCACTCGGGCATTATAGATAACTCACCAGCTTAAATATAAACCCCTATGTCACTAGATGGGGTGCAAACTGGCTCAAGGACAGAACACACATGGTTAGAATTGCTGGAGCCATGTCAGACTCCAAACCAGTTACAAGTGGCATCCCACAAGGCTCAGTCCTGGGACCTCTCTTGTTTGGTATATATTTCTCGGAGGTACAGGCCAACACGGAAGGACTGTGGCTGACCAAGTTCGCAGATGACTGCAAACTGGGCGCCATAATCGACTCTCCAGCCGACACAAGCATCCTCCAAAAGGGCCTCATAGAAACAGACAACTGGTGCCAGAGCCATGGCCTCAAGCTAAATGCCAAAATGTGTATAGTCATCCCCTTTGGCAAGAACAAAGTGCTCACAAATTACCACATAGGTGGTAATCCATTAAGTACGGAAGAAGTAATTAGGGACCTGGGGACCCAAGTTGATAGCAATCTCTCATTTGACAACCACGTGGCCAAAGTGGTTAGAAAAACATTTTATATAGCCCACCTAATCATGAAGGGATTCACATCTAGATCAGGGGAGGTCATTGTGCCTCTTTACTCATCCCTCATCAGGCCCATAATTGAGTACAATGTCCCTTTTGGGATGTACTTTACCAGACACCTGCAGCAACTGGAAAGACCCCAAAAGTACCTCACCAAGAGGAACAAAGGGCTCAAACAGATGCCATATGCTGCCCGGTTAAAGAACCTCCAGCTCTACTCAGTGGCATACCGCCTGCTCAGAGGCGATCTGTGCCTGAAGTATAAAGCCATGTCCAACCCGGAATTAATGGACATGCTGCACCTCAGAAAATCCAAATCCCATCAAGCCACGCACTCGAGAGACTTTAACCTCAGCATTGAAATAAATAGGACATGCTGGAGGGACAGATTCATAACCCAGAGGCTCCCTTCACTCTGGAATAAAATCCCAGTCCAGGTTAGGCAGAGTCCCTCATTGACTCTCTTCAAGAGGAATCTTGATGAGTGGATGGGAGATCGTAGGTTTACCCCGGGTATATCACTTCTGTGTCACTATTAGACAGGCACAGTATACTAACCTCAAAAAAGGGCATAGCAAAATTAATTTAAAATGGGTGGCGAAAGCCAAACACACTCTGGCTAAGCTTATAAATGCCCTAGGGCAGATAGCCTAGTACAAACCTATGAACCTATGGTGGGACAAAGGCATGAAAATAGGGACATATCCAAAATATGATGTAGTAACACTGTATGTCCTAACATATTACAATTCCAGGACTCAATTTCTTCTCATTAGTTAGTGACCTCAATCCCCACATCATCCCACTGATGTGTCAGGAATACCCAACAGTTATGGAGACCAGACCAAAGATATCAGCCAGACACCTGGATATGCTACAAATATGTGGACATAACACAACAGTAAGGAAACTACACTGAGCTACCAAGCAATGTCCAAACTACAATCAGACTGACATAACACTACCCAACTCCAACTCTGGGGCTGTACACATGCATTAACAAATATAACAAGCACTACAGGGATGTAACACTAGTGGAAAACAGACACTGGTGTAAAAGTGCATACCCCCAAAAACTTGCACCACAGTCACAGTGACATACCAGTAAGCAAACTAAACAGTACAGTATAATGACTGTGTGAGGAACAATATCTCGTTTGCCTCTCACACATTACCCCTACATATACTGCCCCATGTCACAGTGTAGTGGGAATCATGAGGTGTTATGGGACATTTCACGGTCTGCATGTACAAACATATACAGGCGATAGGGAACCAGAAACTGAAGCAGCATGCACAGTCAAACAGAAAGGGCCCATGACACTCACATGTACCTCCCTACACAGCCCAAATAACATGTACACACTACACTGCTACAGAGTCCTGACAGTCTTTTAACAATGGGCAGACATACACAGACCTCTCAAATGTACAGTTTCCCACAGAATGTATAGGCACAGGACTCATATCTATGGCTGCATCCTTGTTGCATGTCAGTGGGGGGTCTATGACATCACTGGGATGGTAGCAGGCATGAATGCAATAAATAATGATCGTACATACCTCTGAACCTCTTAGTGCATGACATCTGGGCAAAGCTTGACATAATTGGGGACAGAGGCCCAAACACAGGGGTATATTGGAAATATTGCTGTTATAAATGTAGACAGGTGCTGGTGTTACCAGCTTTGTTGTAACATATCTTTTCTGAGGGATATGAAGTCAGTAACACCAATGGATGTTAGCATTTACTGACTGCATCCCCCAAAGTATCCTACCGATTAGCTAAGGACAACAATTGTCTGGAGAACATACCAAACATATGAGCCACGCATCTGGACAGGGTCCAGGCCTCTGGATAGTGTAGTGGTATGACTGCAGTGATGTAACAGAATGGAAATCCCCTGACAGCTGCCAAACATGTCACCCAGCACCTTATGAAGTGCAGTAAGACCAACATGATGCTTATCCACATCACCTCTAGGCAATTACCCATGTATATTCAAATATAGCATGCACTACATGGATGGAACTGCAGTGAAAAGCAGACAGTGGTGCAAAAATGTCCATCCAAAAACATTTGCACCAGAGTCATGCAACATACCAGTAATCAAAATGAACTCTAGAGTAGAATGTCTGAAAAAACATATCCTGATTGCCAGTCACACACTACACCAACACATACTGATCCAATTCACAGTGCACTGGGAATCCTGAGGTGTTACAGGACATTTCACAGTCAGCCCCTACAAGCATACATACATTATAGACTGCCAGCAGCTGTAGCAGCATGTAGAGTCAGATAGGTAAAGGATGTATGGCATACACATCTGCTACTCTCCCTATCAAGCCCAACAAACATCTACACACAACACTGCTACACAATCTTGGCAGTCTGTTCACAATGGCCAGACAGACATAACTGTTATATGTACAGATTTTCACATAATTACCAGGGTGTGGAACCATAATCCTGGCTACCACTGCATACCATGGCCAGGAGTCTGCCAAGTCCTTGGCATGATAACTGGAGTGCAGTTGGTAATTAATGATATACCATACCTCTGCACCTCATAGTGCAGGACATCTAGACAACGCATGATGCACTTGTGGGACAGGGGCTGGAAAGAGGGACATATCACACATAATGGTGTTACAAACTGAAACAATAGCTGGTGTTACATGTGTTGTTGTAGTATAACATCCCTGAAGGATATGATGTATGGAACACCAATGGATGTCAACAGTTACAGACTACAATCCTCGCATTATCCTACCAACCCCAGAAAAGCAGACGTTGTTCGAGGAACAGACCAAGCATAACAGGTAAAGATTTGGCCAGTCTGTAGACAACATGCCAGTTGAGAGGTATGTCAGAGCCATATCACTGTCAGATGTCATCACCCAGTAAATGCATGTTCAGACTAACCCTGTCAATCTAGCAACCCTCCATGTCTATAACAGCACTAATGATATACAGTCTGTACCCAATTCTGGAACTTTGCCCCCTTGTTGTTGGCCTGTCTTCACATGTCTTGTCCTGTGAGGTATTTCCATCAACTATCTGTGAAGCTGTAGACCCCATCATCATCATCATCATCAGCCCCTCTTTTCCCATTTTTTTCGACATCTGGTCGCGGTATTGGGTTAACTGCTGCAAACTCTCTTGATTCAGTACCACACTCCTGCCTTATTTAACACTCATGCCTGACTTTCACAGATCTTCTTTCACACAATCCATGCACCTCTTTCCTGGGCATCCTCACTTCCTCTTACCTTCTTCCTGTCTGTCCCAAATCTTCCTCACCAGATTGTATTCTACACGTGTCCAAACCACTGGAAAATGTTATCTTTGATCTTTTCTGCAATTGGAGCTACTTTGTCTTCTGCTCTTATGTCCTCATTTCCTCATCTCTCCCACAGTGTGCATCCTACCACCTTTCTCTGGCACTTCATTTTCATCACCTCTAGCTTCTTCAACTGTTCTGCCTTTACTGCCCAGGGTTCTGTACCATACAGTAGTACTGGTCACACCACTGTCTTGTACACCTTACTTTTCTGCTTCTTTGGCATTCTTCTGTTATAGACTACACCTGATAATATATGCCAGTTGACTGCAGCTCCTCTGATTCTAGCTTTGACCTTTTCATTCAGACTACCCTTCTCCTCAACTACCCCTCCCAGATACTTGAAGCTGTTTACCTGTTCCACTATCTTCCCTTCTATCTATTCTCATCTTCTTCTGATTTCCCCAATTTGCTGCCATTACCACTGTCTTATCTGTGCTTAGTTTCATCCCATGTGCCTTCCGATTTGTATTCCATTCTCCTATACTTTGCTGAAGTTCTATCTCAAAGTCTGCCTGTACTTCCACATTGTCTGCATATAGCAGCTTTGTTGATCCTTCCCCTCCTACCTGTTTGCTAATGTAGTCCATCACCAGTATGAACAGCAGTGGGCTCAGAGCTGAACCCTGATGTACACCTATTCCCACTGGGAACCCCTCTTTGAGGCCAAACTCTGTTCGTAATTGAGTCATTGTGCCCTTGTACATAGCCTGCACTAATTCTGCCAATGTTTATGGGACTTCAAACCACTACAGTACTCCCTACATCAACTTTCTTGGGACCTTGTCATATGCTTTCTCCAAGTCTAGGAATGCCCAATTGGACTCTCTCCTCATCTCTAGCTTCTTCTCAAGTATCTGTCTCAATGCAAACATCAGTTCAGTTGTGCTGCATCCTGATCTGAATCCAAATTGCTCATGTCCCATCTTACATTCTACTACTCTGCATAGCCATTTCCCAGTCAGGCTCTCCAAAACGTCCATGCAATGTGACAGGGGTTTGATGCCGCTACACTTCACACAGTTGCAGATGTCCCCTTTGTTCTTGTACACTGGTATGAGTATGCTTATTCTCCAGTCATCTGGGATATGCCTTTCTCTCCACACTGCTATTAGTGTCCTCAGGAGCCATTTCTTCCCCATCTCACCCAGCATTTTTATCATATCTGCTGTGACCTCATCTGAGCCTACTGCTTTCCCTGACTTCATCTTCCTTAGTGCTGTTCTTACTTCTTCTAGGGTGGGCTCCTCTTCTTCTCTCATCGTAATCTGTTTCTGGGCCTGTACAACTTCTGTGGGGTTTTCTTCATTCAGAAGCTGCAGGAAATACTCCTTCCATCTGCCTTTGATGTCCTCTGGACTGGGAAACAGGTTGTTGCTGGCATCCCTTATGAAGGGTGTCTGACTATCTTCTTTATCTTTCTGTCTTTGCCTTGTAACCTGATATAGTTTCTTTGTGCTCCTTACTGAGTCACTTTCCAGAAGTTGGTACAGTGTCTCCGATGCCCTATTATTTGTTATTGCAACTTATTTCTTAGCTTCTTTGTTGGCTAACCAGTAGTCCTTCCTAGCCTGGTCAGTCTTTTATATGCCCCACTTCTTCCTCTACTCCTTCTTTCTTTTGATGACTTCCTGGACTTCTGCATTCTACCACCAGTTTCCTTATGTACCTTATTTCTATACCTGGCTTGGCCACATATCTTTTCTGTAGTCCTAACACATGCTGTTTTTAGGTGTGGCCATTCTTCTTCAACTCCACGTATTTCCTCTTCTTCTTGGGGTGCTAGAGCCCTGAGTATCTCATTGAACTGTTGTACCTTCTCTCCAGTCAACATCCAGATCTTCAGCCTGATCTCTGTTGACTTTAGAGCCTTCTCTGACCACTACTTGCAGCTGATTGTGGCAATGACTGGTTTATGCTGTGGGCTGACAGTTTCACTGGAGATGACTTTGCAATCATGGATTCTACCCCAGTGCCTTTTCCTTACTAAGAGGAAGTCTACCTGAGTTGCATGTTGACTACTCTTGTATGTGATCTTGTGACTGTTTCTCTTTCTGAACAATGTGTTGGCTACTATCTAGCCATTTGCCAGATAGAAGTCTAGAATGGCTTATATTTCTTTATTCCATGTGGACCCAGGTAGTCCTCATATCCTGTTCTGTCTGTCCTGATATGTACATTCAAGTCACCCATTATCAACACCAATTCATGTTGTCCTGCTTTATCTAATAGGTCCTGCAGCTGCTGTCTGAATGTACTCTTTTCCTCACTATCACAACCTATGGGGCATAGGCTGAGGTTATGAATACTGCCCTATCATTACACTGGAGTCTGACTGTCATGAGTATGTCATTAATTCTGATGATATCCCTTGCTGCCTTCTGAAACCTCTCTCTCACCACAAGTCCTACACCATTTGTAGCCTGCCCTCCAACTGAGTAGTAGACTCTGGATCCCAAGCCAAGTGGCTTTGCTGCACTACCCTTCCATCTCATCTCTTGGATATATAGGATGTCCAGCCTCCTCCGTATCATCATGTCATCCACTTCCAAGCTGCATCCTGTCATTGAACCTACATTAAGCGTAGCAATTCTCAGTTCATGTTTGGCAGGTTGGTTGGTTTTATGTCCAGCTTTCACTCAACAGAGCTATCCCAGGTAACCCAGGCTAGGCAATTAGACACCGGCCAGCCAATAGCTTATTGACCCAGTGCTGCTAGGCTTTATGGTGGGTACACACTGGCCAATAGAGGCAAATATACCCCTCTCTCCATTAGCAAGGGCCCCTGGCATGGGTCAGAGTAGGCCGGGTCCTCAACCCACTTATCACCAATATCTACCCAGGCCCATTTTGGTGACATTAGTCAACATGACTGAATCACCTAGAACCATATTTTACACCACTGAGTGACTAGCCCTGCTACAGTGCTCAGTCTGTGATCCATGTTCTCCTATCTTGTGGATACTGTGCACCACAGTAGATGCCCAAAGCAGTTGGTCTGTACAACTCTTCCCCCTATAGGGCACCATGTAGAGTCTGTGCTCCTGCTCACAGCTCCATTCATTGGTGAGTTTGAGATGGAAACACTAAGCATGTTTTTTGGACATGGGAGAAACCCCACAGAGACACAGGGAGAACATGCAAACTCCAAATAGGCATTGGTCAGAGGTCAGGATCGAACCTTGTACCTTGTGCATGGAAAGTGAAGACCTTAACCACTAAGCCATCTGGTCCCTGTAGCCCCCACACCTCCATGATGTCCCCTACACAGGCAAGGAAAATAGGCAAGGCCCACATGAAGGGCATCCCATATGTTGGAACTAGCAGCAGTGTCCAGGCCAAGACCACAATACTATGTGGGCACCTACATAGCATTATGGCCTCAGCAATACCTGACAGGACAAAATCAACCCCCTCAAGGTAGGCTGAATGTCTGCAGTGGACAGCAGCAATACACAACTACTTTCATAGGTGGAAATAATCGCAGGATGGGCCAAGAAGGAACAGGTGCCTCATTGGAAGCCATGTCACCTTGTTCTGCCCAAGCAAATAAGGTCACAGGTGATGTACCCTAAGCCTGTCTTTGAGTACAAACTGGAGACATCCACCAAGGCAAATCTCTAGGACTTCCAGATGTGTGTCTGCAATTTCAGAGGCAACACACATATCTGCTCTATAGAGGTGGTCAGTAATACCACATACACATATACCATGGATACAGGCAACCAGATGCAGACAGGTGACATGTAAACATTACCCCGTCTCCCCATAAGTACTCATGTGCATGTACAGCACCTGCCCCCCTCCCCTCATGATCAAGAAGCAGGTCTGTAATGCCCTCTCAAAGGCAACACATAGAGATCTCCATAGGCCTGATACCATTCCTGGCTGCATCCAACATAAACACAGGCATGGGGTCTCAGACACATTCTGCAGTGTAGTCAACCACAGCCTGAGCACCGGTGTCATTCATCTGCACAGAGGACAGATAGAAAGTTAATAGAAAACAGGTTATGCATTAGCATTAATGTTCAGAAGGATACAAGTCTGAAACTCAAATGTATGCCACTATGTCATGACGGCAGTCCTCAATGACATGGCCGAAAACCACAATAGTCTCTATTTAATACAGTAATATAATATCAATATCGACTAGGTGATAAATATAAATATACAGCTCAAATCCCTAAACCAAGATAGTGTAGTGGTCAGAGTCCCAGCTTTGCATGCAGGTGGACACAGTTCAAGTAATATAACAGGCTATCCAAATTTACATGGGAAAACAGTGTTAAAAGTGTTATGTTCATATTAAAATATGTGGTAAGTTATTTTTGTCACTCAGGGTAGTGTAGCGATGTAAAATGGATGTGTGAGTGCATATAATGTGAAAACACCCATGTATACATGTGTCCCATAGAGTATAGTTACACCCCTTGCTACTATAATGAAAGCACATACAGCCATGTAATGTAATGGAAATAACATGCATTTACCAAATGATTAGTGTGGCATATTATAAGAATGAACTGTGAGCAATGGTTAGCAATGCTCAACTATGCTTAGCAGGTTTAACAACACATTTTTATTGTTCTCACCTCTCTCTGGGGTTTGAGTGTCTAAATTCACCTCCAAAGTCTGTACAAATGCACAGCTTTTGCTGTATAAGAAATGGACAGCTATGGAACTTCTGTACACCAATCCTGCACATCTGTAGCTATCCCCCATATTGTTCTTCCCTCTGCATTCCCTTTTCCACCACTTTCCTATCACCAATTCTCTTTTCTTTTAAAGAATTAGTGCAGATGTAAGCATGAGTAAGCGGTTGTAAGCGGGAGTAAGAGCAACAAAATTACCAGACCTGACAGGTCTTGAACCCAGGACCCTGTACACTATAGTCAGAGCAATTTATTATTACACCATTTGAGCTGTAAGGATTACTGATGCTTTTTTCCAACACATGCTCATTCAACAGTAGAGAAAAGATTCCATAGAATCAGTCAGGCCTTGCATTTATACATATACACATGTATATACATATGGAGATGCATATATATGGACAAATATATACATAATATAAATAGTGATAAACATATAAAATATACACACACACACACATATATATATATATATATATATATATATATATATATATATATATATATATATATATATATATATAAGAAACTATGCATATATAGAAAAAAGTATATATATATATATATATATATATATATATATATATATATATATATGTATATATATATATATATATATGTATATAAAGGGCCTCATAGAAACAGACAACTGGTGCCAGAGCCATGGCCTCAAGCTAAACGCCAAAAAGTGTATAGTCATCCCCTTTGGCAAAAACAAAGTGCCTACAAATTACCACATAGGTGGTAATCCATTAAGTACGGAAGAAGTAAAGACGTAATTAGGGACCTGGGGACCCAAGTTGATAGCAATCTCTCATTTGACAACCACATGGCCAAAGTGGTTAGAAAAAAAAATTTATATAGCCCACCTAATCATGAAGGGATTCACATCTAGATCAGGGGAGGTCATCATGCCTCTTTCTCATCAGGCCCATAATTGAGTACAATGCCCCTTTTTGGATGTACCTTACCAGACACCTGCAGCAACTGGAAAGATCCCAAAAGTACCTCACCAAGAGGATCAAAGGGCTCAAACAGATGCCATATGCTGCATGGTTGAAGAAACTCCAGCTCTACTCAGTGGCATACTGCCTGCTCAGAGGCGATCTGTGCCTGACGTATAAAGCCATGTCCAACCCAGAATTAATGGACATGCTGCACCTCATAAAATCCAAATCCCATCGAGCTACACGCTCGAGAAACTTGAACATCAGCACTGAAATAAATAGGACATGCTGTAGGGACAGATTCATAACCCAGTGGCTCCCTTTACTCTGGAATAAAATCCCAGTCCAGGTTAGGCAGAGTCCCTCATTAACTCTCTTCAAGAGGAATCTTGATGAGTGGATGGGAGATAGTAGGTTTACCCCGGGTATCACTTCTGTGTCACTGTTAGACAGAGGCACAGTATACTAACCTCGAAAAAGGGCATAGCAAAATTAATTTAAAATGGGTGGCAAAAGCCAAACACACTCTGGCTAGGCTTATAAATGCCCTAGGGCAGATAGCCTAGTATGAACCTATGAACCTATGAATAAATATATATATATATATATATATATATATATATATATATATATATATATATATATATATATATATATATATATATATGCTGATAACATGTAGTGGACTCATACCTCAGAACCATACCTACCCACCCCTTACTCAAGAAATATGGCCCAAGGCTGTCCAAATGGGGGACAATCGGACAAAATTAGGGACATATTTCAACTATAGCTCTTATAAATGTAGAATATTGCCAGAGTGACTGGGTTTGTTTCAGCATACATGTTCTAAAGGATGTGAGTTCTAAACTGAAATGTATGTCATCATTTACTGCCAGAAATCCTCAGATCCTCACAGTGATTTACCAGGGATATGAAAATAATGCATCTGTGGAACAGACTAGAAATATGAGCAATAAACCTGGACATACTGCACAATCCAGACAGTCCCAAGGTAGGCACAGAGCCCCTTAGTGCAACGAACCTGGGCCAGGCCTGACAAAGTTGGGAGAGAAAGCCATGGAAATAGGGACATATCTGAAATACTGGAGTAGATAAGCTGACACAGTTACTGCAGTAACACCCCCATGTTTATTCTAACATATATTGACTGAAATAGCACAATTCCAACATTCAGTTACTTCCCAGTAGTTAGTGACTGAAATCCTCACATCAGCCCACTGATGTGTCAGAAATACCCAACACTTATGGTGGCCAGACAGCACTATGTCCTACAGATATCTGGACATAACATCACATTAGGGAAACTAGACTCAGCTGCTAAGCATGTCACCAAGCACTGTCCAAACTACAGTCAGACTGACACAACACTAACCCAAATCGCTAGGGTGAATTACACATGTATTGGCAAATATATCAGGCACTACAGGGATGTCACAGCACTGAAGAACAGACACCAGTGTGAAAGTGCATACCCACAACCAATTTAACCACAGTCACAGTGACATACCAGTAAACCAAAGGAACAGTACAGTATAAGGACTATGTGCACAAAAACATCTCAACATGTTTGCCACTTACACACTACCCCCACATATACTGGCCCAATTCACAGTGTACTATGATGTCTGACTGTTGTATGGGATATGTCTCAGTCTGCCCCTACAAACATATACAGGTGATAGACCAACAGAAACAGGAGCAGCATGAATAGGCAGATAGAAAAGGAGCCATAACACATACATCCATACCCATCCCTACACAGGCCAAATAACATTAACACAATACACTGCTACACAATCCTGACAGTCTGTCAACAATTTCCAGAAATACACAGACCTCACAACTGTACAGAGTCCCACAGAGGCTTTCCCCTCATATATAAGGCCTCTTCCACATAACTTGTCTGGCAGTCTGATACATCACTGGGATAATGTCAGGAATGTAGGCACTAAATAATCATATACCATACCTATTAACCTTTTACTGCATAACATCTGGACAAAGCCTGACATAACTGTGGGTCAGCAGTCCAAAAACAGGGACATATTTGAAATATTGCTGTTATAAACTTATAATGTTGCTGTTGTAAAAGGGTTAGTTGTAATATATCTTTTCCAAGGGATATGAGGTTAGAAACACAAATGGATGTTACCAGTTACTGACTGCAATCCTCAAAGTATGTTACTGATTTTCCAAAGCCAAAAAATGTCTGAGGAACACAATAAACATAGGAGTCAAAATTCTGGCCATTTGTGGATAACCCTACAGGCGAGAGTTATGTCAAACACATAACACTGTCAGAGTTAAAATCACCCAGAACTCCATGTCCACACAAACCCTGTTAGACTAGCATTAATCCAAATGTATAACAGCAATACTTACATTCTCTCCCTATGTCTGGAACATTCTCCCTCATTCTGTTGGCCTGTCTCCACAGTTTTGGTTGTAAGAGCTATTTCCAAATGCCCTCTGTGATGCTGTTGTTTACACTCCTCCATGACGTCCTCCTTACTGGAAAGGAAAAGGGCCAATGCTCACATGACATACTCAATAATAGGAGTGTGTTGCCATGCCATTGGCTATATGAATAACAACACAACTGTTCTGCATGCAATTATCAAGTGAGGGACACCAACTGGTGCACAGGCCATCAGCTGATCAAAAGGCAAGTTGCTGCCTATGCAAAACAGATGTACACCCTACATCCTTGAGAGATAGAGAGAGAAACAGTAAAAAGAAAAAGAAAAAACAAGCAGGACATAACCACCTACACTTGAATAAAACAAACCGGTATGTCAAACAACTAAGCATGTAATGGACTGCAGTAGGGGGTATGTAAGAATGAGAAATAGGAACTGTAACATATATGTCTCAACAAGACTTGCTGTACTGATATATTGCTGATCAGAACCTATGGCCATAGCATCTGGGTCTGTTTGCAGTGGCATAGATCATAGGTTAGGCCCCTGAGTCACCCCAGGAAAGGATGGCTCACATATGACTACTACTGCACTGTGTGTTGAACAATACTGATTGTGACAATGCTAGGCCAGCTTCTGGGATGTCATACATATCCATAGCTTACTTGTGAATACAATTATGATATCCTTGGTTGTCTCAGAAATGTGAGACACCTATACATGATATTTGCATAGTAAAGTACTATTGCACATGTGAGTGTTGAACTGCATGTGATATACTGAGCTCATACCGTTAAACTGTCCAGTGTTATGCACACTGACCATATGTCTGCCTGATATTTGTAGTCATTTACTCATACAGTTGTGTTATGTCTGGAAAATCATTGGCAAGTCTGCGAAGACTGATATTACAACATCTCCTTCTTTTTCTTTTGGCTGTTCCCATTAGAGGTCGCCACAGTGGACCATCTGTTGCTATTTCTGCCTGTCCTCTGCATCCTGCTATGTCACACTAACCACCGACATGTCCTCTCTCACCACATCCAGGAACCTTATCTGAGGCCTTCCTCTTTTTGTCTTACCTGGCAGCTTCATTCTTACCATTCTTTTCCCAATATACTCAGCATCCCTCTGCAGCACATGTCCAAACTGATGTAATCTTGCCTCTCTGGCTTTGTCTCAAAACTGTCTAACATGGGCTGACTGTGTCATATACACATTGCTAATCCTGTCCACCCTCATCACAACCGGTACAAATCCTAACATCTGTAACTCTGTCACATCCAACTCTGACTCCTGCCTTTTTGCCAATGACACTGTCCCCAACCCATATAACATAGCTGGTCTCACTACCCTGTTGTAGACCTTCACTTTTACTGGTACTCGTTTGTCACAAGTTAGTACTGACACTCTTTTCCACCCTCTCCATCTTGCCTGTACTCTCTTCTTCACCTGTCCTCCACAGTCTTCATTACTCTGAAATGTTGACGCCAATCATTTATACTCATCCCCCATTGCCAACTCTACTCCCTGCATCCTCAACATTCCACTATCCTCCCTCTCTTTCCCACACAGATAGTCTGTCTTAGTCCTACTGACCTTCATTCCTCTCCTCTCTAGAGCATATCTCCACCTCTACAGGGTCTCCTAAATCTCTACCCTACTCTCAGTACAGATCACAATGTCATCTGCAAAGATCATAGTCAACTGGGACTCCTGTATGATCTTGTCTGTCAACCTGTCCATCACCACTGCATATAAGAAAGGGCTCACAGCTGATCCCTGATGTCATCCCACCACCACCTTAAATGCATCTGTCACTCCCACCACAGACCTCACCGCTGTCACACTACCTTTGTACATATCCTGTATCACTCTTACATATATCTCTGCCAGTCAAGACTTCCTCATACAATACCACAACTCCTCTCTAGGCACCCTGTCATATGCTTTCTCTATGTCCAGAAAGACACAAAGTAACTCCTGACCTTCTCTGTACTACTCCATCAACACTCTCAGAGCAAACATTGTATCTGAAGTGCTCTTACCTGGCATGACAACATACTGCTGACCACTACTCATCACCGCCTTGCATAGCCCAGCTTCCACTACTCTTTTCCATGAATTCATGTTGTGACTAATTAATGTTATCCCTCTGTAGTTACTACAGCTCTGCACATCAACCTTATTCTTAAAATGGTACACAAACACTTTCTCTCCACTCCACATGCAACCTCTCACTTTCCAAGATATCATTAATTAATCTGGTGAAAAACACCACTGCCATTTCCATAAAATTCCTCCATGCTACCACAGGTATGTCATGTGGAACAACAGGCTTTCTAGTATTCATCCTCTTCATAGCTATCCTTACTTCCTGCTTGGTAAGCCATTGCACTTCATGATTCACCATACCCACATCATCCAACTCTCTCTCTCTCATTCTCTTTATTCATCAGCCTCTCAAAGTACTCTGTCCATCTGCTCAACACACTCTCCTCACTTGTAAGTACATTTCCCTCATTATCCTTTATCACACTTATCTGCTGCACATCTTTCCTAGCTCAGTCCCTCTGTCTAGCCAACCGGTACAAATTCTATCAGCCCTCCTTAGTGTCCAACCTGTCATACAAATCATCATATGCCTCATCCTTAGCCTTTGCCACTTCTGTCTTTGCCATGCACCTCATCTCCTTATACTCCTCTCTACTTTCCTCATCTCCCCGACAATCCCACTCCTTCATCCCCAACCTCTTTCTCTTTATACTGTCCTGTACTTCCTCAGTCCACCACCAGGTGTCCCTGTAATCCTTCCTCCATCCACATGTCACACCAAGCACCTTTCTAGCCATCTCCCTTACTAGCTTGGCTCTACTTACCCAAATATTTGGTAAATCATCACTGCCACCCAGTGCCTGTCTTTAACTCTTCCCTAAACTCCACCTCACAATCACCCTTTTCCAGTTCCCACCATTTGATCCTTGGTGCTGCCCTCCCACTCCTCCTCTTCTTGATCATCAACATCATCTTACATACCAACAGTCTCTGCTGCCTAGCTACACTTTCTCCTGTCACCACTTTACAGTCTCCAATCTCCTTCAAATTGGCCCTCCTACATTGGATATATTCCACCTGTGTGCATCTCCCTTCACTCTTGTATGTCACCCTATGCTCTTCCCCTTTGTTATAGTATGTATTCACCAGAGCCATATCCATCCTTTTTGCAAAATCCACTACCATCTCACTGTCTGCATTCCTTTGCTTAACACCATACATACCCATCCCTTCCTCATTCCCTCTGCTCCCTTCACCAACATGGCCATTGAAATCTGCTGCAATCACCACTCTCTCACCCTTGGGTACAGTCATCACCACATCATCCAGCTGACTTCACATTTCTCTTTCTCATCCTCCACACAAGTAACTTGTGTAACATATGCACTAACAACATTCATCATTACACCATCCATTTTCAGATTCATAAACATCACTCTATCAGATGCTCATGTCATCCTCCAAAAGCACCCTTGGCATACTGTTCTATCTGGATAACCCCTACCCCCTTTCCATCCCATCCATACCCTGATAGCACAATTGTGATCTGGCTCTGATACAACTAGCCGTACTCTCCCTCCATCCGGTCTCTTGCACACACAATATATTCATCTTCCTCTGGCCATCATATCAGCTAACTCTGTCCCTATAACAGTCATACTGCCAATATTAAAAGTTCTTACCCTCACTACTGCACTCATAGACTTTCTCCTCTCTTCCTGGGATATGAGTGTTGGACATCCTCCAGGGTATGTCTGTCAATGCAAAGGCTACTGTGCTATTGAATGACTAAAGTGTGTTACAGCAATATTAAGGCAGTGTCACTAATTTTGTCCCATTGTCCCCAATGTATGTGTGGCATCCTATGGATGTCCTGCTTTAACGGGTTGAGAGTGATGACTGGGCAGCAAGAGTTAACACAGTGTGCCATACTGACATAGAACAGAAATGTATATCAGGTATTACCTGTGCACATGTCATATGAAAAGGTGCATCTGGCCACCTCATAACAGACATGGGATGCAAAATGTCAGCTAAATAAGCTGTACATGTTGTACATGTGTGTAATATTACTTAGTATGCATCCAATCCAACAGAGTGACATTTCTATAGCTATTGGTTGTTGCATTGCCCTGACAGCCATGGGTACTACAATAAGCATGATTATCTGTTTGAAATTAGAGAGGTGTCCAACTGTATTATGACTGTGTGTCCATGCCTAATACAAACAGCTATATGAACACCAACATAGCTGTATGGACCTGCCTCCACCAAAGTAGAGTAATCCTCTTTGCTGGACAGCAGCAATACACAAACAACAGACTTGGTCCTTATATTTGCTGTACAGGGCAAATTAGGAGCTGGTACCAACTTGGCATCAAGTTAGCCTTTGTTAACTCAAGCATATAAGGTCACAGGTGGAGTACTGTAAGGCTAACTATGAGTACAAATTGGACACATCCACCAAGGCCAACCACAAGGCCATATTCACATATGTCTGCAATCTCGGAAGCAATAAATCAACCCACCCTGTAATGGTGGTCAATCAGACCACATACACACAACATAGCTATAGCCAACCTACTGCAGGTAGGTTTATGGCAAACATCACCCCCTGGCCCAGCATCACTATAGGTGGATAAGCACAGCGCCCACACCCCTCCCCTCTTCACCAGTGAGCAGGTACATATTGCATACTGAAAGGCAACAAACGTAAGTATCCATGGGACCTGATAACATCCCTGTCCACATCCTACATAAACTCAGGCATGTGCTCTCAGCTCCATTACACACTGTAGTCACACCAATCCTTGGCAACATCCACACCCCATCCGCATTGAAGGTGGCCAAAACCATCCCTCTACACAGACATGAATGAGGAGTAGAGGATTATGAAATTAACTAGCCCTCATTGTGGGGAATATGACACATCAGGACCAGCAGTGCAATGCAAGCAAATACAGTGCTGATAGATTACAGGGGTATGTTGGGGTTGTGAGTGGTGGCTACTGGTATTCAATGTAGCTGTGCAGGTTCTGTACATACTGTTAGAAACTATTGCCTCTACAAGTATGACAGCTGCAAGGACTCAAACAAAACCAACATCAAAGCCAAAAATGATAAGACCAGCAGGTGTAGCATCAGGGTAATATTAAATATTTAATCCGCTGGTAGTAAAACCTACATATCAAATAGAGAAAGTAAGTGCACACACAACAACAAACCGGTTTTGGCAAAAAAATAAGAATGCCTTCCTCAGTGTAAAGATCATGAGATTTGGTACACTCCTTATATAGTAAATTGTTAATTCAATCAATCAATTAAGAACATTAATTATAAATGCTCGTTAAGTCCAGGACGGAATAATCCCTCAAGTTTAATAATCCATTTCTTCTCTTTTTTGTTCAGGATGTCATGCCAGCCCATTTTTCTACAATTGGATGTTATTGTCCTTTGGTTAATAAGTGCCAAGGACATTTGTACATTGGTGTTTTTTAACTTATTTTCACCAAGAACGATTTATCCAAGGACATTCATAGACTGGCAGTTTCCATAATTCTGACAAGGGTAACAAACTTTTAGCACACTTTAATATTTATTTTGAATTTCTTTACTCCTTTTTGCGGTGCCCTAATATTCTCCAGTGTGCAATTAGTTATTTTTATGGTATTATCATCACGCCAGTCCAATGTTGTTCTATACTGGACTTGACTGAACATTTTGTGTTAACCATACTATTGAGGAGGTTGGACTTTATGTTTATATCACATCCCTGACAGGGATTAATGCTTTTTTTTGCAAGTTCTTTCATGTGTTTACACCGCTTAACTTTAGTGCCAGCCATTTTGGGATTCCCCTAGGTGCAGATATAGGTTTTACTTGTTCATGGACAATGGAATGCTTGGAAAGATAGCAGCATTTGCTCATTGTTCAATAATCTTTTGGACTTACAGTATTGGACATTTATGTGGACTAATATTCATTATTTCAGTTTTTCTATCTGGTTACATTGCTTAACTTTAGCGTCAGCTATTTTGGGTTTCCCCTAGCCACAGATACATGTTTTGCATGTTCGTGGACATTATTGTCTTCCCCTCACAGGTGGTGATGGGGTTTCTGGTCCATCCTGCTTGGAAACTATCATTATCTCTGCAGATTCTGACAATGATGATAGGAATAGTGAGGTATGGGTGGTGTTGTCAGAGGCTGAATCTGTGCCATTGGTTGGCATCCCACTCTTGTCCACACCATCCCCACACACAGTCACTGCCCACACATACCCCATCACCAGTGTCCACAGATGATGTACAGTTGGCAGGTAGTGGCATTGAACAGGCTGGTGTGGTGACTATGGCAGCTGTGAGTGTAGACACTGACCATAGACAGAGTGCAAGCAAGGTTCCACACAGGTGGATGGACAAGGGTGCTCGCAGGAGTACCGCTGCTTGTCAATCTGCTATCATAAGTGCCACAGCAGGATTCACCAGATGCATGTTATGGGCTGCCTTGGATGCACAGGCATGTAGTGAACACCACACCAGACAAATACTCAGGATGATGGATGCAACTGTTCCTGATTTACATGGCGACATACATGATCTTGTTGAGGCCACACATCAAACTAATGAGGTCATAAATAGATGGTGGGGTGAGACCGTGGCAATCCTTCACCATAGCAAGTCTGAGTTACAGCATGTGATAGGAGATGGGCATCAGTCATGTGGATGTAGGTCTGCACCAACAACAGCTGAGAGTCTATGGGCCATGCACCTTCACACTCTCATAGTGGCAGTGACAACAACACTACCGAAGGGAGGTTGCTGTCCACATCACACCGGAGCAGGCCATGGGCACATGGTCCTGTCCAGTCTTGTCAGGGACATGGATCCAGCAGACAGCAGTCAGCATCAGGAAGCAGTACTACATATGACCTTTGGACTGGTGGTGCCAGTGATACCCCTGGCAGGACCAGTTCCCATGTTCACAGCTGGAGATGGTGAACTGGATACCCTGCCATGCACAGTCCACAGCTCTCCAATGTACCCCTGTGTAGGGCAGTCACATGGCATTACTGTGTGCATACACACACACACTCACACACACACACACACACACACACACACACACACACACACACACACACACACACACATATCTGTATCACAGGCAGGTCACCTCCAGACACACACAGCACCTCTGCATAGCCCATCTATTGGATACCCCTCCAAACGCACACACATGATGTCAACCTTATGGCCAAGCCTATGCCTCTGGCAAACCCACACCACAACCTGTGCATATTAGGATACCTGTGCCACATCCCTGTCATCCGTACCATCTATGCAGGGACATGCTAATATGGGTCTGATGGACAGGGTGAATATAGTACAGTGTAGCTATGTAATACTATATAAGGTGCTGTCTGCTTACATTTGTTATGGATACACATACAGGTGTATGCACCTTATTAGCCAGGATGCATTATTGCTAGTACCACTGTGTAAATGTAGTCTAACATGCTGTATTCTGTTTGTGTTCCAGGTGTCTGTGTGTCTGCAGGCTGTGGCCCTGCAGATATTCCCAAGAGAGAGTATGGCAGAGTGGGAATACACCGACCATGTCATATGCAAGGTACAGCTTTATATGTACATGTATGAGGTGTGTATGCATGCAACAGTGTGTGAGGGACACTGTTGTCAGACAGTGTGACCTTGCCACACATACCCCTTGTCACAAACGGGTAGCCTTCAGACATGTCAGCTCAGTATTGTGTAGTACCACAGTCTCATACATACAGAACAGGTTACTGCAGTACTGTCAGCAGGTTCCTCATAAGCATAGCCATTACATTAACTGCAACAGATTTACCTGCCAACACCTGTTGGCCCTGCTATGTCTTTCCCATGCACTCAACTGTGATGCAGTTGATGAGAAAATGCATGATACTGTGTATGACAGGTTTGTGGTATGTATTCCTGAGTTCACTGGGTGGAACAGGGAGACAAAATGGTATATCCTTTGCATACACACAGTAAGGACTGACACAGGGGACGTGTACACAGTAACATAAACACAGTTGGCAATAGACAGATTAGTATACCTACATTTCCACCTCAATGTATTGTACTACTACATACACATGACATCGCCCACATAGATTATATGCATGGGACATACACTACCTATTACAACACATAATGTTCTGAATGCCTTCATAGATGGTGAGATAACCCACCAGAAATAGGATGTGTAGTCATGTATTGCTCCTACAAGCCTAGACAAGTGATAGTGTAGCAGATGTTGTATCAGCATGATGTTTCAGTCAGGTATGATGCCTGATGCTGGCATATGTGTCACTATACTCACTGTGGCCAATTTAGCAACAATATCACATACATGGACATTGTTAAGGGGCACAGACCACATATATGTTGCAAACATCTGGATGTTCCATAAAGATCTGTAAAGAGGACTGGTATGGGTTGCACAATGTTTTAACATGCTGCATGTGAGGCAGATGCCATTACCATGCTATATAAAGTAAGGCCATCGGGAGGAGGTAAACAGGTGCGGATGGTACACAATTCAAATATGGTATTAGCCAAACAGGATATGATCTTCACCCAAAGACACACATAGTTGCCATTATTGAGATTAGAACCCCTACCTATCTAGTTATTTCTACTATAGTGTTATGAATTCATCAGATGTGCCATGGAGCTTACATAATTTCACCTACTCCAAAGGTACTTCTAAGGTGAATGACATCAGCAAGCCTAGTAAAGTAGGTTAATGGGAAGTTTACAGGGTGGTACACAACTCAAAATGGTATAACACACACAGTACTTGATTCTCACACAAACAGTTGTCAGTAGTGAGAATAGAACCCCTGCTTATCTAGTTATTTTGACTATAGTGTTACACAGTTATCAGATGCGCCACAGAGCTTACATAATTTCACTTAGTCCCAAGGTACTTCTAAGGTGAATAACATCAGCAGGCCAAGTAAAGTAGCATGATGGGAAATTTACAAGGTGGTACACACCTCAAAATGGTATAACACACACAGTATATGATTCTCACACAAACACACTTGACAGCATTGAGATTAGAACACATGCTTATCTAGTTATTTGTACTATAGTGTTACACAGTTATTGCATGCACTACAGAGCTTACTCGACTGACAGCTGGCCAAAGGTGCTGATTACTGCACAGCTGAGGTAAACTGTTACAGGAGCCAGAAAGTCTGCCTTCAGTTTTCCCTTAGGCCTTGCTAGTTCTTTCTCTCCTGTACTTCAAATAGCCTAATAGTCTTGCACTTCAACAGCTTTTTTATCAATTATTCTAGCACACCTGACAGCCATCAGCAGTAGCCATTCCTCACAGAATTAGCTCCAGTACTTAGCAGTTATGACCACCCCTCCTGGCATGATTAAAGTGCAGATCCCTGTGCATTTGCACATTTACCTGGTGCAATGGGCATTCTGAGGCACTGTTGCAACTGCCTCATGTACACAGACAACCCTCTCCTCTAAACTCCCAACACTCAGACTTGTGAGAGATACCCCTATATCACTGAATTGGAAGATATGCACTCTCCAGAAAAGACTGGACTAGCTGGTCAGTAGGAGAAGGGTCAACACCTGCAACACACCACATGGAACACATACCCCTCCAGAACACACACTATCACAGCTCTGACATACAAACAATAACCACACACCCACCTTCACAGAGGCCCTCAATGGGCATATACACAAACAGTGGAGACCATCATGACAGACACACACTCAACCACCACAACACAGCACAAACCACAGGGCATATCTCACCTACACAGTGTGCCTCTCAACCTAAGACCAAAGGCTAACCACCTTGCCTGATACAGTAATCATAGGTGACTCAATAGTGCGGTACACAGACGTCCCACTCAGTAGATTGAACATGGAAGAAGTAATGGTCAGCTGTCTATCAGGTGCCAGAATCCAACACATAGCACACCCAGTCAGGTCACTCCACAACAACTACCAGTATCCCTTTGTCATTGTCCATGTGTATGTGAATGACCTGAGATGCACCTCCATGGACTATATGAAAAGAGACATGGTGAAACTTTCGGATTATATGGGCCAGGCAGGTATGACAGTAGCCATGAGCAGTATACAACTGTCACCCAGAATGAGACCACAGTTCAAACAACAAATGGTTCGACTTCAACAATTGGCTTAAGTGTCTGGTATCACTCTCATGGGATCCAGTATCTGTCTGCTTGGGATGACGATTGGCAGACTGCGATGGCTTGCCAGATATGGCCAGCATCTGTCACCCTTGGGTTTCCAGCTACTGGCTAGGTGTCTTACCACCCCTATAGTGCCTTTTTAGTCACTGTTCCAAATCAAATTACCACCACAACAGCTATAAATATATGCAATCTGAGGGTCATGCTGCTCAGCACTAGACATTTACATCTCGAGATGCAGCCACTCAAAGCACTTCTCAAAATGGAGAACATTGACATTTGTGCTCTAGTGGAGATCTGGTTTACAGCAACAGACAGCACCCCTGCACTACTAGCCTACAACTCATTCTACACCTGTCAGCCCCAAAACATGGACCACAGCTACAAAGGGGATGGTGTCTCCATATTAATAAAGGATATACACACATCTAGAGTAGTATCCCAGCATAATGTATCTGAGATACTTCAGGTACAACTGACATTGGGTAATAGTGCAATCCAGGTCATAGTCTGCTATAGATCCACATCCATGTCCCTAGATTCTCAATCCACATTCCTCAACACCCTGGAATCTATCAAGGTCCAACCCAACACTCTCATACTAGGAGAATTCAACTATCCCTCCATCAACTGGGTAAGATACTCAAGCACCAATACACTGGCCCAATGCTTCCTGGGATTCATCAGTTCCAATGCCCTGGACCAGCTCATTCTGACACCTAGTAGAGGAATCAACGTCCCTGACCTGTGTTGATTACTAACATATGGGACCATTGCTTGACAACAGTAGTCAATCTCTACCTGGTCAGATCCAAAATAGAGTAATTACCATGGGACTCCACATGTCACCCACACCCCCGCAAAGGTAACCACCTTGAAAAACTTCTTGATAGATGACTTTGAAGTCATAAGAACAGAGGTGGTTAACTTCACCGCACCCATGCCAATGGAACATATCTGCATGACTGCCGGATCATACCCAAATGCACTGTACAAATGTACATCAATGCATGCAACTAGCCATACCCAACATAACCATGACACTCTCCTAGAAACATTGGGGGCCCATCTGGTGGTCCTGCCATTAATAACCTGTACAACAGAAGGAAAAAACTGTTGCAGAAAAAGGTGGAGCCCAAAGAGTGTTAAAACTTCCTTATTAGCCTAAACAACAACTTGAGATCCACCATGAAATCATCTAAAGCCACCTATGATCATGGAATTGCAGCAGACACTGACAACAATCACAAATCCTTTGATAGTTATAATCAAGAACGTCCACGCCAATACCCAGAAGTGCTCTGACTTACTGCACAATGCTATCTCCTATACTGAGCCAACAGATATTGCCAACATTCTTGCCAACACATTCAGTGACAGTTATACCCCCCCCCCAGGGGAACAATCAGAATGCCAGAAGAATGCCAGGTACCCAGGATTACTGTAACCCAGATTACACCTGCATTGTCCACAGATAAGAATACGGCTTCCATAGGGCCCTGTTCAGACACAGCCTCACCTCAGGCTTTATCTCTCCCAAATAAAGCACTGCTACAGTCATCTCTCTCCATAAACATGTGGCAATTACAGACCCTGGAAATTATCAGTCCAGTAGCCTGACAAGTCTGATATGTACAGCTATGGAGAGCATCCTCAGGGACCTGATCGACAAATGTATAGGTAATCTCCTAACTCTGGACCTCACACAGTTTGGCTTCATGAAAGGGAGATCATGACTGCTCAGCCTGGTTGACTTTTTTAAGTCAGTCACCAGGGCTGTGTATGACAGTAAGGCACTGTATACAGCCTACATCAATCTGGCCAAGGCTCTTGATACCATTCCTCAGTTAGGAATTATGGATGAACCCACCAAACTAGGCATCAACCCCTATATCACTGGGGGGGTTGCAAATTGCCTTACAGATAGAACACACATTGCGAAAGTAGTGAGCTCTAAGTCAGACTGCCAGCCAGTCACACGTGTAGTCCCACAGGGATCAGTCCTGAGTACTCTGTTCAGCATCTCCTTCTCAGAAGTCCAGGCCAACACAAAGGAACTCTGGCTGAACAAGATTACAGACAACTGTAAGCTGGGAGCCATCATTAACTCCACAAATGATGCAGACATCCTACAGAAAGGCCTCATTGATACCACTGACTGGTGTGGATACCATAGCCTGAAGCTTAACACCATAAAATGCATCATCAGTCCCTTTGGTAAAATCCCAGTTCCCACTAAGTACCACATCGATGAGAGCCCACTGAACACTGTAGGCATTATAAGAGATCTGGGACACAGGTTGACAGCAACCTCTCCTTAACCACCACATTGCCACTATGGTCAGGACATCCTTCTATGTGGCACATCTCATTACCAAGGGTTTTGCATCCAGGAAGAAAAAGATCATTGTATCTGCGAACTATTCCCTCATTACACCAATAATCAAGCATAATGGCCCATTTGGCATGTACCTCACTAGACACCTGCAGTAGCTGGAAAGGCCATAGAAGTACCTCACAATGAGGATCCTAGGCATTAAACACATGTCCTACACAGACAGACTCAAAAGAGTCCAGCTTTTTTCTGTCTGATATCACCTACTTATTGGCGATCTCTGCTTGACTTGCAAAACCATGTCTGACCCACCTTTTTTACAAATGCTACATCTAAAGACATCCCAGTCTCTCTGCACCACAAACTGCAGGGACCTTGACCTCATTACCACAATCAACAGAACATGCTGGAGGGGCAGGTTCCTCACCCAGAAACTGCACATGCCCTAAAATAGACTTCCCATAAATGTCAAGCAAAGCACCTAGATGACCCTGTTCCACAGACATCTTGATGAGTGGATGGATAATAGAAGGTTCACCCCAGGGATCACTCCAGTGAATCTACTTGATGGGGGCACTGGGAACTAACATTGGGTGGCATAATGGCAGGACAAGTCTATGGGCTAGGTTTGTAACAGCTCAAGTGACATTAGCCTAGTACACACCTATGAACCTATAAGGGAAGTGACATCAGTATGACTGATAAAGTAGGCCAGTGGGTGGGTAACTTATTAAAATACTTCTTCCTACAAGCATACACACTTACACAACCACACACACATTTGCCACTGCCTATTTAGTTATTTGTACAACAGTGTTACTTGGTTATCACACATGCTACAGAGCTTACTGGGTTGACAACTGGCCAAAGGTGCTGACAAGGGGAATGACATCAGCAAGAGTGATAATGTAGGGCAGTGGGTGGGAGACTTATCAAAATACTTCTTCTTAGAAACATACACACACACTCATTTGTCAGATCTTAGATTAAAACCCCTTTCTAGCTAGTGATTTGTACTATAGTGTTATGCAGTTACCTACACACACACACACACACACACACACACACACACACACACACACACACACACACACACACACACACACACACACACACACACACACACATCAGCAAGAGTGATAATGTAGGGCAGTGGGTGGGAGACTTATCAAAATACTTCTTCTTAGAAACATACACACACACTCATTTGTCAGATCTGAGATTAAAACCCCTATCTAGCTAGTGATTTGTACTATAGTGGTATGCAGTTACTTACACACACACACACACACACACACACACACACACACACACACACACACACACACACACACACACACACACACACACACACACACACACACACACACACACACACACAGTATTGTGGTTAAACTCCTACCTATCTAGTTATTTGTACTATAGTGTTATGCAGTTAACACACATGCTACAGAGCTTATAGGGATGATCAGTGTACAATGGTACTTCTAAGGTCAGTGAAAGTAGCAGATCATGTGAAGTAGAGCAATGTAAAGTGTACTGAGAGGGATGTTTCTCCTAATACTTGGACCTATGGACACACACACACACACACACACACACACACACACACACACACACACACACACACACACACACACACACACACACAAGCAGGTGATGTGACATTATAAACTCAACCTCAGTACTGTTACAGAATGGGGCTCACTTTTATGCTGGCACGTGCAACTGTTGACAACTGGTATGCCACTGTCCACAACAGGACATCACTGTATGCCATTCAGTGTATCTGTGTGTGTGACTCACTCTGTCTGTGTCTCCCTGTGTCTCTCTCTGTATCACTGTCCATCTCTCAGTTCCCCACATCTATGTGTGTGTATGGTTGACATATGTTATCTGTTGCCTATATATATATATATATATATATATATATATATATATATATATATATATATATATATATATATATAATATATGTGTGTGTGTGTGTGTGTGAATCACATGCAACAGATGCAGTTATATCACATATGGGCCACCTACAGCTAGCTGAGGGTAATATTGTCTGATGTGTGTGTGTGTGGGGAAAGTTGAGGTGTACATAGCTGTCTGTATGCATGGACATATATATATATATATATATATATATATATATATATATATATACACACACACACAATGCAGTCATATATTCCGATGTGGGTTTCAACATGTCCTGTGACTCTAAATGTAGGAGCATGCCCAGTGTGACCTTCTATAGTTAGTGTGGGACCCCATTCCAGAGATAGTTGCACTCCAGTCCAGAGTGTTGTGTGCTACAGCCATACCTCTCAGGAATACACAGAACTTTCCTCAGGGTACTTGTTTTGTTTAGCAGACATTTTCTGACATATCTGTAGTCTGAAACTGCAATGTATTGTGTCATTACCTAGTGCCAGACATACTCAGATCATCACAGTGCTTTATTAGAGGAATACTAGTTGTATGATGCATAGACCAATATTTTGAGGGCAGCTATGTAAATTCTTGCCTAACAAGGCCATTTGTGAGGTGTGGCTACAGCCAGTGTAGTAGTGACACACAGCTGTGTAAACAGTCCAGCAAACTGGTGATATAGTGGCTGGGGATCTTCTGCTTGTGTTGTATCTTTCTAACCTGAGATGTTATATGCTTGTGTGTGCATACCTTTGACCTGTACATTTTTTGGCAGGATGTCCAGGTATTTGCCTAGAGGTTTTATCATTTCTACGTAAACTTGTGTTTTTATGGAAAGTTAGTTACATATAATTGAAGTGTGATGTTACAAAATAATGCAGACATTACTGTTTCAGAATGCATAACCTTCAGACCATTCCCACTACTGCAAACTCCTCACCCTACCAACTTTCTCAGTATGTAAGGGCAATATTTACAACACATGCCTATCATTGTGCCTTTGTTCCACTTTTATTTCTGCCCTTGTCCAGACATCTTGCTGTCAGAGGTTGGGAGTTATGGGTGTGGGTACAGAGTGAATTCAACTGTGCAGGCATGTCCATTATTTGTAAAAGCATACATAAGAAAACAAGATTATTGAGAATGACCTCTGGCAACAATACCACAAAGCACTTATATTCACAAAAGCCTTGGCACCTCTGCTATTCATCCTTCAAGATGTCACTAATATGTGTAGTGTATTCCACATAGCACTGTGACTTCCAGGTATGTCCGTGGCAAAGCAGTGGGTGTCACTGACATGCGTAACAATTGGCACTGCAGTTATCTGCACATGACCCTGTCAAAGGCAGCATTGTACCTAGGGCAGTACAAGACAACTGCCAGGAAAACACGCTTGCCAGATCCAGAAGTATTAACCACACATACGCATAGCTAATTGACCCCTGCATATTGTGGACAGGCAACATGTTTTCATGTGTATTGGTACAGCCCTATCAATGTGTGCTATACTGATATTTCCATGGAAACATATATTTTACTACAATTGTGTGGGTATATGGGGGGGGGCACACCTATCAACTGTACACATTAGCACAGACTTTGCTGATACTTACTTTATATTTTGGTTCTGGCCACCATACTCTTGTGCCCTGTCTTGGGGATTGGCGGCATATCAGTAAAGAGCCCAGGTCAGATTGTACTGGCATACATTTGAGTTTCAGACTTCTTACCCTTCGTAACCTTACTGCGACTGTGGGTCCTGCTGCGCTATCACTGTGTGAGTCTGTAGGGGTTAATTCAATATTGCCATCATTTGTGTGCCTTTACCAGACATTTCTCTGTAGTTTTCTACAGCTGACTTGCTGTGTGGGTGTGAGGGCTGGTTATGGGACCCCCACCCTGACATCCATGCCTGTGACCTATGACCCCCTCCCAGTTAGTTGTCCCCACACCTATACTGCAGTGGGATTTGCCACCTTGGGTACTACTGCATAGTGTGTGGAGGCCAGTTTTGGCAAGACATTTCCTGGTGTCCCATATAGCTGTCAGTTGTGTGTTGCTATCCCAGTAGGCCACCCCATTCCCTTGCATACATGTAGCTTTAACATAGATATGCTACCAAAACATACTAATCCATTAATTTATTGTTAAGAAAACTGACTTACCTTGTGCTTGTGGCAGTTGTGAGGACAGTGCTTGAGGGCTGCCTATGTTGGATGCACAGAGTACACTGCCTATAGATGGTAAGTTACAGGTAATGTGATGTGTGTGTCATCCATTTTACTGTGTGTGTGAGTCAGAGAGAGGTGTCAGTCCCTGGAATCCCTACAGTGTCAGTGTGTGTGCTATGTGTTGCCTCTTTGCCAAGGCATGAGCATATGGGGCATGCGTCCTTCTGCCTACGGGAGCAGGCTCAGGGGTCTCCTCCTGTGAGTCCCTCTTTGACTGTGGGGACCTTAGCAATGGTGATGGGCTGTGTGGCCCTTCCCTGTGCTGTTCCTGTTGCAGTTGTTTCCACAGGATCATATTGTGTAGCATGGCACATACTATGAACATGTGTGTACATGTGGTTGGAGAGTACTGCAAGGCTGCACCAGATATGTCAATGCAGCAGACCCGTGACTAGAGCATTCCAAGCACATGCTCTATAATGATCTTGGTTTGTGCATGTGCCTCATTATGGCGTTCTTGTGTGGGTGTGTGTGCATTACTGATGGGTATCATCATCCACGGCTCCAGGTCATAGCCAGCATCCCCCACCTGATGGCCATACAGGATGCTCCAACTGGCAAATGCCTGGTACAGCTGTGACGAATGTCAGATATGGGAGTTATGATAGCTTCCAGGGCTGCCAGCACACACATTCATGATAATGCCTTGAGCATTGGACATGACCTGGCAGTTGATGGAGTGGAAGCCCTTGCAGTTTATGTAGACCCTACCCTGTTCATTAGATGGTGCTTTGATGTGGATATGCATGGAGTCTATGGCACCCAGTACCTCCGGGTATTCTGCTACACAGTGGAAGAGACGCATATTGCTGGTACTATCCTCATGGGTGTTTGGGAAATAAATGTGCTCACTGGAATGTGGCAGCATGCCATCCAGGAACTGGTGGAGTCCCTGGATGCAGATGCTTGTGAGACCCCCATGATGTCCCCAGTAGGACTTTGGAAAGTACCTGTAGCTAGAATTCTTAAGGCTACACATACCTTGGTATCCACTAGGATGGGTTCCTCTCTGTTGGTTCTAGCTCTGATTTGAGGCCAGCACAGCTCATCGATTTGCTGCTGTATATCTCTGTCCACCCTGTAGCACTCTACTATCTCCAGATCATGTAGCCCCTGGTAAGTTATCCTGGGTCTGAACACTCTCCTCCTCCTCCTTGGTCTGTGGCAGTTGTCAGCATTATCCTCCTCTCTGTCCTTAGCCTCTAGCACATACTGATGGATCAAAGCAATGGCAGCCATTAATATTTTCCAGTTAAAATTCCCTGCATGTATACACCAATGGTGCAGAGTTTGTGGGAAAAAACAGACTGTAAGGTGTTTCCATACTTTATACTGTTGTGCTGTAGATGCTGCCGGTATGATTGGTTAATTATGATACATTCCAGTTGCCAGCTATAGTACTCATAGCTTTTATTTGGCCACTGTGAGTGTTAGAGGCATTAGTGATAATGTGTGCATGATTGCCTTTATTCTGCTGCTTCCCTTTTTTAATTATTTTTTACTTATATCTCCTCCCATGTTAAGCTATGCAGCCACCTGCCAGCTGTATTATTGGGTGCTTTGCATTGCCCATTGTGAGCTGCAAGAGTCCCATATTAGTGATTTCTACTTCATTTCTCCTTTATTGTGCTGTTGCCCTTTATTATTTTTTTACATCTCCTCCCATTTTTAGCTATGCAGCCACCTGCCAGCTGTATTATTGAGTGCTTTCAATGGCCCATTGTGAGTTGCAGAATCCCATATTGCTGATTTGTACTGCATTTCCCTTGTTCTGCTATTTCCTTTTTTTCCCCTGTATTCTTCCTGTTTAAGCTACGGTGCACCACCCAGACCCATTTAGCTAGTGTAAACAGCAAGAAATGTCCCTCCTCTGGGCAGGAATGCACTCCTCAGTTCATGAAATAAGTGTATACAGCCTCAGACACACCCCCTCGCTTAGCTGTGCTTAGCTAAGCACAAACCCGGGCAACGGAACTCCAATGTGCTTACAGCAAGCATGACACACCCCCTTTTCATGTTAGTTGCTCCTCCTGTCTACAAGATGGTGTTAGAGCACCTACATGGTTAGGTGCAGTGTGACATTTAGAAGACTTCTGTGATTCAGTATAAGTCCCCTCATTAACATACCCCACTGCCTTAATCCATAGTTACTGTGCTACCCAAGAGCCTTCCCCCTTAGCAACCACTGTTCCCTGCCATTGTTTTGATTCTGCTTGCCATTGGCTATAATGGAAAAATGCAGCTTTCCCCTAAAATGGACTTTTCTTAGTAATTTTTTTTATTTTCCCCACTATCCCATTTGCGTGGCACTTCCTTATGCGTAAACGGACGAGATCGGCCGTAAAATGATAAACTTTTATTTTTGTAAAAATGAAACAGTTTAACATGCCAATGGCCATATATTTGGCCATTGGCATGCCTGCAGGTTAGGGTGCATGCTTTTATTGGAGCTGTCATGGCTCCTTTTTCATTTTTGCTGAAATGTATTTGGCTAGTAGCCGAGTACATTTCTGCAGCTTACACTGTTCCTGCACGGCTACCTACATGCTTCCTGGATCGCTGTTTTACCTCATTTGCATGTTTTTCACCAGCAAATGAGGTAATTAGCATCCTGCATAGGTTTTTGTGTAGGAACAGAGTTGGCTCACTCGTGCACATCAATACGGCACGTTCATGGATCACTCAGCGGCCACAGAAATTTTCATTTTGTGAATCCTGAGGTAAGTCTTAATCCAGAACTTTCATTTGTGTTACTAGTCTTAGGGATTTAAAACATGGCTTTAATGTTTGGTTCCAATGACTGATACTTTATGGTTAGCACTGCTATCTCAAAGTTCGTGATCTCTGGTTCAATTCCCAACATGGGTGCCTTGCTTGTAGAGCTTATATGCCTTACCTGTGACCATGTGAATTTTTGATGGAGTCTTCAGTTTCTTCCAACATCACAAGCACATTGTGAAGGCCAATTATAACATTGGTACTGACCAGACCTGTAAATTGTTTACAGTTATATCTGCTGTGTGTGTGTGTGTGTGTGTGTGTGTGTGTGTGTGTGTGTGTGTGTGTGTGTGTGTGTGTGTGTAGGATGTGTGCGTGTGTTCATGTGTTGTTTGTGGGATTGTATGTGCACATTTGCATCTTACAGAAGAATGTTCCTGTGTTCGGGATTGGTCGTAAGCTTTACTACCATGACTCATCTGGATACACTGTATTACACTGTCACCCTGAATTGGATTAAATGGGTATCTAGAATGAATGAATATAAGAAGAATCTTTCTGCAGTAAGAATACTCAAGTTTTCAGATTTCTGAGCACCAGAAACATGGATCTAAGGCAGCATATTATCTGTAGTAGAGGGGACTGGAGTTAAAGCAGGCTTTCTGCCTGTAAAACCAGTGAATGAATTTAAAATGGAGAATCTTTCTGTTGTACTTGTCATTGATGTTTAAGGCACACTATCCATCTGTGGTACCACAGTATCATCTGTGATGTTAGAGATTGCTGTTTAAAATAGGCCATCCTTCTGTGGTATCATCAACGCTGGCTTTAAACAGAGCACTCAGCTCAGGACTAGTACTGGTCATTTAAGTGATGATATTCCTCATAGACAAGTGTGTTGGCGATTTAGAGCAAAACACCATTCGTTAGCATATTTAATTTGATTTAATGCAGGGTATCCATCTGAGACATTATAGGATCTAGAAGTGATGGGTAGTTGTTTAACTGGTAGATTGAATAATAAGGACCCACCTGCCCAGAGGCAACACTTATATTTTCAGAGCAGGGTGATATTAATGTTGACACACTATCTTGGTGGGGATAACGTGTGAGTATGTGTGTGTGTGTGTGTGTGTGTGTGTGTGTGTGTGTGTGTGTGTGTGTGTGTGTGTGTGTGTGTGTGTGTGTGTAGATGACAGAATTGGCAGTCATCTGTAGTAGGCGCTAAGCAGGGTTATGGAATTGCACTACTCTGTGTGGCTTTACATAATAATTATTCCCATCACTGCGTGTTGATATTCATAAGAATAGTCCAGCCCAAGGAAGGTGAATTCTTGGTAATGGTTATTAAAAAGACATTAAGCAATAACATCTCTGACCTGAGGATGACTGCCACAAATTGTCTTTTTATAGATGCAATAATTGATTTAAATAGTTATCATAATATGGGTCACATTATAAGGGATAGCAATGAATTGGGACTGAATATAGCTAATTTCATATCTAAACACCATTTATTTATTCAGTCTTTTTTTAAATAGATAAAACTGTCTAGGGGCTTCTACCTCTTTGCCAGGATGTTCCATAAGTATTGGCCTGAGTATGTAACTTGCTCAGTCTGATTGTAAATAAGCAGAAAAAAGAGGAATCAAACCCAAGATTATAGCCTGAATCTCAATACCAGCACATGGCCTTAAACATCTCTCCTGTCATACCAGCCCCACAGATCTCAAAAAATATACTCAAAGAACACTTCAAATGTTAACAGGAAAATATGTGGCTTGAAATATAACAATAATAAAACTATTGATAGATAGGCAGATAGACAGATAATTTAGATTTTCATTACTTTTAAGACATGACTAAAGAAAAAAGTTGAAGAGAAAATCCATGATCTATATATAATGAATAACAGACTAAATTCCACAAAAAATATAGATAATATTCAGTAACATGAGAATCAAAGCCTATTGAAATATCAAGCCAATATTTAGAGCTATACAATCTTGACATAGTCTTCAACTAATAGTACTACTTGTAGAAATGGACAAATCATTTTTGCCATATAATGTACAATTTAGTGTCTATGTTAATATAAACTGGAGTCCATTCAGGCTCAGCTAGTTAAAAGAATCCATCTTCTGAATAATGATTACTAATCTATCTATCCAGACCCCCATTTTTCTTGTTTTTGCACATGGGGTCAAGGAGTCGCAACCATCTAGAGGCAATGTTTACACTGCCTGGTGGTTAGTTCTAACCTATAGAAAAAAATGTATATGGAGCAGCCTATAGATTAAAATAAGATGATATTTGAATCCAGTGCTAGCAAAGACTGATTCTCAAAAGACATGGGCTTTTCTTTAAATAAGATTATTAGAAACACCAGAATGGGATTTTTAAAATTTAAAACTGTTATGAAATACACACAAAAAGGCCATTGTAGTCAGTTTATTTCATATTTAGAGTAAAATACTGAAGATGGTGGTTTTGAAAAAGGCTTTTCACATGTTCAAAAATATCCAACTTATTTGGTTGGTGAATCCCAAATAATATCATAAGCAAAAGGCATCCTTACTCATTGATGACTGGTAAAATGTTTTTTTCAGAATCTGAAGCCATGACATTGATACTAACCATACCACTCAACTACTTAGTGCAAGAAATCAGGGCAAAGCCAAAAATAATAAGTAGACAAAGGCCCAGTCTGAGGGACAAATTTTAATTATTGCTTTTCTAAACTTAAAAAGTTGTTAACATAACAAATGTTACATATGAATGCATTTTTGAAGGGTATAAAGTCTGAAACTTGCCAGAAAGTCACAAATTTTATGAGGAACAGACCAAAAATATGAGGCAAAAATCTGAACATTCCTCAAAAATCTGGACAGTTCAGTGGTATGATACTCTCTAGGGTTTTGGCTGTAGTCACACCAAAACTGTTTATCTCTGTCTCCTTCTTGATAACTGAATTCTGTGTTTAATGATCTGTTCCTTATCACCAGGATTCAGACAGAAACTGCTTGAAATAGGAATTACACCTTCATACAACCCATGCCTAACTGACACCATGTTGAATATTGAATTACAGGTCTGAACACAGTTTGAAATGCAATGTCAATTTGTTGTTGCATACATCAAGTGATCTGTTTACCAATGACTGATAGTTGTCTAAGGGGACAGATCAAAAGGCCCCTTTCCTTTCCAGAAAATGTTTAGTGTAGGTGCCAGTATGCTCAGCATGTACTA
The DNA here is from genome assembly GCF_019279795.1 of Protopterus annectens. Classification (NCBI taxonomy): domain Eukaryota; kingdom Metazoa; phylum Chordata; order Ceratodontiformes; family Protopteridae; genus Protopterus; species Protopterus annectens. The sequence continues at coordinate 856,142,919 of NC_056734.1, forward strand.
ATTGTCCTAGTGATGGGGTATCAGCCCTGCTTGATCATGTAACTCTAGATAGAATTTATATATTTAATATTTCATTCTTTGCTGCTCACTTTACCTAGTTGACTGTTACAGGCAAGCCAGAGCCTAGACACTCAGTGGGTGAAAGTCAGTAAGCTAATCCTGGATGGAGTGACAGCATCTATATTTTTATGTTACTTATTTATTTGTTAACTGGTGGGTGGCCTGCCCCCAAATCCCTTTGTAGCTATGGCCTGAGCTCCATAGATCTTAACATGACTGAAAAATATATACAAACAGAACTGAAAAACACAGCAATGAAAAAAAATAGCAACAAATAAAGTGATGCAAATTTTGCAGATAAAAGGGTCATGCGCAGAAGTCCAATGATGCAGTCTGTATATCTGCAAAGAGTACATGAGTTACAACCAATACTGTCACAGGCTGAAGGATTCCTGGAAGTAAACTGTATATATGAACTTCACATACCTAAAAGCTTTTGTGCCACTAGCTATGAATAAATTGCATTTTTTCTAGTTTCTGGACTGTAAGGTTTGATATATTAAAAACATGGTCAGGTTACCCAGAATTCCTGAAGCATTTGCATTTATTTTCAAAGATAAATAGATTGTTAAACTCAACAGGTGCCACTGCATTCTAACTTCCGATGAGAAATATTTTCATCAGGCAGGCACAAAGATGTAAAATATTTTCCCTCCAATTGCTAATCTGAAGTGAGGTCATTTTAGTGATTTAAAACAAAAAAGTCTTCACTAGATCTCCTAAGGATAGGCAGAGGTTTTTACTTTAAGTTTAAGGAGAAAAGGGGGTATTTTCTTTGGTTAGCTAATTTGGTAGGAAAAATTAAGAGAAGAAGATGTCACATGAAGTTCGAGTACAAGTAAACTTTTACTAATAGATCTGGGAGTGATCAACGGTGTGTTCTGTGCTCAAAGACAATGATATAACTTAGTTTATACTGATTTGGTTTAAAGTTCCCTATGTCTCTGGCATTGTATAAGTCAATGATGGGAATGGCATATTCTAGGTTTGGAAGGTGCTTCCTTTGGGATAGCTGTTCTAGCATTTGGGGTTAGCTGCTGGTTATTTTGTAGCAGAGTCTGAACTGTGAAACACTTTATTGTCTACAAGTTCAGTAGAAAGCTGAAAAGTTAGGCATGGGTGAATATGCGGGCAGAGGAATTTATAGTGCATGTCTTGTGAGATGGCATATTCAAGTGGGTGAGTCATGATGTTTTGGACAGGATATCATTTTTTACTGATTGTAAATACCATACAGCCATTTTTTAGTAGTGAAAATGAGACGATGTTTGATTTATTCAGTTCCATAATTTAGCAAATTTATTTTGCAGTTTTCTTTGTAGTGAAAATGGGGATTTGTTAGAACTTAAGAAGAGTAAATTATCTGCATATGTAACAATATTCAGGGCAGGAAGATCTAGGCAAAGATCAGAAAGATACAGAAATAAGAGAAGACAGCCTAGCAGTGATGCAAGGGACACCACATTTTAGCAGTTCTTGATCATATATATCTGCATCTGTAATCACCTGCCAGGTTCTATAGTCTAGTTAATATATTAATGATTTTATTGCACATGGGCCAAAATTTATTGATTCATGGTTTTTAATAAGGATGTCACAGTTTACTGAGTTGGAGCCCCAAGTGACATATATGAAAAGTTCACAAGTGAGCAGTGAATTGCTTATATTACTGTAAACCTAGTATTTTACCTTAATCCAGCCTTATCATCATGTTGTTCATCTATGAAAAAATATGCATGAGATGCATGTACACACACACACACACACACACACACACACACACACACACACACACACACACACACACACACACACACACCGCTCTACATATGACACACATTCATTGATAACTGTATTCTTAAATAATTATTATCATGTCAGTATCTTTAGATACTACACTTACAAACAGGTACATACACAGAAACACACACTGACACACTTGCAAACATGTACATGTATATATACACACAGACAGATATACACACAGACACACACATGCACACACACTGCTCTACATATGACACATATACATTGATCATTTAATTCTTAAATAATTATAATGTCAATATCTTTTGATACTATACTTGCAAACATGCACATGCACAGACACACACGAGCACACACACGCACACACACACACACACACACATGCACACACGCACACACGCACACACGCACACACACACACACACACACACACACACACACACACACACACACACACACACACACACACACACACACTGCTCTACATATACATTGATCATTATACTCTTTAATGATTATTATAATGTCAGTATCTTTTGATACTAAACAACATAAACAGACCAGAACAGACACACAGGTCAGCACCAAAACACAACCCAGTAGGAAAAATGTAAACCAACTTTTATTCAACTGAAGTTTACAATAATAGCAGATAAAGGCTTAAAATAGTGATAGATTAGTGCTTTCATCTTCACATTGAAAACCTCTTTGGATAATTACTTTTAAAACCAAACCTTTATATAAGCAAATCAGGAACTTCTAAAAAGTCATGTGATAGCTGAGCACCTGTAATGGGTTCATAGGTTGGTACTAGGCTATCGGACCTAGGGCCTATACAAGCCTAGCCATAACAATTGCCAGGATATTTCTTCCCAGAATATTTACTTACCTGGACCTCTGTCTAGCAGGGCAACTGACATGATCCCTGGGGTGAATTTCCTATCTCCCATCCAATCGTCAAGTTTCCTTTTGAAGAGGGCAAGGAGGCACTCTGCTTTACATGTATGGGCAGTCTATTCCAGAGTATGGGGAGTCTCTGGGTCAGGAACCTATCCCTCCAGCATGTTTTGTTCATTGTGATGACAAGGTTTAGATCCCTGGAGTGTGTGGCTCTGAGGGATTGGGATTTCTTTAAGTGGAGCATGTCCAACAGCTCAGGGTTTGACATGGCCTTGTATGTTAAGCAGAGATCACCTCTGAGTAGATGATATGTCACAGAGTATAGCTGGAGTTTTTTTTAGATGGTCAGCATAGGGCATCTGTTTTAGGCCTGTGATTCTTTTAGTGAGGTATTTCTGCAGCCTTTCCAGCTGTTGCAGATGTCTTGTGTGTCTTGTGATAACTAGATCTTAAAGAGCCCATTAATTATCAGGAATAAAAGCATCTTAAAAACATCATTATGTTAAATACCATATCAAATGTGCATGATCATGTTAAAATATATTATACAGGTATGGTATTTAATAAATATATATAAAACTTAAGATGGAAATAAAACAATCTGCTATCTTTCAAGTGCTTTTAGCTTTAGTAAGCACACTATCAAAATCTGTTTATTCAAGCCAGGCCAATTCATTGCATTTAATCTTAATTGCCACTATAATTCATACTTTTCCAAATGTAGTGTCCATGGCATTTGTCACAGAAATTGTCCTCGTCTGTGACCATGCAGGCAGCTAGAAGAAATTGTCCTTTGATGACAGCTTTTTTCTGTGCATGGGGTGGGCACTTGTATAATGGAGAAAGCTGTTGGAATATGTTTCTTTGAGTTAAAATTTTGAAGGAAAACATTTTCTGCTATTATCTTCCATGAGCCAAACATCCAAATAAGCAGTGTTAGTATTGTGGACCTAAAGGATAAATTGGAGAAAAGGTGTACTATTATTAATGTATTCCAAAATGAACTAATTCTTTGACTGTCCCCTTCCCATAAAATAAAGTTATTATTCAGATCAGATACTGGGTTTAACACTTGTATGACTCATAAAATTCCATCCATTATACTAGCTCCCACCCTCATGTACACTACACTTACAAATATATACATGCACAGACACACACAAACACATTTACAAACATCTACATGCACAGACACACACAAACACACTTACAAACATGTATATACACAGACACCAACAAACAAACACACTTACAAACATGTGCATGTACAGACACACACAGAATTACACACATGTACATGCACAAACACACACACACACACACACACACACACACACACACACACACACACACACACACACACACACACACACACACACACACACACACACACACACACACACACACACACACACACACACACACACACACACACACAATTACAAACATGTATATGCATAGACACAGATACATATACACACATTTACAAACACGTCCATGCACAGACACACATACACGCTTACTTGCAAACATGTACATGCAGAGATAGACAGACACAAACTGCTCTATATAAGACACATATACACTGATCATTGTATTCATAAATAATTATTATAATGTCAGTATTAAATAATTACTATGTCAGTATATTTTGATACTACACTTGCAAACATATACGTGCACACACACACACACACACACACACACACACACACACACACACACACACACACACACACACACACACACACACTGTTATACATATGGCACATATACATTGATCGTTTAGTTCTTAAGTAATTATTATAATGTCAGTATCTTTTGATACTAGCACAAGACATTCAATGACAATTTTGAAGTTGAGACAGACATGTAGAAGCTATCAGGATTCTCAGTATTATACATGATTGCTCTGTGAAGCTGACTTCTAATAGAAATTTATGAACACAAAAGTATTAAGACTAACAGGGAGACGTAGAAGCTGAAGTAGGTTAATGTACACTCCTCGAGTCTTCACTTGTTTTCCAGTGCTAACAGAAATTGCAAGCCTTTTCATTTGTAAGAAGTTCTATTTGTTGTTATGCCTCGTATTCTTTGTGACTTTGCAAGGTCTTGGCCTTGATAGTAGTGTTAGCAGGTTTCACACAATGTGCAGTGATGAGAATTCTGGAAAGCATTAATAACTTGTAAAATCAGATATGTTGTTAGGACTGAGAGTGTTAAATGATATAACTGATGTAGTTAGTCACATGCATATAAGGCTGGCATTTGCAAAAGTAACCCAAAGACCAGATGGATAGTATGTCTGTAGATGAGGCCTCAGACCAAGTCCTGAATGTTAGCTTAATAAGTTTATAATACATTGCTAAGTAAACCCAGTAAAAGACTATCAGCATTAGTAGGTTACTGCTGTCACTGTAGATGTTGCACTCAACCATTAGAATGCCACAGCTCTTTTCTTGATTTATTTTTTCTAATACATTGTAGAAAATATAGAGCATTTCCCATTAATGCAATTTAAACAGAATTCCACAGGAAGGCAGATAAGGTTTCCTGGTTACCTTTTAAATCAAAAATGAGAAAACAAGATCAAAACTAATTTTGTTTATCAATAAAAATGATAATGGTGCTCTGACATGGTTGGGAGTGGGTTCATATGGAAACCAAATAAAAGACCACTCAGCAAAATCCAACAGAGAATAAAAACTGGAACTTAGCGCACCAAACCTTTATTTACACTTTCATTAAACAGGCTTCCTCAGAACTGCCATATCTTAAAAAAAATCAACATATTTATATTCATTCCAACCAATAAAAACCCTCAGTCAATTAACCAATCAATTAATTAACAACACAAACAACAAAAACATATAAATACATACATTTAAAATATTGCATTATTATTTCAAAATACATGTTTTTTATATTTTAAAAAACATTTAATATTCACAACACCATTTAGCCCTGGTCTTTTGTCTGCTCCCAATTTAAATTGCCAAAAGGATTCTTTTCTTTCCAACATGTTTTTAAAATCACCTAAAACCTGCTCTAAAACAGAAAACATTTTTTTTATAACCATTACACTATATAATGCCTATATAAGGCATTTTTCTTATCCATTCTCCTTATACTATAAAGATGTTCTTTAATACGTTCCTGTAACTGTCTAGTAGTCATCCCTACATAGAAGGCATTACATCCGGAGCATATACTAATATTATATTTTGTTGTAGGTTTCATATGGGATAACCTCATAGCTAGCTGTGATGGTGCATTCTTAATCAGGGGTTATCCCGATTTTCTGTGAATTAATGCTGAAAGAATGATACCTGAAAGAAATGGCAGTGGTCATATGTACTAACACCACAAAAGCACATATTTATGCAACATGAATGCCTCTCCCTCTTTTCGATTATCTACTCCCTTCTACTCTACTTGCCTTAAATTTTCTAATTACTACTTTTCTTTACTCCTTCCTAAAACTGCATTTCTGTCATCTCTGATCTATACCTGAATTTTCTATTTTTTCAGCTGCTACTTAATGGCTACTAGCATCTTCTTCCCTTCCTACTGATATACCATATTATACTATGTATGTCTTATGTCTCTTGTCAGATACTTAATGGAACTCTGAAAGTCTCTTCCATGTATTTTTTTTAACCTACTGATATTACTGTTTACCTCTGAATGTGATCATTATCTGTATGCCCCCCCCGACCACCATTAAAAATGGGCTATCGGTTGGACATACCCGGCTAACAAATAAAATAAAATAAATAAATGAAGCACATGTACCAATTTTATTAAGGAGAGCATTACTGCTGTGCATGAAAATCAATTGGTGATGCAAAGGACTTACAATAAAGTTTATTTGCTCTTTGCAAAAAAACAGCCATACACAAGATTCATGGCTGTATTAGCACAGACCATCTAACTCTGAGTCTGATCATAGAAATGTGTCATCACTCATTTCTTGTTCTAGTTATTCTATTATGGATATCCAGCATAATGATTATTAAGGTTCATGTCATAACATAGAAAAAAGATAAAACTTGATATTAGCATGTCCATACAGTCAACATTAATGCAGTTGTGAGCATGGGTTTCATGGCACGTGATATTCAACAGGTCACTGTGTGCAAAACCTAGGAGAAGGAAAGTAATTTGAGAATGATGTGATGAGACATGATGTAATAGTGCCAAATTTAACTTTTCGTATATATATGCTGGATTAAAAAGAATTAATGTTAAGCTAAGAAAATACAATGAGAAGAAATAATATTTTGCATATGAAGAAAACGTAATAGTCTGGATCATTCATCGGGTGGCCACGGTGGTGCAGCGGTTAGCATTGCCGCCTCACAGCAAGAGGTTCTCCAGTTCAATTCTTGACTGGGGTGCCTTCTGTGTGGAGTCTGCAAGTTCTCCATGTGGTCGCGTGGGTTTCCACTGGGGTTCTCTGGTTTCCTCCCAAAGACATGCTGCAATTGGATTGGACACTCCAAATTGGCCCTGGGTGCGAGTGTGTCAGTGTGTGTGCCTTCTGTGGAAGATTGGGTGCTGGGCTGGCACCTTGGCACCGTAAAACTCCACTGCCAATCATGAGTGGACATACAAAGTGAAAAACCTGTACGCTATGCCAAAGTCCCGGTAAGCTTCAAAGCACAAACAACTCCAAACGAAAAGCAACAGGACACTGCTGTGTTAATAAAATGTAGATAAAATTTAATCCAACATAGACAGATAAAACACCAGGTAAGCGCTTTTGGGTTACACCCTTCATCAGATAAAGATACATTCTTCAAACAACATTTTTAAAAGATGAGACAACCAATAGCATCTAGTGAAAAACCCGCCTATTTTGGAGGGTGGGTTTAATCGGAATTACATCATTTAATCCTGGTATCCTGTGTGCCATAAACTCTATGATCCATCTTGATTCAGCCAAAGCTGTCTGATGTTTTACATCACCCCCCCCTATTGTTTGGTTTGATGTTAACAATGGCCCTAAATTTGAAGCTATGTGTAGGGTTGCCACTGATATGCCTGTATAAGGCATTACTTGGGTCACTATTCCTGATGCTACTCAAGTGCTGCAAGATTCTAACCTTAAACATATTGTTGGTCATTCCAACATAAAAACAAGGACATTCAACACATTCAGCTAAGTACACTGTGTTCATGGTCCTACATGTGGCCCTCCCTTTTAAATGAAACACCTTCTTAGTTACTGGATGTATAAATGTGGTTTCTTTATTAATATGACTACAGGCCTTACATATCCCACAGGGAAATGTCCCTGCAGTGAACTTCAGAGATCCACCTTGACCACTCATCTATTCCTTACACAATAGATCTTTAAGATTCCTATTTCTCCTATATCGGAATCTGGGACTATTGTCAACAATGTCCGTTAGTCCAATATCACTGGTTAAAATATTCCAATTGTTTTGTACAATCCTATTGATGTCTTTTATATTGCTGCCATATGTGAACATCAGTTTGGGACCCATTTTCATGCATGCATTATTATCAATTGACGATTCCCCTCCATATGTTCTCTTTAACCAGGGCTTATATCTAGTCCGTCTTAATTTAACACTATCATCAATAACACAATGTACCAGTCTTTCATTGTAGCCTCTGTCCTTAAAACATTTGTCTAGTTTATCCAACTCTTCATCAAATTGTGTATCCATAGCACTCACCCTGGATATACGGCTGACCTGCCCCTTTACAATATTTGGAAAAATATGTCGGGGGTGCATGCTGTCGTAGGACAGCAAAGTGTTTTGCCAACACTCTTTCCTATACAAACTAGAAACAAAACCTTCCTGTGTCTGTTCTACACAAACATCCAAAAACTCTATATGAGTATAGGATGTAGTGGCAGAAAATTTCAAGAAAGTGGTGGTGGAGTGGATGTAGGAAAGAAAGCGGTCAAATGAATTACAGTCTCCATTCCATAAAATAAAAATATCGTCCACAAAACGGGCATACATACTTATGTAGCCCTTCCATACTTCGTTATTCAAAATTGTGGAGGATTCCCAATTGGAGAGAACCAGATTGGCGTAGGTGTTGGCCATGGCTACCCCCTGTGCTTGTCTGTATATCGAGCCTGCTCCTATAAACACATTATTTTCCAAGACAAGTGTCAGCAAATCCTTCACTAACTCAATTTTATGTGAATCCACATCTTGCTTTGCAAGAAGCTCACCCACTGCTGTTGTACCATAATCATTCGGGATGACAGTGAATAAACTGTTAACATCCAATGTAATCATCAACAGTTCATCCATTCCATTGGGTCTAACTATACCCCCCAGAATCCTCAGAAAATGTCCTGTATCCACTAGTATGTTATCTATCCGTTCCATATATGGTTTAAGAGTGGCTTCCAACCATATCGATATATTCTCAGTGACCCAACCCCTGCCAGACACTATAGGTCACAGGGGTGGGTTACTTAGGGATTTGTGTATTTTAGGCAAAGCCTTGAATACTGGTGTGACTGGTTTGTCCACCCGTAAAAACTCATGTATGTCAGGTGTGATCCTCATATCATTCAATAAAGACCCTAAACACTGGTGCACCTTATCAATGACCAATCTAACACCTAGGGGATTAATCTTCAAATAAGTGTCATCTGTTAACATGTTTTTTACTTTCTCATTATACCATGCAGTGTCTAAAACAACCACTGCACCTCCCTTGTCAGCCCCTTTAATAGTTAGGTCTTTGTTATTCATCAAACATTTTAAAGCCTTTTTCTGTGGTATAGTTAGATTATAATATCTGGTAAAATTACCATCTGAAAAGTATTTAATTAAATCCCTCTCACAACCATTCATAAAAAGATTCAGTGTGGGTGTAAAAGGTGGCACAAAGCTGCTCGTTTTTTTAGGAAAAGCAACATTATTTTCAGTATTACCAAACATTACCTTCAACATGACATTGCGACAAAACAACATCAAGTCCATAATAATTTCATTGTATGAACAAACCCTACTGGGTACAAAGGTGAAGCCTTTGTTCAGTACTGTCAATTCATCTCTATTTAGCGTATAAGAAGATAAGTTGTAAACAATACCAGTACTGACATGAGTAGTCAATAGAGAATCTTTCTTCTCTTGTCCAGGTCCCTGTCGTCGCTTAAAGATCTCTTCCATACTCCTTTCTTCCTTATTGCAGCTGGCAGCCTGTCCAAAAAACCCTCATGCACTTGGGCTACCTTCGGTCATGCTCCAGAGGCATATGCAGTATTATCATTGACCATGGAGTTTGTAGTTGTGGAAGCCGTCGGTAATAAGGTCACCTCATCGGTGTTTCATTTAAAAGGGAGGGCCACATGTAGGACCATGAACATAGTGTACTTAGCTGAATGTGTTGAATGTCCTTGTTTTTATGTTGGAATGACCAACAATATGTTTAAGGTTAGAATCTTGCAGCACTTGAGTAGCATCAGGAATAGTGACCCAAGTAATGCCTTATACAGGCATATCAGTGGCAACCCTACACATAGCTTCAAATTTAGGGCCATTGTGAACATCAAACCAAACAATAGGGGGGGGTGATGTAAAACATCAGACAGCTTTGGCTGAATCAAGATGGATCATAGAGTTTATGGCACACAGGATACCAGGATTAAATGATGTCATTCCAATTAAACCCACCCTCCAAAATAGGCGGGTTTTTCACTAGATGCTATTGGTTGTCTCATCTTTTAAAAATGTTGTTTGAAGAATGTATCTTTGTCTGATGAAGGGTGTAACCCGAAAGCGCTTACCTGGCGTTTTATCTGTCTATGTTGGATTAAATTTTATCTACATTTTATCAACACAGCAGTGTCCTGTTGCTTTTCGTTTGGAGTTGTTTGTGCTTTGAAGCTTACCGGGACTTTGGCATAGCGTACAGGTTTTTCACTTTGTATTTGGACTTTTATATTTGTTACGCTATGCATGCTGTGAGGGATGCAACTGGAGCTGATGTTTCTTCCATGAATGTCGGTTCAGGTGAAGTAAGTAACTGTCGTTGGAACAAAACCTTGGTTATGAAAGATAATCCATTACTGAACCGAGGTTTTATTGTCGAGAAGGATGGACAACAAGATAAATCTGTACCAGCGGCTGTAGATAGAACTTTTGAGGACTTATTACATGAACTTTCCTTTAAAATGAACAAAATGCAACGTTTACAATGGCAATCCTTCCATTTGGAAGCATGTCTCGAATATGGCATAGTGCCTAGGGGCATGAGGATACTCTGTATGCCAGCCCAGGGAGATCGATATCCGGATTTACTAGCGAGGTGGCAAACACTGAATATCAACACTAGTTTCCAATACATGAACCTCTTGAACGAGTTTTTTGCCCCTGAACTAGAAGGGCTGAAGTTAGAAGTTCAGCAGCTACAAAGCAAATTAGACTCTGAGTTTACTGACTCCAAATATGTGCAGAGACTGGCAGCGCTGCATGAATCTTTTCATAGCAATGCTGAGAAGCTGCGCAATACAAAGTTAAGTAAAATCAAAAGAGATTTTGAAGATTTCTCTAATGGGAATATCTTCGTTTGGCCATGATATAACCAGGCACAAACAGATACTAACAAACGGATACCAAGGAAGTCAGTAACGCATCCTGCTGCTGGGGGGCGTGACAATGATCTACGTGGAAAAAGCGTGACTAACTCTGCAGGAAACACTACAGAATTGCTTCCGCTCACATTAGATGCACAGAGTGTGAGTAGTGATGAGGGAAACAGTGGCAATGGCCAGGCTACACATGGATTAAATGTTGTGTCGGCAGGAAGTACAATGACTGTCCAAGATGTATCTGCAAGCTCTGCTTTGATAGAGAGTACTAGTTCTGATGAGGTGACCTTATTACCGACGGCCTCCACAACTACAAACTCCATGGTCAATGAAAATACTGCATATGCCTCTGGAGCACGACCGAAGGTAGCCCAAGTGCATGAGGGTTTTTTGGACAGGCTACCAGCTGCAGTAAGGAAGAAAGGAGTATGGAAGAGATCTTTAAGTGATGACAGGGACCTGGACAAGAGAAGAAAGATTCTCTATTGACTACTCATGTCAGTACTGGTATTGTTTACAACTTATCTTCTTATACGCTAAATAGAGATGAATTGACAGTACTGAACAAAGGCTTCACCTTTGTACCCAGTAGGGTTTGTTCATACAATGAAATTATTATGGACTTGATGTTGTTTTGTCGCAATGTCATGTTGAAGGTAATGTTTGGTAATACTGAAAATAATGTTGCTTTTTCTAAAAAACCGAGCAGCTTTGTGCCACCTTTTACACCCACACTGAATCTTTTTATGAATGGTTGTGAGAGGGATTTAATTAAATACTTTTCAGATGGTAATTTTACCAGATATTATAATCTAACTATACCACAGAAAATGGCTTTACAATGTTTGATGAATAACAAAGACCTAACTATTAAAGGGGCTGACAAGGGAGGTGCAGTGGTTGTTTTAGACACTGCATGGTATAATGAGAAAGTAAAAAACATGTTAACAGATGACACTTATTTGGAGATTAATCCCCTAGGTGTTAGATTGGTCATTGATAAGGTGCACCAGCGTTTAGGGTCTTTATTGAATGATATGAGGATCACACCTGACATACATGAGTTTTTATGGGTGAACAAACCAGTCACACCAGTATTCAAGGCTTTGCCTAAAATACACAATCCTAGTAACCCACCCTGTGACCTATAGTGTCTGGCAGGGGTTGGGTCACTGAGAATATATCGATATGGCTGGAAGCCACTCTTAAACCATATATGGAATGGATAGATAACATACTAGTGGATACAGGACATTTTCTGAGGATTCTGGGGGGTATAGTTAGACCCAATGGAATGGATGGACTGTTGATGATTACATTGGATGTTAACAGTTTATTCACTGTCATCACGAATGATTATGGTACAACAGCAGTGGGTGAGCTTCTTGCAAAGCAAGATGTGGAGTCACATAAAATTGAGTTAGTGAAGGATTTGCTGACACTTGTCTTGGAAAATAATGTGTTTATAGGAGCAGGCTCGATATACAGACAAGCACAGGGGGCACCCCCTGTGCCAACACCTACGCCAATCTGGTTCTCTCCAATTGGGAATCCTCCACAATTTTGAATAACGAAGTATGGAAGGGCTACATAAATATGTATGCCCGTTTTGTGGACGATATTTTTATTTTATGGAATGGAGACTGTAATTCATTTGACCGCTTTCTTTCCTACATCCACTCCACCACCACATTCTTGAAATTTACTGCCACAACATCCTATACTCATATAGAGTTTTTGGATGTTTGTGTAGAACAGACACAGGAAGGTTTTGTTTCTAGTTTGTATAGGAAAGAGTGTTGGCAAAACACTTTGCTGTCCTATGACAGCATGCACCCCCGACATATTTTTCCAAATATTGTAAAGGGGCAGGTCAGCCGTATATCCAGGGTGAGTGCTATGGATACACAATTTGATGAAGAGTTGGATAAACTAGACAAATGTTTTGAGGATAGCGGCTACAATGAAAGACTGGTACATTGTGTTGTTGATGATAGTGTTAAATTAAAACGGACTAGATATAAGCCCTGGTTAAAGAGAACATATGGAGGGGAATCGTCAATTGATAATAATGCATGCGTGCAAATGGGTCCCAAACTGATGTTCACATATGGCAGCAATATAAAAGACATCAATAGGATTGTACTAAACAATTGGAATATTTTAACCAGTGATATTGGACTAAGGGACATTGTTGACAATAGTCCCAGATTCCGATATAGGAGAAATAGGAATCTTAAAGATCTATTGTGTAAGGAAAAGATGAGTGGTCAAGGTGGATCTCTGAAGTTCACTGCAGGGACATTTCCCTGTGGGATATGTAAGGCCTGTAGTCATATTAATAAAGAAACCACATTTATACATCCAGTAACTAAGAAGGTGTTTCATTTAAAAGGGAGGGCCACATGTAGGACCATGAACATAGTGTACTTAGCTGAATGTGTTGAATGTCCTTGTTTTTATGTTGGAATGACCGACAATATGTTTAAGGTTAGAATCTTGCAGCACTTGAGTAGCATCAGGAATAGTGACCCAAGTAATGCCTTATACAGGCATATCAGTGGCAGCCCTGCACATAGCTTCAAATTTAGGGCCATTGTTAACATCAAACCAAACAATAGGGGGGTGATGTAAAACATCAGACAGCTTTGGCTGAATCAAGATGGATCATAGAGTTTATGGCACACAGAATACCAGGATTAAATGATGTTATTCCAATTAAACCCACCCTCCAAAATAGGCGGGTTTTTCACTAGATGCTATTGGTTGTCTCATCTTTTAAAAATGTTGTTTGAAGAATGTATCTTTGTCTGATGAAGGGTGAAACCCGAAAGCGCTTACCTGGTGTTTTATCTGTCTATGTTGGATTAAATTTTATCTACATTTTGTCAACACAGCAGTGTCCTGTTGCTTTTCGTTTGGAATCATGAGTGGACAGGTGATCCGCTGTGGTGACCCCTAACCGGGAAAAAGCAAGAAGAAGTCTGGATCATTCATCATTTTTATTCTATTATTGATTATAATTTATTCTTTCTACCCGGTAACTTTCTTTTATATTAATTAATCATTATGTAGGCTTAAGTAGCTGTATTGCTTAGGTGAGGTGTCTGCCCATGTTGCAAATGGCAATGACGTGAATGCACCATTAACACTGATTGTGTTTTATAATTGAGTTTAGTAGTGGATATCTTGACATAGGGTTTTTCCTTATAACGCTAAGCCATTATGACCGATTACTTATGATTTAATACTTTCCTTTCACATATACTAAATCCTAATGTCATCTATTAAGACTGCTCACATTTTCAATATATATATATATATATATATATATATATATATATATATATATATATATATATAAAATGTCTTTATGTATTACAGTTTTGGATACTGTTTCAGTCATGACAGCACAGGTAAATGTCATCTACATTTTCAAAATTAACTCGTCTAAAACAAACTTCTGTTGAGGATGAAAAGCTACCATGAGTGTATGTGTGAGATATTTCCTTCCGCACTTACAATATGTAGCAAACCGTATGATTTAAACACTCAGGGTAAATACCAAAGTAGTATGAAATTGTTATATAACAGTTTGGGAGTAAACATCTCATTCATTGCTATCTCAATCTTTTCTCTGAAAACTATTCCATTATGAGTAATATATACCCACTTTAAAGTTTATTGTTTAATAATGAGATTCTACATAATGTCCTCCTAAATGTTATGAACACAGATTATGCATTTCTATGGAAAAGGTTACCTTTAAAGGGGTAATAACTTTTGCCAATTTTGACTGTACAGCTGTAGCTTTAATATTTCTTTTCATGTTTCAAACAAACAGCTATGATTGATTTGCCTTCAGCAAAGTCATTCAGTATATTATGTAAGCATATTGCTTTTCTGGTTCTGTACTTCCTTCACATACACCTCTTAAAAAGCAGTCATTCAGTTTAATATCTATTTCTTCTAAACTATTATAAACCCATTAAAAAAGGATGCCCTGCTTCTCTTGAATTTTGTATTGAATTTCATTCATGTATGTTACCATTGTTTCTGTATAAGATTTTAAATTTAAAGCAGGGTATTTGGCCTAAACTAGTTGCTGTTCAAACAAGAATATCTCATAAGTATGGATGCTAGAACATTTTGCATAACATCTGTGCGTAGTCCCAATAAATGTGCATTTACTCATTTGTTTGCTGTTTATTATGACTTACCTGTTCTTCCTAAGTGTAATATTGCCTGAGCTTTATTGCCTGAGTGACTAGTTATTTTATGTGCTTTTGTTATATCAATGTAACAGCGATATTTTTAGTGTATACACAGTGTATAGTGTACTTAGTGTTATTAATTTGTGTGTTATCAGAGATATCACAGCCTCTATACTTGTATATATGTAGGGTATAGTATACTCAGTGTTACTGATTTTTGTGTTATCCACAGCCTCTATACTTGCTGCATATGTAGTTTATAGTATACTCATTGTTACTGATTTTTATGTTATCAGAGACATGACAGCCTCTATACTTACTGTATACCTAGCGTATAGTATACTTAGTGTTATTGATTTGTGTGTTATCACGCATATCACAGCCTCTATACTTGGTGTATACGTAGGGTAGAGTATACTCAGTGTTATTGATTTTTATGTTATCAGAAAAATCACAGCCTCTATGCTTACTGTATATGTAGGGTATACTTAGTGTTATTGATTTTTGTGTTATCACAGAGATCACATCCTCTATATATTCTGTATACGTAGGGTATAGTATACTTAGTGTTACTTATTTTTATGTTATCACAGAGATCACAACCTCTTGGAGACTATTTGAAAAGTAAATGTCAGTACTTGGAAACAATGTTCATTGGACTAAATTAATCACCACTTAGATAAAAGTAATGTCTTCAAAGTATTTATTTTATGAACTTCAGAGGAATAATAATCTGTCAGAAAAAGTAATCCTGATATGTGAAACTCAATGATACAAACCACATTTTACTTTATTCAAGCGATTGCTAAGGAAATGTAAAATTTTTATTACCCAATCTAATACACTGTTAGTATTTCATATTGTACAACTTTAGCAAGACACCCATTCATTGTAAAACCACTAATAGCAACACATTCAGGTATACAAATAATACACCCTGCAATGCTTACCTCCATCGTACAGTCCTTCTTAGTGTAATTACCTCATATGGAACATAAAGTCCCAGTTTGCCTCCATACTTAACTTTTACTTGAAGAATAAAAATAATTGCCCTTCCCTTGCTACAGCTGTGGTAAATATGAATATGGCAGGATGGTAGATACTAATGTCATTGAGGTCAGAATAATGTGTCAGGAATGTACAAAGTTTGAGTCGCTTCCTACATTCCAACAATCTATTAACAAATTATCCGAGGAATTGACAAACCATGAGACAATAACCAAACAAAGGAAAATTAGAAAACTTAATAGGGATAGCTTAGACTATCAAAGAGGATGCCCATTTGAGGTACAAAGGACTGTTAGATTTGTGGATGCTGATCAGGGGCCCACACCAGCTAGGACGAGGAAACGGCCAAGGTTGATTTTAAAAACTAGCGATACACCCAATACCAGCACATCAGGGGAAGATTCCTCATTTACTGATAATGACAGTACCGGACACAAGGAATCACCTAATCGCAATAGACCCAATATTACTGTCCCTTTAGAAATGGTACATGGCGTCGAGGTGGACGCAAGCACAAACACTGTCACAAAACATAACTCCCTAGAGGGATTAATACAGAATTTCATAACGTAACAGGTTTTGAATATCGAAATGTTTTAAATCTGTCTGATGTTACATTGTCTGATGAACAGGAACAACTATTGAATAAAGGACTTGGATATGTACCTGGGTTTTTTTCAGATAAATATCACATTGTTAATGACATTACCAGTTTCTGTCGTAATCTCAACCCTAAATTGTTTTTTCATGATAGAGAGCCTCAAAGGTCTACTGAATTTAGATTTCTCAAATCTGATTTTCAGCCACCCATGGACAAACATGTTTCCATTTTTATGCAATCTGTACTTAGAGATTTACATTTTGAACACAATGAATATTCAATACTTGGTCATAATCTATCACCTTCGGAAATAACAGCCCTACAACAATTACGTCATAATCACAATATTGTAATTTTACCAGCTGATAAGGGTGGAGCAGTGGTGGTTTTGAACATGAGTTATTATCTTAGTGAAGGCAGATCACAACTTTCCGATACTAAATGCTATATACATATGGACATGGACCCAACTCCTGTTTTCAAAAAAGGAGATTGACTCCTTTCTGCATTTAGCTGAGGAGGAAGGCATCATTAGTAAGACCAGTGTTTTGCATCTCACTGTTCAGGACCCACAAAAACAAATTTTATATCTTCTCCCCAAGATTCACAAATCATTTTCCAATCCACCAGGTAGACCTATTGTTTCAGGCATTGGTTCCATGTTTTTTACTCAACATCTCAAACCTCTATTGAGTATGGTCAGGGCCAGATTACAAGATACAACACAATTTCTACAGATCATACAGGACACACAGTTGGAACCTACATTGCTTATGTGTTCATTAGATGTCAAGGCCTTATACACAAGTATTCCACATTGGGTGGGATTACAGGCACTACAATATTGGTTAGACCATTCTGCCCTATATTCTCCAGGATTTAATACATTACTCATCTGTATGACCGAACATGTATTAAACAAAAATATCTTTTATTTTCAAGGTGAATGTTATTGGCAGCTTCAATGTACTGCTATGGGAGCTTCCTTTGCTCCTATTTATGCCGATCTTTTCATGGCCTTTTTTGAAGACTGCATGATTTATGAACCATTACACAACATATATTTGGTGGAAATTGATATTTGGCATAGATATTTAGATGATTGCTGGATGGTGTGGTGGGCGAATGCTACATATTTGCAGGAATTTGTCAAATATCTCAATGGTAATGTTTGGGGAATTGAATTTATGGTCACATATGATTTACAATCCATCAATTTCTTGGATGTTACTGTCACTAGGAACATTGACCATACATTTAACACCAGGACCTTCCGCAAATATCCCCAATGCAATACTTTACTGCATGCCTCTAGTATGCATCCATGCCACACCATCCGCAACATATCCAAGTCTCAATTCATGCGGATGAAATGCATTAATTCCACTAACATGGAATATGAGAAAGCCAGTCTGGATCTGTTCCAGAGATTTGTCAACAGAGGCTACAACCAACAAGACATTGTTAAGGCTTGGGATTGGTCTACCAACATGGATAGAGAAACTAGTAAAATGTAATATTCCCCGTCTGTACAGAATCCAATAAAGGCAGTCCCACTAGCGTAACGATAAATCACAATTCCAATAGACTCTTCAGTCCAAAAGTAACCATGCCGACTTTGTAACAAACACCACATTTAATTAGAAAATGCAGTGATTCCATTAAGCGCTTTCATTTCCAACATACGGAAACTTCATCAGAATAACACTTCCACAACAAACAACCCACATATATATATTGGAAGTTAATTGATTAATTCAATAATCAGAACCAAATATCTAAATTTAAAGATACATGCTAAGAAAAAACTTTGGTTATACAGTTTACATATGCAATACTGTGTATTGTTATTCCACAAGTATGTGCTATATTAAATTATAACAGAATAAAAACATACAGGAAAAACACGTAATTAGAATCATGAATATGAAAAATCATATGTATAAAAATACAAAATACAAGATTAAGACAAATTAAAACCTAAGTATCTACTTTCAACCTATTGTAAAAAAAAATATATATATATATATATATATATATATATATATATATATATATATATATATATATTGTAATATTTGTTAGATGATAGATAATAGGTAATAAATAATAAGGAGGATTAAGTCCACTAACTTCGTGACAGTACAAGTGAATATTAAAATTAGTGAATATTAAATATTAAAAATGTCAGGATATCAAAATTGTAATATTGTTTAAAAATGTATAATGTTGTGTAGTATAAAATGAAAATAAAATAATGTTATATGATGTCCTAACATATGATAAGAAAAATGTAGGTTATAAATTATATACCTTAAATAATCATAAATAATCATAATTGATCATGATGTCATAACCTATTGTTATGTTTTAATATAATTGTTGTAGCTCATGTAAAGTCACCCTAAAAAGTCACTCTAAACCGTAACCCTAAAAGATAACCGTGAAAAATAGACCTAGAAATAAATATAAATGATCCTCAAACTAGAAAATAGATAACACTTTGAAACCCACTATAAAAATCATTTCTTGTTATTGTACACTTTTCTTTTAATTTTGTTTGCTTTTGATTTTAAAGCTGGTATCAGTGAAACATGGTCATTCAAACCGGGGGGTATATTAGAGTCCAACCTAAGTTGCCATATAAGTTCCTTGTAACTAATCTGATTTTCCCAGTCTCCCCCTCTGTTGTTTCTAGGTATTTTTTCCAATACCCAGAACTTGAAATTTGCCTCCTTGCATATTAAAGTATGATGGAAAAGGGCATTGGTCTCCTTCTTCTTATTAATGTCATAAGTATGTTCATAAATTCTTTGACGTAAATGTCCTTCTGTCTTGCCCACGTAGTAACACCAACATGAAGTGCAATAAACCAAATCTACTACTCCACTAGGGTAACAAGTACAATATTGTTTCCCTTTTATAGTATATGGAATAGTGGGTAGTTTTAAGTTATCTATGTTGGCTATAAATGTACATTGTGGGCATCTTCCACATCGAAAAGTGCCTTTTTTCCTAGTGTCCGTCTCCAATTTGTTCCTTTCAAAGATATTTTTAAGATTGGGTCCCCTTCTAAAACTGTAACAAAGATTTTTATCAAATATCCCTAGAGTGTTAGGCATACTTTTAAAAATGTCCCGTTTTGTTGATGGCTTTTCTTATTAAATTAGTTTTGGAATTGTATGTCATAATGAGAAACTGGGTATCTAAAGCCCTCTTTGGAACAGTGTTATCAAAATTTGTACAATAATCTAGCAAATTACTGTCACTGTTCATTATTTTGGTGTTAAGTAGGGGAATATATTTAGTACCCCATCCCATAACCACCTCTTGTTTTAAGGGAAGTATTATGGATTCAGGGTAGCCCCTCTCTAAAAATAATTTTTGTATGTAATCTAGCTCTTTTACCAAATCACTATATTCAGTAGTCATCTAGGCTACTCTGACCATTTGTCCCTTAACTATGTTCTTCTTCTGTAATGGTGGATGGTTACTGAAATAGTAAAGATAAGAGTTCGAAAATCATGCTTTTCTGTATATACTGGATATAAAAGTTTTTTTAATGTAATCCTTCCTAATGGTTAAATCCAAAAAGTGTATTTCATCCAAGTTAAATTCATGTGTGAATTGCAAAAAAGAAGTAGAATTGTTGAAATAGTCTAAGGCTTTAAGAGCCTCATCATGTGTACCATTCCATACTATCAATATATTGTCCAGGTAATGATAATACTGGACTATATTGACCCCAAAGGTAGAGTTAAAGACAAAATGTTGTTCCCAAAATAACATGACAATATTAGCAAAGATGGGGGCACAAGCTGCCCCCATTGCCACACCATCTACCTGTTTGTAAATCTCATCTTGAAAATATATAAAGTTGTTTTTCAAAACTACTTCTATATTTTCCAGTATCAATCTGAACTCATTGTTGGTCAGAAATTTAAATTCAATCAGCATGTATTCGAACCATTCCAGTCCAATATCGTGTGGAATGACAGAAAAAAGATCTTTCACGTCAATAGTCATAAAAGAATAATCAGGTGAAAAAGGTAATTTGTTCAGTTTCTTTAATAAATCCCAAGAGTCAATTAAAATATGTGTGTAAAGTTGGTAAAAAGGTTTTAATTTTGTATCTATATAAATAGCTAACGGTTGTGTTTTAGATCCCTCAGATGTCACAATAGGTCTCATTGGGGGTCTTCTGTATTTTCGTGAATCTTGGGGATACCGAACATAGTTGATAGAAAAGGTTTATCTACCTTAAAAATCTGTAAAGTTTTTCATCTATTAAGCCCTGGATAAAATTGTCTTCTATGATCATATCGATCTTGTGGTAGGCAATGTTAAGTTCATTTCTAGAAACAATAGTATATCTACCATATCCATTTAAAATTTCCATCATTTTTGTTATGTATAACCAGTTATTCATTAGTACAACACCTCCCCCTTTGTCCGGTTTCATGATCCTAATGTCCGGATATTTTTGTTTGATTTCATCCAAAAACCAATTGTTCATCCTTGTTAAGGTTAGGTTTCGTAAATGTATGTGTATTGTGAATCAGAGTTTTCACCTCATTAATAACCACATTTTCAAAGTTGTTGATATCATTCTGTAAGGGGGGGGGGTTGTATGTACTTCTCCTTGATAAAATATCTATATATCTATTATTGTTATTCTCATTAATGTCACCAGAAGCATTATTCGAACTAGCCAAAAATTCTAAATTTAATTTTCTAGTAAATAATTTTATGCCCAAAATTAATTCTGCCATGTCTACTTTTCTAGTTGGCACAAACGTAAATCCCTTTTTAAATAAGGAAAAGTGCCTATCTTCCACTTTCAAGTCAGTGTAGTTATAAATAAAAAATTCACTGTCAGGCTGTCTGATTATAATACTGTTTCTATAGGGTTCTCTAGTAGAAGTAACTTGACTCAATTCTTTGTTGTTATTATTTAAATTAAACAAGTTATCTAAAGGCATAGATCCTATAGTATTGTGAATATTAACTAGGCTATCCAATTCCCTATCATCTGATTGTATAGTATGTTCATTAGCCAAAAGGTTATGGTTAATGGAAAACAGCTCATTATTATGAGTGATATCTAAAATAACATTATTATTATCACTACTGTTGTTGTTTTCAATGATGTGTTCTCTGCCTATCTCAAGGCATAATGATTTGTCACCTGTGCATATGTCGGGTGTGGATGCAATTTCCGTAACCTTTCGGACCTTCTTGGCCCCTCTATTTCTAAAGGGACATCAGTTTCGCTGTCTATGTTTTCCCTATGGTAATTGTTCATAATTGTGTTTGTATCATCTCTCGTCCTAAGGTCATTTTCCCATTGGTCTGTCTGGTAGTGTCTGTGGTTGTAATAGTTTGGATGTTGATAAACCTGTTGGGCCTTTGCCCTAAACTGTCTGTGAGGTGGTCTCTTGTAATTACTGGAAGTGTTGTTCCCTATAAGGTAGGCCTGCTGATGTTCATAGGCCCAATTGTCCCTTTCCAGTTTACCCACTTTTCTTTTATAATTCTTATTCATGATATTATCAACATCATTCAACACTCTGTAATAATTTTGCTTATATTCTCTTACAGTAAATAACAAATCTTCACTAATTTCTTTGTTAAGGCTATCAATCTTGTTAGTTAGTTCACTGATTTGTAATTTATTATTGTTAATCATAGCCTTAATTAATGCTAAACCACAATTGTTCAGAATGTCCACAACCTCCTTATAAAATTCTGAACCCAAAACAGTACCATTTGGGAATCTGTTCAGTCTAAGTCCTTTAGGAACATGTTTTCTCTTTACACATTCTGTCAAAAACCAATTGTCCAAGTTTAAATTTTTATGTTTAAGCATAAGTTTCTTTAGCAGCTTACATTTATCCGAATATGACACATCCTGAGGTTGCTGTCTCTGTCCCACATTGCGTTGCTCTACAAATCCAAAACTCTGGTTTAACCAGTCGGATAAATTAATGTTATCGTATTTGCCAAGTAAGTCGTTAGTGTTAGATCCCATCCTACTTAGTTCGTCAGACCTCCGTTCAGCGTTTGGTGAACTTACAGCTCCCATACTATCTCCATTATTCCATTGGTGTGTGCTGACATTGGTACGTAGCCCTCGGGTAGATTGTGTGCACGGAATGGAGCCCTCCGTGTCCTGAGTGCTAGCATCCAGTTGCGAAAAGGCTTGTAAAAGCCTAGTTAGCTCACCTATCAAGGTTGATTCATTTTTCTGCTGTGAGGCTCCTCGAGTGTCCTGTACATCCATCAAAAGTCACTATAGCACATACTTGTGGAATAACAATACACAGTATTGCATATGCAAACTGTATAACCAAAGTTTTTTTCTTAGCATGTATCTTTAAATTTAGATATTTGGTTCTGATTAATGAATTAATCAATTAACTTCCAATATATATATGTGGGTTGTTTGTTGTGGCAGTGTTATTCTGATGAAGTTTCCGTATTTTGAAAATGAAAGCGCTTAATGGAATCACTGCATTTACTAATTAAACTTGGTGTTTGTTACAAAGTCGGCGTGGTTACTTTTGGACTGAAGAGTCTATTGTAATTGTGATTTATTGTTACGCTAGTGGGACTGCCTTTATTGGATTCTGTACAGATGGGGAATATTACATTTTACTAGTTTTTTTTCTTCCCCATTTTTTCCATCGTGTTATGGATAGAGAAACTTTATTACAATATAAAACACAGCCTAGGGATCCAACTTCATGTTCTATAAGGTTCGTGCCAACCTATGGTAGAAACCATAATGCAATCAGGAGCATTATAAATAAACATTGGAATATCTTATTGGCCAATGACCAGCTGAGACAACTTTTGGGATCTCAGTGTCAGTTTAGCTATAGAAGAGGAAAAACATTAGGTTCATTGTTCAGTCATTTTAAACATAAGGAAAGTGGGGGGGCAATATATAAACAATTAACTATGTCTGGGGATGAACTGTTGGGAACTTTTCCCTGTGGTCAATGTGGGTCTTGTAAACAAATTCGTAAATTTAAACAATTCACTAGTCAGAATACAAGTAAAGTGTATGATTGCAAAATATTTGGTAACTGCAGCAGTAGCTGGGTGATATATTTAGCCACTTGCCATTGCTCTGCCTTCTATGTGGGTCAAACGTCCAGACCACTTAGAACACGCATCAATGAACATAGAAGTGACATCAAGAATAAAAAAGATCACAATGCCCTTTTTCGCCATACTTTGAAGCATCCACAGGCTCAGTTTACATTCATGATTATCGACAGGATCATAGGTGATCGAAACAATCCTCAAGGATGGCACAGCATCCTAAATCATAAAGAAAAGTATTGGATCACCACATTGGGAGCACTCTTTCCACCAGGTTTGAATGATCATTTATAAACAGTTATACTATTTGCTATGACTTATTGCTGGTCTTACATATTTTCATAGTTTCATAGTATAGTACTAGGCTATCTGCCCTGGGGCATTTGTAAGCCTAGCCATAGTGATGTGGCTTTTGCCACCCCAAGAAATGGTACAAAAATGTACAGAATAAGTTTAGAATACTGTGCCTCTGTCTAGTAGTGACACAATGAAGGTCCCCTTATATAATAGAATTAGTTTACTGTGCCCCTATCTAGCAGTGACACAGATGTGACCCATGGGGTAAACTTACGATCTCCCATCCACTCATCAAGATTTCTCTTGAAGAGAGTCAGTGAGGGGCTCTGCCTAATATGAACTGGGATCTTGTTCCAAAGCATGGGAAGTCTCTGGGTTATGAATCTATCCCTCCAGCATGTCCTATTCATACTTGTGCCAAAGCTTAATTGTTAAATTGTTGTTATAACAATTTATTCTTATACTTATGTATTTCAGGTTCCAGTGGATACTTTATTCGATGTCGTTATATCAGAACTACATGTTTATTAATATTAACCACAATTTTATTGTGAACATACACGTTTATGAGGTTCATTTTCCATGGTTCATCATGTTTAGTTACAAATTGATTAACCTACACTTGGGAAATTAATCAGGTGTATCAATTTTTATATGAATTTTGTCCCAATCATGTGCATATGGTCATTTTAGTGAATTGTTATATTACCATTCTTTCTTTTGGATATATATTTATTCATATTTATTACTTGTTTTCTTTATATTAATGATGCAAGTTGTCATTGTTTTTTATGAACTCATGGTGACACTACAATATTTCCAATGATATATGTTTATCACATTTTTCTACTCTTGAACTCAATTATGCGTGTGGGAACCTACCACTTTTCATAGTGGCAGGTTTAGGATTTTCATTGGTTGGGTATTTTTATAAATATTCATGAAGTATTGTCTCTGGCTTTTTTGCTGTGTATCACTGAAGAAGGCATTTTTTTGCTGTAACCGGTCTGATTATTAAAAGGTATGTATTATCAGTAATTTTCTGAGTGTTTTATTATTTTTGCTCTGTTTCACGTATCTGCTGGCCAACAGTGTTTTCTATGGTTCATTCTGGCTGTGCAGTACCTACGTGCATAGCATAGTGTTTGGTAAATATGAATGACACAAGGGCAATCTGAGTAGACTGTATTTGGTTTCCTCATCTCTTTTTAGTTTCTAACACCTATATGGTATACACCCATAGCTATCACAATTTGCTCTACTTCTAGTCCTCATGTGTTGATATAATTTACTATAGGGAAAAGAATTGTGGTACAGAAAACAAGATGTCAGCCTACCTGTGAGATCTTAATATAAACATTTTATTCATTCTTTAATTTGTTATACATAATACTTTTGATTTATGCGATTGTAAGGCTAAATTATGTATAAAATATATATTTTCAATCATGACTCTCAGGATATATAGAGTTCAAAGTCTTTTTTTTGATCAGTCTATAAAGGGTTTATTTCCTAGTTTTACTGTTGCATGAAGAGATGCTATTAAATAGACATCATCTCCAGAAGCCCATGACTGGTCATCTTTAGAAACCTCTCAGTTAACCTTATTTTAAACATGTTATGGTTCATTTTGCATACAAAATAGAAGGATCACTAAATTTAAATCATTTTGAAATACAAGTCATTATTTTAAGATGGCTTTAGTCAATTGTGTTTGAACAAAATGTGTCTGAAATACTGAAACATCATAAAAGCCAGAACACCTACTATCTGTCACCAAACCTAAAATATCACTGTAATCCTGCCCAGGTTGCTTGACTCTGAAAAGAGGATTTTGCACAGTTCTCCAAGTTTGTATAATCTCAGAGTAGGTATATATATTATTTTGGGGCATGAGGGCTTGCCTCCATATTTTAGGTATACAGGGTGGGGGGGGGCTTGCTTCTACTAAAACATTCTTTCCCCAATCTTGGGAGTACCACTGTCTTAACTAGTGGCCTCTCAAGGCTTTAGATGTTTGGGGGTCAAATAATCAGGCATAGATTATACAGGATGCAATTATTCTTAGTGCATCTAAAGTATGTTAAAGCTGGATTTAAACAGTGAAATGATGCTAATCCTAACTGCCATATATGACAATTTTGTTTTCAAGATATGGCCTTATGAAAGGTATAAATTTGCAATCACAAAATAGAGCTTAACCTAATGGGAATAACACATCACTTTGAAGAATGCAGTTATATAAATGTTACATTACATAAAATAGCATTTATTTCTAAAGCATATTGAATGGATATTTAAGGTAAACACAAAACCTGATTACTTAACAGAAACTATATCCAGGAGAAATAAAATCAGGATAAGTAGTTTAAAAGAAGAACTGGAGAAAAAGAAGATTGTCCTGTTCCACTTCAATAAACAGACAACACTGAATTACATTTGATGACCTTTATTAAACTTCCATAAACATGATTGTTAACGAATAAATATAAATTTCAACCAAAAACATGACACAAGTGATAATAATATCCATGGAAGGAAAACATAAAATAACCATAAGGGCAGCATAACCAACTCACCCTTGATAAGCAGTGTCTCCCACTTGCTCACTTATCTTTGCACTAACAAGGCAGCGTTACCTCGCTCACCTTCAATTTATTCAATTACTCCACCATCCAAATTAGAAGGCAAGCCTGACACTCTTCTCTGCTCGCCAGCCTGACCATGCTGTTCCCCCTCTCTCTGACCAAACTTCTAGCAACCTAACCACCAGTAAGGCACTAGATCAAACATCATTCAGTGTACCCATCCTCCCTAACCCAGCTAGATCCAAATCCTTACCTGCTAACCCTATATATAACTCACCAAAACAGCCGAGTACCTAAAACTAAAAACAAACCACTAACCCCTCACCTATGCTAAAGTAGCAAACCATAACCTCATTACCTATCATAACTACTGCCATGATGTAATTAAACCAAACCACCTGACCACAGGAAACCTCACAATGGTACCAAAAGCCTTATGAGTTGCTGGACCCAATACTAAGCCCACTGCCATTGAATCCATGCTGAGGCAACTGCATACCACCATGCCACACTGCAGCCCCATAGCGCTGCCCAAGGAAACATTTTTTTTTTGTCCCAGGAATGTAATACCCCTCTTAAATCTCTTCTAAATTCCATTTAATAAAAATGCTATGGCAGGTAGAAATATAACCTTAAAACACCCCCATCATGGCCGGCATTGCCTACAATAAATCAAACCAGGCAAAACTAACTCAACACAATATACCAACCAACTAGAGAATGCCCGATGCCATCATATCACAGAAGGTCTGCGACACACTATTACCGTCCAGGATGTAGCGAATAAACCTGACCCAATTTCTCCTGAAACTGCAGTAACTCAAAGTTGAATAATCCTAACAACCCCCACATCTAGATAACACACCTAATTTACTTAATGCAATCCGCTAATCCCCTACCCCTGATGTCTGCCTCACTATTTGACCCCTTCCAAAGAAGACCCCTGCTACCCCTAAAACAGTGTAAAATTCAACCCTGGTGCTCCCCACACAAGATCAAACCAAACAACATTACCGTGTGACAGCAGGTAAGAAAAAACACAACAAACCAAACAATTCCATATTCAGCTGCACTGCTGGCAAACCATGACTTTTCATACCGCTCCATCAGCTGAACCCTCATCACCTTCTACTCTCGCCTGTCGAGTCCACAATTCTTCAGTCCCCCAAGCAATACCAACTCTGCATGTCCCCATTTGCACTCAGTGATCTGTAAAAGAAAAGACTAAATATTCCACACACGCATAATCTAATTTCTTAATGACCATTAAACACCGCCAATGTCACATCTCATTCCTCAACTGCTTAGAATGCAGACACTTCTATGTGCAGCAACATACCTGAAAATTCAGCTGTCCTAACAAGATTCCCATAGAATACCCTCCCAACTCACATAGTAACATTGCAACAGATACCTATATGAAATAAAACATTGCATAACAAGGCTTATTCAATAAATACCATTCTCACTCTTCTACAACAAAAGAGTTCTTAACAAAATAACAATTAAACAAAAAAAAATGAAAGCCATCCCCATTCCTGCTACCACATACTATCATCTCATGACCTCCATTTCACAAACCAACCCCACAACAAGAACTTCTCTTCCACATTTCCCCCCCAGTCATCCTTTCTGACATCCCACAAACCATAAACCAACCCCCTGATTATGCTCCCTAACCCAACACCTCCTGCCGCATTTATAAACAAGTGGGAATCCTCCTGGACAAACATATCTGAAACCCCATCCGAAGGCACCACAATATTAAACAATGTACCCATTTGTTAAACCACACCCGAAAAGACCCAAACAACCAATCTCCCACAGGTATGCTCTGACCCACTCCTCCTGCCACACACTCACATACTTGCAATACCCATCAAGCCCTCCTACTCTGAAAGCCATACCTATAGCATGCCATCTCCTATTAGTCCCAGGAAATAAATAACGGACAAACTAACTAAATGCCTTACTTAAACTTCTAATACTGTGCAGCCCACAAAGTACCCAGCTCTTCCAAGCCATGATGCTCCATCAACCCCACCTACTTTAAAGTCATAGAGATGCTCCAACACCTATTGTTATCAGCCCAAAGTACAAGTCAAATGCTGCACACGAGGGGCACATTTGTCACAGATTTGAAACAAACCACATATACACCCCAGAGGATCCTCAGATAACCCAGTAAACCAAATGCCACACTTCCTATGATCCTGTGCTTGTTGTAATTCCACCCCACCTGTGGAAACCCCATACACCCACTAAACAATCCCCACCCTGGCTTTACTATACCCCCAACATGCCTCCTCACTTGCACCCACACTACCCCAAGATAGCAACTCTGATATTGTAAAACAGCAAAAATCAGGTATCAGAGCGAAACACAGCTGGTAAATTTTAAAACTCATCCAAAGGCAGCAATTCCATCCAGTGCAAGTCTTTTATTGAAACAAACAGATAAATCCAGTAAGCGCTTTCACCCAACAGGGCTTCATCAGACCATAAAGCATCACTGATAACAACTCCTTATATAGTAAAAAAAGGTGCCAAAAACCTGAATTCAAACTTTTTCTTAAAGTGACAAGATCATAGTCTTTTCAAACATCTTATTCTAAAAACATTGATTACATCACCATATAAAAATAAACATAAAAGGTATAAAAAGAAATACGTATAAGAAAATACATAAAAATATATAAAAAATATACATATTTTAATATACAAATACATAAATACTAATGAGAATATATACTCAAACTAATAAATACTCTCATCTCATAAGGACACAAATTTCATGTGCTTATTATACACAATATTTGTCTTCACCAACTGGTGAACAAATGTTTCTTTCTAAGCTTTCTAGACTTCAAAAATGGTTTCAGGGGTACCTTATCATTAAGACCTGGATAGAAGTCTGCCCTAAACCGAATTATCCATTTAGCCTCCTGTGTTTCAGTATGGCTCCTAGTGTCACCACCTCTAGGACCTGTGAACAACATCTCAATGACTCTGAAGGTGAACATATGTGTATCACCTCTCTCCAATACATGTTTAGATAGTGCGTTGACTGTGGACTTAACTCTAATTTGATATATGTGCTCATGTATCCTGTCTCTGAGTTTTCTGTCTGTCTATAAAAGACTTGCACTGGATGGAATTGCTGCCTTTGGATGTGTTTTAAAATTTACCAGCTGTGTTTCACTCTGATACCCATTTTTTGGTGTTTTACCATTTGGACTGTGAGGAATTTGCAGCGCATTTACTATTTGTGAGTTTTTGTCTTGGTTTGAAGCAACTCTGACATGCCTTAATGAGCACCAAATAAAACGGGACTACCTGTGACCTCGTTGTGCACACTCCAGCACCCGAACCATCCCACCCAACAGAAGCTCTTACTTTTTAAAGCAACTTCCTTCAAGCCACTAACTGTTGCTCACTCTGCATTCTCTCATCTGTGGTCTCACTGGGGCATCGACTGCAACGGCCACCATCTCCTTATGCCCACTTGCTTCTGGTCACCGACTGATGCCTGCTCTATACTTCCCCAGCTGCAAAAGAAAGAAACTATAAATTCTCAGTACACACATAACCAAAACATCTTACTGACAACCTAAGTGCTGCCAGGGGCCTACCCTGTTCATCGACAGCACAGCCACTATACTGACACCCCAGCCTCCCAACCCCAAGACAGTGCAACCTTGTCACTTTCACCCCTATGCTTTGTCCTATAACCCAACCTGCCCAAAGTAAGATGCCTAACACAATAAACGAAAAACCTTTACAACATAACCAAACCTCATGTGTACTGCATCCACAGGAACATTCATTTAGGGTCATAACAGTTGATGTTCATACTGAATCAAAACAACCCCCACTTCCCCACTTGCCAGATGAAGGGAAATGTAAATCACAGCACGCATGGTTTACCTTGTGATTTGCATACCACATCAAATAGTGCACTGCATGGGACAAAATAACTTATTTTGCAAAACAGTCTGCATAGCCCTCAACCTTCTCCCAGAAGCCCTCCCCCGTAAGGCAATGAGTGAGCTGTAATATATAGCTATTTTTCCCCTTTTTCCTGCCAAATTATTCAAAGAAAGTATATGCCTGTGATATATAGCTTTTAGTCGAAGACTTAATATATCAGCATTACCGCTGGGCTACATACCTTTAAATGACTTAAGTGCATATAACTTGTAATTATGTCCTTATTCTACTCTGTCATTTGCATTCCAGACTCTACCACACTGGTAGTTTTTACTCTACCCCACTATGTATTAATTAATTAATTAATTAATTAATTAATTAATTAATTAATTGATTGATTGATTGATTGATTGATTGATTGATTTATTTATTTATTTATTTTTCGACTAACTGAAATAATTCCCTGTACTTCTCATGTCAAGTGCAGACTATAGACCATCACAACAAACATTCATAGCATGGTCTCGTGCAACTGTCTGTTTGTAATTTATAAAAATAATAAAGATATTATATGAATAGTGAATATCGAAGATAGATCCGCATTCTCTTGGGTATAAATACATACAAGTAGCAGCCTATCAGGTGACCACAGCACAGGACCTGCCAAAGGCCCCAAAATGTAAAGAAAGCCTAAATAGGAACAATTTTATATATCACCCTCTCAACTAGCAGTGGAGAGCATAACCAGATTGCCTTAACCTGAATGTTCTGCAGGGTATTAAGTCTAAACCTCTTGTGTCTGTCATTTTCTAACTGCCATCTACCATGGTTAGACCATAACCAGGGGACCTACAATGCACGACCTGACTAGGCAGGCTCCAGACTTAAAACAAGACACAATACCCATATACAGAAAATCTCTGAGCAGGTCAGACTTACTTCTACATGCTGCCACCACTACCACCAAACTCCTTTAGCCCCAGTACCCCACTCTAACTTAAGTTGCACAAATGCACAAGGTAAGGACAATTAAAATGCTCCCTCCCCCGATGCTTCCCACTAGCGGAGTTACCATCATAGCAAGGTAACAATAAGCCCTTGCTGTTCCCCTTCTGAAAGATCCAGAAGTGGGAATTGCTTGAGCATTATTTTATTTATTTATTTATTTATTTGACATAGTACGGCCATATACATTTGTCATAAAAGCAAACCTTTGATTTAAGCTCAAATGCTATCTTGAAGCAAAGCACGATATTCTTCTTGTCTACACTGGCTTTATCCACCATGCTGCAAAGTGTCACAAACTGCGTACTCTATGCTACTTCATTATAATGTACTAACTGCCTCCAACCAGCCCTACATTGTACATTTCCCCTAAGTAAACATGCATGTTAAAGTGTCAACAAAGCACATGACGATAAAGATATGAAGTCTGAAACTTAAATGCATGTCCTTTCCATATACTTCAATCTTTTCTCCCAACCAACAGTTCCAGCTGCAAGTACCGCTTCCATAAACTTGGAAAGCCGATAGCACCTGTAAAGTTATGATGTCTCTCCCCTCCTAAGTGCACCTCTAATATCTGCCTTGCATGCATGAGGAGCACCGGTAACAACCAACTTGCATTCCCAGTAAGCCTGCACTTCTCCTGACTCTCCCCATAATGCTTAAAATTTCACAGGCATTCACAGGGAAACTGTTACACACCAGTCATTGGAAGCCTGCAAAGCCTCTGAACTGCTCAGCAGAAGCTGTGCCAATTTGGTTTACCATGATCAAGCAAGCTAAAGTCAGAGCAAGTTACCAATGCACAGGCTGCACAACTAATCAGCCAAAACATGAGCACGACGTGGACACTGTGACTCCCAACCTCAATCTGCACCTTTAAAGACAACCTTCCCCAGTGCTTTTAAACACTTTCCCTTTGTCCTAGCTGAGCTGAGTAAAACTGTCACATTTAAGTCACTGTAATAATGGCACCTGACACATAACTGTACTACTGCATGGAGCTAGTGTGCATATAAGCTGCCATATATCCCATAGGTTACTCTTACTTTGTGCCTGTATAACGTGCCTTCACTGCTGCACTATGTCAATCAGAGTTATAAATTTTCTTTTGAACTCTGCCTGACCCATGAGCTAGTAGTGTCCACAACCCTTGAAAGACAATGCTAGCTGTAGCCTAAGCCAGGATGAAACTCAGCCCTCAACAACCAACATCATCAAAACTGAAGTATACCTAAATTAACCAGCCAACAGGGGCTAGGATTACTGAAGGATACGAGGAGCTGTCAGAGTTGTTGCTTATATAGGTACAAATTGTCACCAGCTATGCTGAAAGACATGATGTTTCCGTGAACATGCTTTTCTACAGACATGCACTCAACTCCACTGTATATTAGCATGTAACGGCGGCAATGATCCCTTGCTGCCTTTACCAAAATATGTTTAGAACAGAGAGAATTGTTGACAAGCAATGATTTGGAGAGATTTTTTTTTCAACGTAAACAGAATGTGTTAGTCCTCACTGCCACAGAGACAGGACAGACTACCGCACAGAGGTTGTACAGTACAGTGGTAAACAATGTGCGTGTTGAAGAAATGGAATTACACACATTAACAAGGACTAGATTATGCTGCCAACTACCACAAAGAAATGTGTAGTGTAACTGGAAACCAAAGATCACTTAATTGTAGTGCCCACTACCGCAAACTGCAGCAAAGAACGTCTGCTCCACAAATCTCGTGAAAAGGCAGTAATGCTCACAAAACACTAACCCACTAACTGATGCAAACCCAGAGGACACCATAAGCCTTCAAGGCCTGTCACAAAACTGCCTCCCCCAACAACCGGGCATTTCTTGACAAAAAAAAAAAAAAAAACATTTTGTGTAACCCTAATATGCACCAGGATCCGAACAAATTAAAAAACACCCACCAACAAATTCCGCAGTATCACATTCCCCCAAACTAGTCTAGCAAAGTTTGAATAACATAATAACTGATTCCCATCCACCTCCACTGATCATGGCTAATTACCAATCTTTCCGTTTCCTCAAGCAACCCACCCAAAATCCAAGACCTACCTGCTCCACAGCACCACCTGGCCGTCATGGACGTAATACTTGCAATAGCAAGTTCACACCAAAAATGTGACTCCTACCTCAATTACACTTGACAAAACCCTCTAAGCCCTTCCCAACCCTTACATCATTTCCTCCTAAAAGATCCTTCCATCCCAATTAACCCTATCTTCCCCTTATTCTCTTAATTCCTGATAACCAATGTATGTAGCCCCACTTGAAGATGCCCCAGGACAAAATGGTCTGTTCCAAACCTCATTTATCACATTCCTTCAAATGCAATTGCTGCAGACTCTGGATTTGAACCTGTCTAAATGTTTGGAATTTACAATAGTTCACAGAACTAAGATATATAAAGAAAATGTGTCTGGACAGAATTGTGATTGATTATTGGTAAAACTGTCTGAAGGAAAAAAAATATTTTAATAGCATAATAAAGTGCTTTACGTTAGAGGGAAGGAATATATTGAGACACCGCACTATATTATGTTAAATAATAGATAGAAGTGGGTTCTTTATAACATACATTATAGATGAATGTATAACAGTACAGCACAGGCCCAATGATGCTGCTGTGCACAGAGTTCCTAGTGGTAAAGGAGCACTTCAGGACTATGCCTGAAGATAACACATCCACCACAATAAATATGTATTTCACATTCTCCTCAAAATAAGTAAAGCAACTAAAGGCAGCTGTAGTTTATGAAACCTACAAAAATTAACTAGCACTATAACTCAAACCAGGTGTTTTATAGGAATTAGAGGAATAAGTAGTCTAATCTCATCTTCATCTTGGCATATTTCCAGTATTTTAGAATATTCTAGAGACTGCACATAATCACAATGATTACAGCCCACTAATTTAATGTGATATGGCTTGCATAATGGATTTAAATATCAGAAATATTAGCCATTTACTAATAATTTATGTAGCTTATATTGGCCTGTCATTTTGAAATACCTCATGGTTCTTACAGACTTCACCATATTTTCATCTATTCTCCAATGATCAACCTTAATATTTTCATAACTTGCACCAGTTCAGACGTTTAATCTGCTTGTAGTATATAGTTAATGTTTGCTGTAATATTTTTATATTTCTTAAGCATTGCATTGTCATGGTCATCTAAAAGAATGTCAGCAAGTGTGTGGAGCAATAATAAATTGGTACAAAGAGTATTAAATATGTGAATGAGTAGACAGTGGATATGTTGCACAGACATCCCAGGTATAAATAGATTTATTCAGTCAATGATTATAATCCAAAAATGTATTAGTTCATGTTATTAGACATGCAATCATTTTTCAATATGAAGTTAACAAAGGCTAATAATCTATCATTTTAACTGGTGAAATTAGCTTAACCATGAAACTCATCAATGACAGTACAAATCCAGTTTCCTAGAAACATAAAAAGAATATGGTATCACTACAAATATATATTATTCACAGGGAAAATTCCTTCCTGTATGTCATATCCCCTCCTTACCCACTTCCTAGAAAGTATAGTTGATTATTTTTTTAATCCTGAAATCAAAAACTTAACCATATAAAATAAGTTGACATAATACTTTCTCCTATATCTGATTATGGTATGCTTTCTGTGATAGTAATATCCTGAAAATATTCTACATATTTTATATGCAAAACTGATTAAAGCTCCTTTAATAATTCAGAATGCACAATATATTTCAAAAGCACAACTCTTAAGTTTCAAAAAGGCTTAGTGGTGTAAATGCCTTAATGCAGAAGCATGCTAAGCCTTGTTAATTCATAGGCCACTCTACTTCTGAGGTTTCCCCTTCTTTCTCTACTCCCTGATTTGTTTCCTGTCTAGATACATCTCACCACTTTGCATATGATCAGGAAATCAAATGATCATGGTATCAAAAGTTCAGGTGATGTCTGAATATTTCAAGGCCTAGGACTAAATTTTACAGAACTATGTTTGCTACATGTTTGAATACTTATCCTGTATCCATCACCATCACTTTCTGCTTCTTCCCATTTAACTGTACCTTCATCTGTCATACTACCATTTATTTATTTTTAGAGAATGAAATACATAATTGTTCTAAAAAATAATAAGATAAAAATAAATAAGTAAACAAGGTGGCCTCTTAAAACAAAATGTATCCACAGCATAAAGGGTGCCCCGGGTAGAGGGCTCTACCTGACTATTCAGATTAAGTCACATTAAATTATTGTTGGACATTTTGAGGTCATGGAGCAGAGACCTTTCATCATTCAAGTGTAGGCACAAAGGATGTTTTAGTGACTTACTGTAGCAATGTGCGAGAAAATCATACATTTTATGAGGAAGGGGTAAAACAAAATGACACAAAAGCTAGGCCATTCTTTGGAATTCACAACAGCTGACGTAAGGTATGATGCACAATGAGACTGAAGACAAAAACTGTAAGATAAGTGCCATGATTATTTTCACTATGATGTCACTGCTGATTAACCAGACATTTTTGTGGCAATATTTCTGACTTTTTTTTTTTTTTGCAGTAGAGCAATTTGAATACTTCAAAGTATGGCAACTTGTTTTTGTGGAGGTGAAATAAATTACATAGCCATCAGATATTATAGCTGTAACTGCTAGGTGGGGGTTGAGGTTGTCTGGATGTAAATAAGTGAACATTTTGTCATTTGCTCAGTTTAAAGACTCACTATCAATTTTGTAGGACTAGTATGCATTTATAAGAAGAAAGCTGAACTACTTAAGTGGACAACTGATATGCATAAATAGAGTAGATATAATTGCTTGGGCTGTCTGTGCAGATAAAAGATTAAGCTGCCTGCTACTGTTTGTATATTATCCTGGCACTGTTGGATTAATATGATTTATACAAATCAATGTGCAACTTTTTAATGTGTGACAACTGTATTATCACAATCAAATGTTTGAGTTGCACAAAACAATGCCTAGAACTGTTTAGTGTGGACTATATGCATAAATGTAACTGAACCTCTTGTCACTTGCTCAGTTTAACAGCCATCTCTCAAAAAAAAATTAATTGATAAAATGCATCATTCAATATCTAGACCTTCAGAGCTTCTGAGAGCTGATGTCCCCCCTTGAACCAAGGTTGTATAACTGGATTTTGATATATCCTTAATAATCATCTCTGCTCGGTGTGATGGTCCTTACTCTGGTCCAGTGTTCAAGCAGCTAGAATCCTCACCACTGACACTGGTGAGGGATGACCATTAGGAACAAAAATGGATGCACACAGTATTTTCAGATGCAGCTCTCTGTACCAAACACAATTTTCTTTAAGAGCACACAGGCAGCACACTCCAGACCTTGGGCTAGACTCTGTCTCTCTCTAGGGCCCAAACAAGCGCATTGACCATTTTGTAGCTCTTTGTCCCTGTTCCAAGTAGCTGGCACACACACTTGGATATTTGATCTTCAGACATACACACACCCAGGGACACACACACACACACACACACACACACACACACACACACACACACACACACACACACACACACACACACACACACACACACACACACACACACACACACACACACACACACACACACACACACACACACACACACATACACATAAACACATGGGAAAGACAAGCACAGATTTACCAGCTGTGCTCCCTCTGCCCAGACTACAAGGTAATCACGCGGCTACCAGTCAGCTACTCTAAGGGTCTTACAAGGTTACCCAATTATACAGTGTAAAATTAATACTAATACAAATTGTACAGTTTGACCAATGCAGCAAGGCTTTCAGGAACAGCCACAGTGTCACTAATATAAGCAGAGGTACTCTTAAGATGTTAAAGTTATTCTGTAAAAGACCAGCCACAATGAAAGGTATAGATATATTTAATAATAAATACAAAAATAAAATAAAAAATGAGACTACTGAATATCTAGTTACAATAAACACCAGAGTTTCAGCACACAGGAAATATTAAAAATAACACAGATGGATAGATTCAGACAGATACAGAAAACAGTACTTAACTAATCTCACTATATTTTCCTGACTGACCTAAAGAATTGCTATTCCTTGGTTACTTACTAAACAAGGAAGATGATGAGTGTTGACTTGCGTACTACAGCAAGGCAAGATGAAATGTGAGGTTATGTGAGATATTAGTGACAGATCTTTCCTGACAGGTTCCGAAAAATAAAGTGCTGCTGCAATAGTTCTGGAATATATTTTACTAATATTTAAAAAATCATTTCAGTGCTGGTTATAGAATGTCATTACATCTGGTCATCTGACTTTGATACAATACACACCCAGATCTTTGCTAAGATCTTTTGCAACTTCTGAAAGCTACATACAATTTCAAAAACTTCCAGCCTTCCAGGTCAGCAATTAGTTCACCCCCAAGAATAATACAGTAAGATTCCTAGTCCTGATTTTCCCCAGACATTTTTGTCTCTGGCTGCAATCAGACCTGTAATATAAAATCTTTATGGCCTAAACCAACCCATTTAATTTTCAACTTTTTTTTTTCAAAATTGATGCAGATTAACTTCTTCCTTTCCAGAATTCTCTGTTAATATATATACATTTAATCAGTTATAATAATAATGGCTGACATACACATATATTTCTTTTCTGTCCAGCAGGGCCCACTGTTGATGCATTTTTAACACACTCAGCTTTACAAATGCATTTTAACACAAGCATCATACAAATCAGTGTGATAGTCAAATGACATAAAATTCATTACAAAACTCCAGCTAGCTATACTGGCATATGTTACACATGCACTGCCCTACTCTCCTAGCACAGATGGCACTACCTCATATCATCACACTCTGAACCCACAAAGTCTAAAACCAGTCGTGATCATAAATGTACATAGAATGTCACTGTAGTTGTATTGGGGGCTGAGCCTGATGTCATTATTTCTTTACCTTCCCTCCAAAACCTCAAAGGTCAAAATATCTTATGTTGGGTTTAGGAAATTGGGGTCATTATTTCTTTAGCTCATCTCACAATCTTTAGATGGGTGCACAGGAGGTCATTTTTTATATAAAGAAAACTGTACTGCCTAGAAGGAAAAGTTGGAAAAATTATTGATTTTTTTTTCCATTTTCCTCACAGTCAAACATCTGAATCATATATAGATGATTTCATGTTTTGTTCCAGTCTGACATAACATCTAGACATCTGAATGCTACACAGAAGGTGGTTGTCTTGTTGGGTAATAAAAGATGGGCATGCTGTATGTACATATGACAGCTGTATATTAAAACATGGCTGTTGGCATTTGTGCCTTAATTTTCATCCCATTCCAAATTTACACCAGTGGGGGATACATAGAAAGTGACTACCTTTTATTTTATTATTTATTTATTTATTTTTTTAGGGGTGTATAGGAAGGCAGGTAGATATGATTTACAAATCCACAAAAGCATTTTTTCTTCTTACTTTATTGTGGTAAATGTTCAGCTTTGACAATTAAGCGATTAAGTCTTGGATACAGCATCTTCCTTGAAATAAAAACGTAAGACTGAATTTGTTTACCTTACCCATGTTTTTGCTCAGGCCATCATTGGATGAAAAAGTTGGAAAGAAAATCTACTTTGGGGCATCTATAACCCATGGCTTCTGGATGCCTTGCAACACCCAAAGCTGTAATGTAATTTAATTACTAAGTATAATTTTGATCAGTTAGGCTGTGTTGAAAGGATGCAGAAAAAAAAGAAGAGAAAAATGTATTTCTTTGATCGTGGTTTTTCTTCGGGATTCACTGGATAAAAGGGTCATTTAAATATCTCTAAAATGCTCTTCAGCACATCTATATCCCAATGATTGCCAGCTTAATGTACTGAAAATATCCACAAACCAATAAATTAGTGTTTTCTACATTGGACTGTTCTTCTTCCCTTTAGTTTCCCAGCTTAATGTAGTTGTTTCCTCCACAGTTACCAGAGTGCAGTCTTGTTCAGACAGAACATGCAAAATGAACGAATGAATGAAGTGTAAGACAAACTCCGAGAAAAAGTAATTTAGATGGTGTGAGTAGTCCAAGATCAGGGGCTAGACTGGGGGCACTAGATAATAGGGGTGAGGTGGGGCCAGTGGGTGCATGACACCATGAAGCCCTTTGCCTAGGTTGCCAGTTGACCTATGGCCAGCCTTGATCTAATATTCCCTGTAGACGTTTGTGAGAGACAGAGTCAAAGGCTTGTCTTAAGTCACAAAATACCACATATAATGAATATCTTCTGTCTAGTTCCATCCCTATTTATTTATACAGTATGATAAGACTACTGATAGGTACTGTTGGTTGGGAACACATGCTGTTATTCTAGCTAGAGACTATTGACTACAAAGAATTAGATCAGTTTTCCTGTGATGATAAAATGCTAATTTTATATGTATACACTGTAAAGATAGAGGAATGGTGAGGATGCAAGGAGTAGAGGTGGCGAAGGTGGATGAGTTTAAATACTTGGGGTCAGTAGTTCAGTGTAATGGTGAGTGTGGAAGAGAGGTGAAGAAGAGAGTACAGGCAGGATGGAGTGGGTGGAGAAGAGTGTCGGGAGCGATTTGTGATAGACAAGTACCAGTAAGAATGAAAGGGAAGGTCTACAAGAGGGTAGTGAGACCAGCTATGTTATATGGGTTGAAGACAGTGGCATTGACAAAAATGCAGGAGTTAGAGCTGGATGTGGCAGAGTTAAAGATGTTAAGATTTGCACTGGGTGTGATGAGGGTGGACAGGATTAGGAATAAGTATATTAGAAGGTCAGCCCAGGTTGAAAGGTTTGGAGACAAAGCCAGACAGGCAAGATTACGTTGGTTTAGACATGTGCTGAGGAGGGATGCTGAGTATATTGGGAAAAGGATGTTAAGGATGAAGCTACCAGGTAACAGGAAAAGAGGAAGGCCGAAGATAAGGTTTATGGATGTGGTGAAAGAGGACATGGAGGTGGTTGGTGTGACAGAGCAAGATGCAGAGGACAGGAAGAAATGGAAACAGATGATCCACTGTGGTGACTCCTAATGGGAACAGCCAAAAGATGATGATGATGATGATGATCTTTAAAGAGCCAAATGTGTTATACTGATTTTAATATAGTTTGCCAAATGATCTAGATGAAGCAAGAGATGACTTGTTTAACAACCTTTCTGCTGTATGTCATTAAAGTTGGTCAGAATTCTGAAAACTAACCGCACTATAGGACTCTGTTAAGTGTGGGTGGTATGGGAAGCAGAAATGTTAAGAGCATCAGGATTTCTGTGTATTAACTCTACAATTTCTTAAAGCATAACACAAGTGTATTATGCTGATTGAAGAGCATGGTTAAACTTTAATATGAGAAGTCAGCTTCTGTACAACATAGAATAGATTTTCAAGACTTTGTGATGAACTAGTAACACAAATAGAGGAAGCTGAACAATTGGGAAACAATAGTGAAACTAGTTAACATATTGAACTTGTTTAATTCATCCAAGAAATCCAACAAAACCGTCTTTAGGACACTTAAGATCAAGTAAACATAACTATTTTTTTTCTTTCAGGAGTAATTCTAGAATCCCTCTTTAGTTAACAAATTAACAAAGCATATTAGCAGTACATAGACACAGATTTCAGTGTTGCCAGTCAGGTCTGTCAACATAAGTCCATTCATCATGTGATTGCATTGTGATTGCACAAATTGGCATTTTCTGATTCAGACAGATTCATATTCATGTGTAACAAATGTAGAGATGACCTCAGTGTACAGATTTTATCTGTCTGGTACCATCTAATGTTACTCATGACACATTTGTTACATAATCAAAACCAACATGTTAAGAATGGAAAACAAAAATGCTTTCATCCATTAAAATTATGCTACTGTGACCTGTATATGAAACACAGACCTGTCACTTCAACACTTTTTTACACTTTTGTTATCAGAACTGTACAAATCAGCATTGTCTTTACAAGTTGGTATGATTAAATTAACAGACATTTTAAATGTGTGTCACATGCATACACT
Source organism: Protopterus annectens (assembly GCF_019279795.1). Classification (NCBI taxonomy): domain Eukaryota; kingdom Metazoa; phylum Chordata; order Ceratodontiformes; family Protopteridae; genus Protopterus; species Protopterus annectens. The sequence continues at coordinate 856,185,062 of NC_056734.1, forward strand.
TCTTCAGGCAACTTAATGAAAGTTAAAGATGAAGCTTTCAATGTGCAGCAAAACATGCACATGTTTGAGATGGGGAAATGCTTATTTTATTTCATTAATATCTGAAAAAATATCCATAGTTAAAGTTATTATGAAATATCAAGTCAGGTTGAGAGTTACTATGACTAAATGAAACATGCTTAGCTAATAAGCAAATTATTGTTAATAAGACATCTAGGTGACATTTTTAATGTTCTATCCACCTCACCAGCCTGCTGCCTGCCACTGTCTCTACATGGTCCTCATGCTCAGGCAAACCCATATCTCCCCAATGGACCCTTTCTGGGTACATACAGACATAATCCTTTGCTGGTTGAGATTCCCGACACCTCTAGAAGATGATCTTGTGGTAACTTACTGTTAGGTCTTGGGAGGAAGGGATCCCATAGGGAGGTACAAACAAGGAGACAGCAGCCATTATGCAAGCAATGGTCATTCATGTTCCCTCCCTATGACAGTGGCTTGTGTAATGATGACAGGATGTATATCTCATTCCCTATTTACCCAGAGATGACCTGTGTGACTTTTGGTCTCTACTAGAGGTCACACAGGAATTGGGTTCCCAAAACCATCCCCCAAGAAAAGACAGCTGAGCATCAGACAGCTTCATGCTAGCCGTTCAGCCAATCTGGCTATCTGGTGTAGAGAAATGAAGGCCTGATTGTTATCCAGGGAAGTGTTGTTCAATCAGTAGCCCTGGCACTGGAAGTGTGACGCTGGGAGTGAGATGAATGAAGAAGATTGGCATGCTTGCCATTCCTGACAGAGATGGATGACTTGTGGGCATTTAACCAGCACAGAGGGTAGTGTGATTTCTCTGGCAAAAACTGGGGACATTCCCAACTGTGCTTGAGGAGAAGATAATATGGTTGCTGCTAGTACTGTCCTTTATGAAAGTGAGAGATGATGAATAGATAGCCCTGTGCATACCCTCATCACTAGTATATACTGGGCACACACAAATGAGTACGTTTTAAGGAATTAACCTTCAACCACCAACAAAGACTATCTAAATAATGCCCCCCATTTGACCTTTGCCCTGCTGATGGGGAATAAGTAATTGTTTTGAATGGGGCTAACAATCAGCAGGCAGTGGCAGGAAGAAGAACAAAACAAAAAAAATGCTATCCCCTAACCGTTCCTACCCATGGCCCAAAACTGAGTTGCTGGCAGCACAACAGGTACCCTGCCTCTATACCATCAGGCTAGCAATCAAGCTGATATGTTTAATGGTGCACTGAAATCACAGGAAAATGACTTATAGTATATTTTGCATGCCTCCCTCCCCCACGATGCAGGGGATTTGCTGTCTTTACATATATACTAACTCCAAGGAAGTGGACAGTCAGATAAAGGGAAAAGGTGTAAAACAAAACTAAAATTTACCTTTTACCTCTTTTCCAGCTTACACTACCAAAGATGAAATCGCAATATTTGAAAAAAAAAAAAAAAACAGTTTTAATTTAATAAACATAGTGACCACATAAACATCTGATCTTGTAGCTGCAGGATTTTGTGGTATGCTGGGAACATGTACTCTGAAAGGTAATACTCCTTAACATAGTTCTCATGCATACCTAATCAAAATAAACATGTTAAAGATATACATTCTATATGAGTTTGATTGTTCTCCAACCGCATGCTGTGATTTGAGTCTAATCTTGCTGTGACCTTGTGTAGTCATTAAATTTTAAGCAGTAAGTTTACCTTGTGATGAATTTGTTGCTTTTGAATAGTTTTTTGTTCATTTTAACATTCTCCTAATTTCCAAAGATCTCTTCATATGCTAGATGAATAGCACTAACTATGAAAACAGAGACAAGCCTTTTTTGTTCTTGATAATAATAACTGAACTTTGTGGAGCATAAAATACACAGTTTTATAATGCATTCTTTTTATAACAATTTTAAATTATTTCAATAGTTGTGCGTACATACATTCATCATCTTCAAGCAAGGATAAACATGAGCCTTGAAGATTAATTCTGTGCTATAAGTAATGCACAGACTTTCAATCAATATGGGCAGGAAGAATATGAAAGTCAGAAAAGGGATGAAAAATACACAGTGGAATGTGGACTGCAATACAGCACAGCTGTTTTTTTTTTTTTTTTAATTTTAATTTTTTTTCTTTTAAGGTTTAAGAAAAACGTGTGCTGCTGAATAATTGGAAGAGTATAGCATTCAAAGTAAAACATTTTGCTGTTCTCACCTTTGTTAGAAAAATACATTTAAAATGCATTTCAAAGTCAAACAAGCTTAATTCCACCACTCTGCCCACAGTAATGGATATGAATTATTAGTTGTATATGAATTATTTAACTTAAAATACATATATGCCCTTGTTTTGGTGTTTGATGCCATATCAATCTTCACAAAGGCTTCCTACATTATAATCGAATCCCAGTATTGTGAATCCAGCCTAATCATACATAAAAATGCAAATAAACCTAGATGCCAATGTTTTCAAATCATTGGAATACAAAAACAGCATAGAAGGTAGCAGTACATAAAAACATCTGTACTACAAAGAAGGGAAGAGGAACAGCTGAAGTCACAAAGGGTAATAGGTTGGTACATACTCCGTCTGTGATTTGGATCTATGTTGGGGCTTGTTATTTTAAAATTCAGCTGTTCTGCTCAATATAATGATCACCACAAAACAGGTATATTTATTGTTATGTATACATATTGTTTTATTATTTATTTATCTAATTATGTATGTATACATCTAGGAGTAGGGAGTGTTGTATGTATCCTGGAGTAAAGAGACTATGCACAATGTTATTCATTTATTTATGTCTCATCCTACTGTGTAGTTATTTATTTATCTTGTCTTCATATTGTGGCATCATTCTTGGTGAGGGTAAGATGCTACTCAAGGTCAGGGTCATACCGGCCTGGGCTACATGCTCAGAGAGCTCCTCTATGTCCATTTTCATGTAGTCCAGGGAGGTACGTCTCAGGTCATTCACACCAGCATGGACAATGACTGATACATATTTGTACTTGTCTTGGAGTGACCTGAGTGCTTGTGTTATGTGGCGGATCCTAGCGCCCGACAGGCAGCTCACCGTGACCTTCTCCTTGTTCAGCCTGGTGAGCGGGACGTCAGTGTGCATGAAGATAGAGTCACCTATTACAAGTGTATCAGGTGTGTTGTTTAGCCTTAAGGGCTGTGACTGTTCGGCACACTGGCTTTGTGAGCTATGTGTTGCACGTGTTTTGTTTTGGGGTAGCAGTTGCTTGGGTGTCTGCTTTGGAGGTCTCTGCTGCTTAGGCAGATTTTTATTTATAGCCTCCGAGTATGTTTTTGTGTGTTTATGTGTTTGGTTTGCTGTCGTGGTAGGTCTATGTGAGACTGGAATTGTAGTGAGTGTGGTTTCCTTCTCTGGTTATGCCAGTACTGAGTTGAGAGAGCTTAGCCTCCAGTTTGGCTATATGGTTGCATTTCTCACATGTCTTGGAATTTGTTGGGAGGAGGAGAGGTTTGTCTGTGTACGTGAGGCAGTTATAAAATTGCCTCAAGATTCCCAGATTCACCAGCTGGACCGGAGAGGAGATTGACAACTGACCTTTGGACATGCTAGAATAGTATTGGGAATTCCTTATAATTGAAAAAAAGGGCCAATGGGGAACAAGGTACTCAAGGGGAGTTTCTGAGGGTGTAGTGCTTTTAATTTTTTAGTGCTGACTTATATAATTGCTTTAGTGAGCAAGTACCAGGTAACTTAAATGCAATGTGTGACAGGTAACTTAAATGCAAAAATGACAAACAGTAACTTTCTTTCAAGTGAAACAAGGAAATAAATACAGTAAGCAATGCAGATATCACTAGAGATCCACAGAAGTGCTGAAAAGCCGCGTTTTAGGTGGAATTAGTGTTTCAGGGAAATAACAAGCAAACAAACAACAAGCATACAAACAAAGCTAGATTCAGCAGGCCTGGATCTAGTCTATGCTACAGCAAACAAGGTGTACCAATTTCAGTAAGAAACAGTTCAAATATGCAGGCACTATAAGCCTTTAACCAAAAATTCCCAGCTCAGAAGGGCAGAGTCCAGCCTCTCCTGCAAGAGTGCAGACCACGAACCTTCTTAATGTAAAATAACTGGCCTTAAGCCCAAGTGCTTAAACCAGAACTAATACACTTTTAGAATAACAGACACTGAGCCCTCAATCAGCAGTTCCCAACTTAGAAGGATGTAAGCTACCTGTCCTGCCACCACAGTGCAGGCCACAAACCTTCCTAATGTACAACAACTGGTCTGAAGCCCAAGTGCTTAATCCAAAAGACTTAGAATGATAGCTACACTTTAATCAAGTTACTACCAAGCAGTAATAAATACAATTATATATTGTATTTATAAATACATTATATATTCTGTCTTCCTAATATAGTAGCGCATAGCTTATATAACAGAACAAGGTTGTTTTATTTATAATTTTACTTACTGAGGCTTTCTTTTTCTTTCCCACACATATTCTGTTTCTTACCTTAATATTTGACTTTGATAATCTGAGGTGTCAGCTTATACGAGTTTCATTACTTTATTCATGATTAGGCTGGAGTCACAGTACTGAGATTCAATAATAATGTGGGCAACACATCATAGCACTAACCAATTTTGAACTGTTTTCTGAGACCATGTAAATGATTTATAACTGGAAAAGCATCACAACTATATTAGCTCAGCAAAATTAGCCTGAACTAAAGAGGAACAACAGACTAAAGAAGAATGTTTTTTTTTCTGCGTCAGACAGACAAAATTGTTAGCTGCCTCCCAAAAAACATTGGCTGTTATTAGGGTTATCAACTGACCCACTTTGCAAGGGACAGTCCCTCTTTGGGCAGTTGTGTCCTGCAAAAAAAATAAATAAACAAATGGCAAATGTCCTGAGATTTTAGCACAAAAATATTTCCTATATTTTATGTCATTGTTGCATAAAACAATTATTCTGTATCTGAAACACCTAAATGTTATAAGAAACAGAATAAGCAACTAAAATGCTACAAGAATAAACTTTTGTTTAGGCAAAAAAGTGAAGTTCTGTTGTTTGTACTGGCTGAGGGTATGTTTTGCCCTGCAAAATCTGACGTTTGTACTAAAAATGTCCCACTTTGGCTATTTGAAAAGGTGGCAACCTTAGCTATTATACTTGTACATTCTTTTCTTGTTCTGCTGTCATAGTGCTTTGTCATCTTGTTTTTTTCTGAAACAGAGCACTATGGAGCATATCCTCCACAGTACAGGGTCAGCCAGCCAGTATGCTACAGATATTGCCAAATATGCTGGATCTTCTAAGCAGAAAAATAATATTCATTGCAAGATCTAATACAAGCATCACTCATAATTTTGGAAAGTAGAGTCTCAGTTTTGTCTTTGATAAAGCTAAATTAGTACTGTGATTTCTGCTCTGAGGAAGCTACAGTGAATTTTATATGCTGTTCCATATGAATACAAGGCAGTACTGATGGCTGGGTAAATATATACGAACCCGCACACCAATTTTAGTCATTTAATAACTTGAAGGTGTTATAATAACGAGGACAGGACAAGCAGTTCTGTAAATGAAACAATTTTCGGTACTTACGTATTATCACAACCAGATTTTCACGGTAATACCGTTTGCTTTCTGATGTCTGCATGGTACTGAAAATGTAATGAAAACCAAGCAGCCACTGTTTTCTTTTACACTGAAGTTGGTTTAGACAGGGTTATAACTTCAACATTTGAAAAATTAATGTTTTGCTGAAGGTTTTGCCGATACTTGCATATTCTCACAACCGCAATCTACGTCGGGTCATGTATGCAGTTTCTTGGTTGGGCACTTTACATTCGCTGCAAAAATATATGAAGAAGAGATAACAGGGGGCTACTGAGAGACACAGACAGAGATACGCAAGAGGAGACACCAAAATAAAAGGTTGTTGTGACACGGTGATGAAGTTACTTTTCCCAGAGCTGGAACAGCCGGTTGTTGCCATTTGCCGTTACTTCCCGAAAGCCATTACGTACCCAGATGGGAAACTCACACCAGGGAGAGTATTTTAAAAGTGGGGGGGAGTATGTCATCCTAGAGGATGTAAAGTATGACATTATGCCACAAAGCAGGAATCAGATGTTCCAGCTTCTTTACCTTCCGAAATGTAGGACAAAGTCACCTGTACCCAGCAAGGACATAACATAAGAGCTTACGCTAACTTCCACACTCCTAGCTGTGATTTCCATCTGTATGTATGGCTGTTATTTAACAGCATTGGCTGACAAAGAACGTTCAATGTGAACAGCTTTGCAAGAAGTGACACGCTGCCAGTAAAGCACACAAAGAAACAACAGTATGTTCTGTACTTTGTGTTGATAGCCCTCCTGAAAACAACCTGTTTAGTTAAAGAAAACACACTGTATTCCATTTGAAGCACATTAACGAACATATTTAGTGATTGGGAAACAACAGCTGTTGGCACGAAAATCTGGTTGCGATAATACGTAAGTACCCAATTTTCTCTCTTTCTCTCTCCCTCTCTCTTTCTGTCTGTCCCTCAATATATATTTATATGTGTGTTTGTGTGTGTGTGTGTGTGTGTGTGTGTGTGTGTGTGTGTGTGTGTGTATATATATATATATATATATATATATATATATATATATACATACACACACACAGACATACAGAGAGAGAGAGAGAGAGAGAGAGAGAGAGTGGTACCAAGCAAAACAAACAGGAAAACATGCCTTAATAATGCTACAGAAAATCTCCCATTTCCATTTGCGTAATGAGCACAATGTTCCAGTTTTATAGTTTATGATCTGGAGGAGAAATGGAATCAAACGGGACTAATCATAACATACATTTGGTCAGAATCCCAACCAATAAGGTGGAATCAAACAGAATATGAAAGAATAACCACATTTCTCCACTTATGTCATTGCTAAGTAATATAATGTTTCCTTTCTTTTGACGTGACTAACGGCTGCCTACTTTTCAACTTGTTTATTTTTTCTTTTTTCTTTGCTTGTTGCCAATTGCATGATTTGTTGTCACCCAAATATTTTAATATGCACACTTACCTTACACTACCCTTTTTTTCCTGTCTTTATTCTTCTTGCCTCTCCAACAATCCAGTTTCAATCCTTTGAGTGCATTCATTCAACTCTCACTTTGCGTATCAAAGGGGGAGTGGTGAGACATGGTAAGTAATCGCCATCATCCTTTGTAGAAAGGAAATCTTTGTTCTTTTGTGCTCCTACATTTCTAGATTGGAAACTAAGTACGAGTACAACTATGATACGATCTACTGAGACCACTCAGTTCTGTAGACCTAAGATACTCATCTGTTGTGCCAGCACTCCTTGCCAAATCCTGGTATTAACTTCCTGTAGCAGGATGCTCTGGCATTCTGAACAATAGTCAAGCCTGGTCCTTCTAATGAAAATGTAAGATTTATTTCTCTGAGCAGAAATTAGCTTAATTTATGATCTTTTTCTATACCATTGTTTTCTTTTACATTTTACATCTCCATGACATCAGACAGCAACAATAATCATCTCTAATCTGGACTTTAAGTACATTCAACATTTTAACCCCACCATTCCTTTTAGTGATCCAATCAGAAACTAGTCCTCACAATCTGCTGCCTGTCTCATTTCCTCCCCTTTTTATTTTGTTTCATGGTCACCCCGTTTGTATCTTTGGGATATGATGCTGTGCAGTAATCTCACGGCCCTGCAGCATTGTCTTACCTCTAGTTAATATAACATTAGCTCCAATAGATTTTGGGCACATTCATTTCATACTTATTCTAGTCACTCATCTTCAGGGATTCCTTTCAATCACTTCTAACAACTTAATGTCCCTATCCTTATATGTTCTTCACAGCTCTCAGGTTGGGGCCTTACCAAGGCTAAGAAAGGAAGCATTATTGCTTTACTTCCGGAATATCTTCCCATGAGGATGCAACCCTCTATTCTTTTAGCTGCCTCCACTGTCCTTTCATTCATCTCTGTGTGGTCCAGCTGAGATAAGACTGACATCCGAAGATCCTTTTTTATTAATTCTGTTCCATCAGTTTTGTTATCCCCAGGTAATATGACAGACCTTGGTTCTTATGAACAAGGGGCAGAGCTTTGCTTCTGTCTGCACTGATCCTGAGTTGCCACCTTTTGGCCTCATTTGGCCAGCCTTCTCAAATCTTTCTTATACTTCTCTTGCAATTCTCCAAAGCTGCACCTGGAAAGTGGTTGTGCATGCCCTCTATTCCAACAAATATATCTGAAGCCAGTACACTGTAGAGTAATGGACACTGAACACTTCCATAATCAGCTGTTTTCTACCCTTATTCTTGATACTCCCCTCTCTCTATAACCATCTGTGTCATACAATCCAACAGTGTAGCAATCTTGGTCCATAAATTTGAACACAAACTCAATTCCTTCTATTTTCAAGAAGCAGCTTCATGAGACCAGGTTATAAACCTTAATGTTGTCCATGTAGACAACATCTATCAGTTGTAAAACCGAATCAATCAATTTGTCTCCCAACTTTTTCTTACCATGAACTCATGTTGGTTGTTGACCAGAAAATTGTCCTCTGACACAGCAAACATTTTTTTTCTTCAGGATTTTCTCCAAGAACTTCCTCATCACCACTGTTATGATAACAGGCCTGTAGTTCCCCAGAATTTTGCATTTGTCACTTATCACCCCTATGTAAGGGGACCGCAATTGCCCTTAAAGTCACCTCTTTCCTCTCACTCTCTCTATTTCTCACTGCTCTACTCACTGTCCACATATACTTTACCTATTTCCTGATATGGCATCTGTCCCTTGCTCTTTTGTGAAAAGACTGAAACAAAGTTTTCATGCATTAACTCTAGTTTTTATGGCTTTCCTTAATATTTTCATGTTTACTCATCCTGACCAAGTGAGACCATCTCCTGTTTCATTCTCCCTGCCTTTGTTCCCCATTTGTCTCTTTCTGCCATCTCCATTTTAGCTTGAGTTTTTGATGCATTCATCTCACTTGTTGCCCCTTGCTTGCCACCTTGTACCCTCCTTGTAACATTCCTCTTTCACCTTCCCCTCCCTTTCAGATTCTGCATGCATATATTTTGTCATAATTACCAGCATCACCATACTATATCACCTTGTCTCCTTTTTTTTGCTTTTTGTTCAAATCCTTGTCCATAGATCAGAGAAGTGTATTTCTGACCCATTCAACACCTAATTTACTAATTACTTAATTATCTTACAGTTTATCCACGGTCTCTTTTAACCTATCTTTGACACTTTCCCCTTGTCCATTATACTCCATTCCCCCAATGTTCTACACCACTGAATTTGCCTTTGTGATCTTATCCTTCCTCCACACTCTAATTTCCATCACCTCTGCCGGGACATCTTTGAAACTGTCTTATCTGATTAGGGACACATCCAGAATTTCCAGACTTATTTTTTTCTGGTACAGACTTACACAAGTTGGCTGAACCAAGACTTCAGTCAACCTCTTCTCCCGCTCTGGCATGCATGTTGCAATCTCCTAGTCTGCTCCTAAAAAATAGAGATCTCCCATAAATATAACCCTTCTCATCCAACCTCACTCATTTATTTGTCTCTAGTCACTCACTGTCCCCTGTTATTTGCCTTGTAGACTCTAACAATCTCTCAGTATCCCTAGATCCGCTATGTTAACTAGCAGAACTCTTGCCCTAGGTTGTTAATCTGACATTTTCTTTGCCTCCTTCATGGGGTGGCAGTCTACCTCCTCTTTGATCTCACATTTATTGGCTTCCTTCATATACATCAATATGCTGTTCCATTCCATTCATTTGACTTTAATGAGCAACCTGCACTTAGGCTACTGTATGTCCCACTCATAGGTTCATAGGTAGGTACTAGGCTATCTGCCCGAGGGCATTTATAAGCCTAGCCAGAGTGTGTCAGCTTTTGCCACTCCATTGATTAATTAACTGAGCCTCTGTCAAGAAGGACTAATGAAGTGATCCCAGGGGTGTATTTTCTGTTACCCATCCACTTGTCAAGGTTTCTCTTGAAGAGTGTTATTGAGGGGCTCTGCCTAATGTAGTTAGGAATTTTGTTCCAAATCATGCCTCCAGTATGTTCTATTTATTGTTGTGGTGAGGTTTAGCTCACTAGAGCGAGTGGCTCGCAGTAACTTGGATTTCTTTAGGTGGAGTATGTCCATCAATTCTGAGTTGGACATGGTTTTTTAAGTCAGGCAGAGATAACCTCTGAGTAAGCGATATGCCACTGAGTACAGCCGGAGTTTTTCCAGTCGGGCTGCATAGGACATATGTTTGAGGCCAGTAATCCTCTTGGTTAGGAGCGTTTGTGGTCTTTCCAGCTGTTGGAATTGTCTTGTGAGGTACATCCCAAATGGGGCATTGTACTCTATGATGGGTCTGATGAGTGACTAGTAGAGGGGCACTATAACCTCTTTATTTCTAGATGTGAACCCTTTAGTAATTAGATGGGCTACATAGAAGGATTTCCTAACTACTTTGGCAATATGATTGTCAAAGGTGAGATTACTATCTACCTAGGTCCCCAGATCTCTTATAATCTCTTCTGTATTAAGCGGGCTGCCACCTATGTGGTAATTCATGGGTGTTTTATTTTTCCCAAACTGGATGACTATACATTTTTTGGCATTTAGCTTGAGACCATGACTTTGACACTAGGTGTCCATCTCAGTAAGGCCCTTTTGGAGAATGTCCGTGTCAGCCAGAGAATCAATTATGGCTCCCAGTTTGCAGTCATCGGTGAACTTGGTTAGCCATAGTCCTCCTGTATTTGCCTGTACTTCTGAGAAGTATATGCCAAACAGTAGGGGTCCCAGGACCAAGCCTTGTGGGACACCACTTGTGACTGGTTTAGAGTCAGACCTGGAGCCCGCTATTCTTACCGTGTGATTTCTGTCTGTAAGCCAGTTGGCAACTCATCTCATGACGAAGGGGTTTATGTTCAGGCTGGTGAGTTTTTCTATAATTCCCGAGTGGGGAATTGTGTCAAAAGCCTTGGCGAGGTCAAGGAAGGCTGTGTAAACCACCTTCCCCTCATCTATGGTCTTGGTGACTGTTTTGAAGAAGTCATCCAGGTTTAGTAGGCATGATCTGCCCTTAACAAAGCTGAACTGGGTTGGGTTAAGTGTTTGGAGGTTCCCAATGTCTTTGTTAATGAGTTCCATGATGATGCACTCCATAGCCTTGCAGACCAGGCTATTCAGGCTTATGGGGCGATAGTTATCAAGGTCAGTTGTGGCCCCTCCTCTATGGAGCTGAATAACTGTTGCTGTGTGCCATTCTATGGGCATGTAGCCTGTGGGAGGCTGAGGTTGAACAGTGTGTTTTGGTGGGGGGTTAGTTCACTTTGTGGTTCATGCAAGACGCAGCCTGGGACACCATCTGTCCCCATTGATGCTGTGCTTTTGCTTTTGAAAGGGCTGTTTTCTCCTGTGCATCTGTGATTTCCAGGATACTACACTTTTCCGGTATTGCTGTGGGCCCTTTTGGGGGTGAGAGGGGGGTGAAGTTTGCACTAAATCTATCTGCCAGGATGTTGGCAATATCAGTAGTTCAGTATATTTTGTGCTATTTTGCACTAGCTCAGAGCATATCTGCGAGTTGCCACTTACATTCTTGACATAGCTAAAGAAGGCTTTGTGGTTATCTTTCAAATCCTTGGCTATTTTTTCTTTCGAAGTTAGCCTTGGATGATTTTATGAGGGACCTTAGTTTCTTACTGATACTGATCAGGGATGTCTTTCCTTCTTGGGATTTGATTTTTTTCTGAACTAATTTCCTCCTTCTATTGTATAGCCTGTTTATGGCAGGGGTCCACCAGACTGGTTTCCTTCTCTTAGGGGAGTTAATCATGGTTTTGCTAGGGATGGCATGATCCATGCATCCTTGTAGGTTGCAGGTAGGTCTTAGCTGGCCAAAGCTCAGAGTTTAAGCAGAAAATAATCCAAACTGTACCACTTATATAAGGCAGAAACCAAATATCAATGAAGTGAAATGTCCCCCATTTTTCACTGGCTATGCAGGAATTCTAACTAGTGCTAAATTATAACAAGCATTAACTGAAAAAACAGAGCCACAACTTCCAGCTAGATAGTATTCAATGCAACACAAATAAATCAATTTAAATGCTGTATTATTTGAATAAAGTGCAGATAAAGATTTACATAAATTCACTTATATGTCCAGCTGATTGCAGGTAGGACTTAGCCGGCCAAAGCTCAGAGTTTAAGCACTAATCCAGACCTTCTTAAAAGTGTTACTTTTCACTGACCTCTGCTTTTTTCATACCAGCAATGCTCACCCTACTCTCCTGTATTATAGCTTGCAGCTCTCCATCTTCTTACCAGACTCCAGGCTTTGCACAGCAATATTAGCCATGCATGCTCTAATTGGCTCTTCTTTGTTTCTTTCTGGTGTTCCTGTATGGAAGGAGCCACGCTAACTCATTGCAATGTTGATACCTAGGATAGCAGTGAGTATTGTGCACTTGGGTATGAAACTGTTGACTATATGCTGCTTGTGGTGTGTACTGTCACCAAGCATGAAACACAACATTAAACTCAAGGGGACACTGCAAGGATTGCAGTGTCCCCCTGAGCTCAATGATGTGTTTCCTGCTTGGTGACAGTACAAGGGGACACTATAAGGATTGCTTCTTTTTGGAGACTAAGCTGCTTCAGTCGATCAAAAGGAATTCCACTCCCAATCAATGGATCCCCATTAGAAGGAAGGAACAAACTGTCTGATTGGGCTGCTTGTTCAGGAAAACAATGTTGTAAGAGTCTCACCTGGCATACTGTGTATCCCTTGTCTTTGAATGAATGAATGCCTGGTTTGATTGGATAAAGGCAGAGGAACCATCAATTTGGTTTGGTGAAAGTAGATCTCTGGGAAGTGGGGTGAAATATCATCTGATCCTCTCCTTCCTCAGAGTGCCGGATGCTGATCCAGGTAAGAATTCTGTGAATGTCACCTCTAACCCTTATGCTGATATCTCTGCTACATTCCTGGCCTTGCTTGGTAGCACCTCTTCTGTCTTCTCTGGCAATTCACTGTTGTTTGTATACACCACAACATTCATTCACCCCTCCCAATAGATGACTACTTCCGATACCTCCAACCATGTCTTGTTAAATCTGAGCAATGAGACCAGTTTCATTGTATTTTGGTTTCCTTGTCTCTCTGTCAAGCCTGTCAATCACCTTGATGGTTTAGTTATCCAGCTATCAACTTCCTCATGTCTCTTGTCATACTGCTGTCTGTCTACTTTACTTTTACCCCTATCTATACCTCTCCTCTCTCTTTCTCTCTCTCTCCTGTGTCATACAATCCCCCTCAAGTTCCAGTATTCACATGCCCTTCATTGTTTAGCTGAGTCCCTTTAACACATGTAATCCCTTTCTCTTCCTTCATTGTTGCACATTTCTTACAAATTATTTTCACAGTTTTTACCTTTCACCTTCTGCTCCTATAATCTGGCTAAGTGTCCTAAACTACACATTTCCTTTTTGCTCTGGTAATGGAGTTAACTCTTGCATAATCATCTTTGTGCCTGTCTGTCTGTCTGTATTTCAATACTTGTTATCACTGTCTATACTGGTCCTTCCAAACCGGGGTTCTTCTTTCTTTTACCTGTTTCAAGTCAGGTCTACTACAACTTTACAAGTCCCAACTGCTTGAAGACTACAGTTTATTTCTCTGTCAGCTCACATGAGCTGTTGTTCACACTCAAACTTGCCTATGTTCTTGGAAAAGTTGTGACTGTCAGGGGGAGAGAGTGGAGCTGCCATCTGCTGCTAGAACATGTAGCCATGTTTGAGTAAGGGAAGTGCAGCATCCATGGGATGGAGTGGGAGAGGTTGGGAATTTATCTGTTAGGTTTGGGTCTGACTGGGGAATTTAAGATGAGGATTAGGGAGTGAGAACACATAGCTTATTACCATCTGCCTCTCCCTTGAATTGCCTCACTAGCATTCAGCATGGCCACAAAGACAGCCTAATATTTTATCACACGTTTTTGTGCAAAAGAGGGCAGCTGCAGTAATGCAGCGGTTAGTGGTGTTGTCTCACAGCAACAGGTTCTCCAGTTTGATTCTTGGCTGGTGTGTCTTCTTTGTGGAATCTGCATGTTCTCCTTGTGGTTGCATGGGTTTTCTCCAGGTGCTCCGGTTTCCTCCCCCACTCCAAAGACACGCAGCAGGTGGACTGGACACTCTAAATTGGCCCTAGGTGTGAGTGGCATGGATGAACTACTGTGGCAGGGCTAGCCACCTGAAGGTTTAAACCTTGGCTAGAGATGATCATCACTGTCGAAGTGACACTCTGCCCCATGTGCAAAAAGGGGTTGATGATGGATGGATTTGTACAAAAGCACCATGTGAGAGCTGTCTCTATACAAAAAAGATTCCTCAAGGTAATGTGGTTCAATGTATTTTTCTTTTGTCTATTTTCACAACTAAACTTAAGTTTTATATTATGTTATTTGCATATCTTGTCATATACTCTGTATATTTTATTTATAAAAATAAATATTGAAACTGGAAAGAAGTCACAATGGAAAATGCATGCAATGGAATTAAAAGAAGGGAGTATGTATCTGTTTTACAGAATCAGCCATATATTAGACTGAGCAGAAGAATCCTTAAACTTAATCCAGATGGGCATAATTTAAATTGACAGCTGATCGCTTGAAGTGAAGTAGTGGAAAGATAATATCATTCCTGAGAAGCAATCAATATGTCTGAGACCAGCAGCAAACAGATATTAATAAAACTCAGTAAAATATAACAGGGTTTCAGGATGCATACTGCAGAATACAGAGCATACTTGCACAACCATGCAAACACACACACACACACACACACACACACACACACACACACACACACACACACACACACACACACACACACACACACACATAAAATAATGATATCATAATTTCACGCCAAAACACTAAATCATTCATTGCCAACTGTTGTCAAAATTGAGTACGAAAACATTTGCCCTTCTGATTAGAGAAGCTAAAATACAGCTATAAATTGTATAAGAGGAGACTGGACAATAATGGAGGGCATAAAGTCTGGACAGCAAGGAAATGGATAAAGACAGGACAGTAGGCGACTGGATATATGTATATGTATATATATATATATATATATATATATATATATATATATATATATATGTCAATGCAGGAGCAACATTGTTAGCCTGCAGCCCGTAAATGTACAAGATACAAAAGGGCATTTTAAAAGAAGAGAGTGGAAATGAAGGGTTAAGTAGATTGGGAACGTAGGGGAAGTGATGTAGGTTAGGGTGGGTCTTATGGTAGCTGATATATATGGGGAATAGAGGTAGTGGTCACATTTCGGAGTGAATTGGTGTTGTACTGGCAGTTAACCCATATCCAGATGACCTTGTAGGTACTCTGGTGATAGGTAG